>NC_059210.1:3260748-3588248 GCF_020615455.1 Coregonus clupeaformis | reverse complement strand
ATTCCCCCCTCTTCACGTCTCACAAGAGACGTGACACAAGCTTAATAGTGCAATTGGCGAAATAGGGAAAACTTTATCAGAAGATAAAGTTTTACATTCCCCCTCTTCACGTCTCACAAGAGAGCTGACAAAAAGCTTAAAGCTGCAATTGGCAAAATAGGGAAAACTTTATCAGAAGATAAAGTTTTACATTCCCCCTCTTCACGTCTCACAAGAGACGTGACAAAAGCTTTAAATGCTATTCATCATCCAGATATCCTTGGTCAGCATCGTCAATAGCAAGCAAAGGAAACATCTGACCGTTATCTGCAGGATGTGGATCAATAGCGGTGGTTATAATCCTGGTTGTCAGCGTCCGTATGCATGGAATGCAACAGCATCCACAAAGCACTAGAATTGCAGCAAAAACAGAGATGGATACAAGTATAGAAGAAACAAGCGTTTTATATTTACCAAACGCATCCATCCAAGAGTCCCACATTGAA
Source organism: Coregonus clupeaformis (assembly GCF_020615455.1). Taxonomy (NCBI): domain Eukaryota; kingdom Metazoa; phylum Chordata; class Actinopteri; order Salmoniformes; family Salmonidae; genus Coregonus; species Coregonus clupeaformis. Next base: position 3,587,763 of record NC_059210.1, on the reverse strand, counting down.
GTATCCACCCCTGAGTGGCTCTTCATTTTGCCATTAAGAGTTCGTAACCCCTTCCAGGGCGACAGTCAAGCTGCCATCTGTGGCTGTATTGTTGGGAATAAAGGTACAACATTGTTCACCGAACATAGCACATACTCCTCCTTTTTCAGCCAGGAGCATGTCGACAGCAATACGATTTTGGAAAGCCATGAGAGGTTGCAGCCAACTGGCCTGTACCGCCTCAAAACCTTGTTGTGTCCAATTGCCTAATTTTGAACATTAATGTATGTAGTTAATTCTATCGACGTTTTTATTAATGGTATAACAGTCAGCACCCAAAAGACACTAACTGTACTCCATGTACCCATGTTCAAGGACAGTTTCACAGACAACAAAGAGAGAGTGTTCTTATCAGCCTGTTATGTGAAACAATCCATATCAGTACAGTGCTCCTCCTTAATGCATTCCTTCCAAGCTATTCATCACATACAGATCCAATTAAAAATAAAAGCCAACAATTTTATGGTGTCACTCTCAAACAGAGTATAATCACCCTTAAGAATAACAGGATATGGAAATTAAATCACAACATTTAATGTTAATAAAAATAAAAATAATAATTTTAACCCTCTATTCCTCCCCTACACCTAACATGTACTGAGTTGGCTACCAGCCACCCAGGAATCCTTTACCTTCACATCAGGAAGAATAAACAATCACAGTGGTTAGTAAAAACATAAGGTAATAAATGAGCAAGAACTGAAAATAAATGCGTGTATGTATTTTACTAGGCAAAACATGGATCATCCAGCTTGGTCTCAGAGTCAGTAGCAGAGTCACCTGCATCATCCTGGGCCGGTAACAACAGCATCATACCTGACGCCTGCACCACTCCTACCACTGACCTCCTGAGACAGGGACGATGCAAGCAGCACAACACATTAACAGCAAAAACACAATTACTAGGGTCAGAAATCCAGTAACCACAATAGAAGAGTACTCACCAAACCAGTCACTCAGCCAGGAAATAAGGCAACATCCACAAAGAACAAGTATACCCATAGAGGCCATAAGTTCACCCAGAATAGTCACAACAATAGTTTTCCATTTACCAAATATGTTATCAAACCAACCGTCTATGGAGCTATCAATACCAGAGTTCTCAACCAGTTCGTTCTCCAGCGTGGTGATGGTCACTCAAGCGCTTTGGTCACGGGCCCGTCCGGTGCTATATTGTTGGAGATGAAAGTACAGCACATATATCCAAACAGAACACAAACCCCGTCCCGCTCAGCCAAAAGCATATCTAAAGCTATTCTATTCTGCCATGTCATTAAGCTAGTTGCCACTGTCTGCTCAGCTAATCCCTTTATTGCATCACGAAGTGTGGTTTATAAATATTTTGCTGGTTATATTAAATATAATTTATCCAATCTACATTTTTATTAATTGTTGACCACCAGAAAATACTTGATTCAAACCCAGCTGCGATCTGATTGTGGATCCCATCAATATATATCCTTTCATCAAAGGATCCCGGGAGGAGGTCCTACTTTCTATGTGACAACTCACCAGTCTCTGACACGTTTGATTGTTTGCGTATGTAGGTGAGTTCACAATCAGTTATCACCACACATCCATCAGATGTCAGCACGGGTCTGGTTTTTGGCTCTAAAATCCTCTCGCTGCAACAAAGAGGAGAGATTAGTCATGGTCTCTTTAGGTGTAACATTCTCTGTGTGGGAGCAGGAGCTAAAAGGCCCTACCCTGTATCCTATCCTTACTAGTCCTAGAAAAACAATTAGAATCCCCTTTGACTTCAAACTGAGGCAATCCAGGTCGGGATGACTTTGTTATCGGGGGAAACAGATAGTGCAAGTTACCATAAGACTCTTTCACCACATTCCCAGGTGGCTTGCATGGAGGAAAAACCTGACAGAGAGTTAAAGCCTGTCAAGGGAACGGAGTAGTTGTTAACCCTGGTTTGGCTGTCCCACAGGCAAAACAGTCCTCTTTAGACATCGTTTTTGCCATATACTGAATCCATTCCAACCACAGGTTAAGATTTCTATACCCGTTTCCACCTGTACTACTTCCTCCAGGTCTATAGTTTTGCACTATCTTTATCACAGCCCCGGTCTCACTACCTCCCTCAGAGAGGTTTACTCTAGAATTTCCCCTTTCCCTACGTCTAGCTGTCTCCTATGCCTTTTCAACTTGTGTTAGGTTAACTACCACTTCTGGCTGAAACAGGAGGGTCCGTGTGTGCTAGGAATATGGCCCCCACAATCAGACAGCTACCTACCGTCGGGAGACCTGTGAATCCCCACCCTTGCCCTGAGAACATGTCAGATGCCAGAGGCCAACCCATTGCTTTACCTTCTATCGAACTCACACAGGGATGATCAGACAGGGTAAGGGAATCTTCGTTAAGGAGCCAACCCCCGAGCCCTAGTGGTAATTCGATCTTTCTCCTAACTCTGTGTTTGTTCGTCAGGTGTAGCTGGTTTTGCCTTTTTACAGTGTGTGACATGGACCCAGATGGATCTCTCAGCTATTCTGCTGGCAAAGGCAGTACTTGGTAGGGCCCTTCCCGCCAGGCCTGATTCAGTCTCCTGGTTAGATAGAGTGGGTCACCTTCTCCTTTAGTTCACCTGTGGGGCACAAAACTTCTGACATACAGGTGTGGTTAATAAACTATCATACATGTTTTTTTTTAAAAGTATTTTGTCCTCTCCTTCGTATATATTTAATATTTAATCCAACCATCCCCCTCTTTGACACATGATTTGGCCATGTGTCAATATTACCACCTACCTAAACAATCACTTTAGTTAATATTGGTATTTCATTATCCAATTGCCATTCCTCCACTCTCTCTTCTGTTATTTATGGTTCAAATCAAATATATTATTACCAAATTATAATCTTCTTCACAATTTTTCACAGTACTATAAATTACCCTCAACTTAGTAAAATAAACTATCTTAAAGTCCTCCTCTCATGCCTTTAGAATTTACTAGTGTGGATGATTAAAATAACACCAGAATGTTAAAACAGAGTTCAGAGGCCATTGAAATCATTTAACGAACTGTTTAATCCCATAGTATACTAAACAATTACCATTATTCTAAATATTTCATAAATGTTAGTTATCCCAAGTGTTCATTAAGTCCTCATGACATTCATTCTCATAAGAAATCATATATACCCCAAACTCAGCCAAAACCTAAAAAACTCCATAAAATTCACTGTGTGCTTCTCTAAGACCTATCACCCTTGACCTGCTGAAAACCCTCCAAAATTGAAACAACAAGGCTTTATAAACATCATACTAGGTGTGTTGTTTTCTAAACTTCTTATCCCGTCACTGGCCGAAACCAGCAATGTATTCTTGGCGCTGACTCAGACTTATCTCTGATGTCCCTCCCTCGTACACAAAGAATTTTCAATAATTTATTATTAGGAATTATTTCGCAAAAGATATTATTGTTTTTCAGTTATTCGAGTTATTATATATTTTCCCAAAAGGTATCAGAATCGCCCTTTTGGAACAATATATAAACAAACTCGAGCGCTTCTAAAATAATTATCAATTTTATCCTAGGAATTATTTTGCAAAAGTTATTATTGTCTTTCAGGTACTCGAGCTATTATATATTTTCCCAAAAGGTATCAGAATCGCCCTTTTGGAAGAATATATTAACAAACTCGAATGCTCCTAAAATAATTATCAATTTAATTTTGGGAATTATTTTGCAAAAGTTATTATTGTTTTTCAGGTATTCGAGTTATTATATATTTTCCCAAAAGGTATCAGAATCGCCCTTTTGGAACAATATATTAACAAACTCGAGCGCTTCCAAAATAATTATCAATTTAATTTTAGGAACTAAGGAAATACCAACACCACAAGAGGGAAAAAATACAAGTCAGCTTTTAGCGCAGCGGCTGCATAACAGGCAAAATAGGACTCGGTGGTCCTCTTAAAAGTTATCAACTAGTTAGTCTCATGAAACGGCCAATCTTACACAACATTCAGGTTAACATTTTCAACATTTACATTTTGCATTTACATATCAACATCAACACACGAATTCAGTTTGAGTTCCTCACAGTACATCTAGTTGAGTGCCAAGTCAACCAATGCCCGACTATCTGAACTTGTATTTTTATTTTATTTTATTGATTCTCCTCAAGGAGACTCCCAGTCGTTTAAACCATTCAACTGGCGTCTAGTCGGGAGAACCTTTTCTGGACTTGGATTCTCACGGAATTAACTCAACCCGACTATCTGAATCTTTTTATCAAGTCACCAGATCCTTCTCTTGTGGATCAAATAAAAGGGTCCATCTCTTGTGAACCAAACCTCTGTAAATAGGCTCCTCACTAGAAAGCCACAATTCAACAGAAAATAAAAGTCGGTCCTTCTCTTGTGAACCACTGTAACTAGACTTCTTCTCTTAGAGTCACATTTCAACAGTAAAAACCTAAGATTTCAGATATCAACAGTAAAAATAAAAGGGTCCTTCTCTCGTGAACCACAACCTCTGTAACTAGACTCCTCACCTAGAGTCACATTTCAACAGTAAAAACCTAAAGAATTCAGATATCTTTACATATATGCCTTTTGAGTCATAATAGATATGTTATAAATTTAACGGTAATCCATACTCACGCTCAGTACTACTGATCTTAATTTTGGTTTATCCTATAATACAATATGCAGATTTTGTTTTAACAGGTTCTGCTTACCTTTGTATTGACGGCCGTCTAGATCAGTTTCCTGAGGCGAGCTGGATTCCCGGCTGCTCCTGCGAACAGGTCACCCGTCCTTTCTGATCCGTCTCTTACTTGCCTCCTTTCTCTATCAACTTTCTATGGACCGAATTCAGAGAAGAAAACCATCCTCTGCTACCAATTTTGTTGATAAAACAAGTTTACTGGAGAACGGAGACCAAGTAGAGACTTCTGGACAAGGTGGATAATTGTATAATATAAGGCAGTTTATTCAGAGGTAAAGATATCTGGAATCGCGTGCACGGACCCGTTCGTCAATCTCGTAGGGAGATATCTGAGAGAGCCCCTAAACATTGTGTGCTGACATTTTATACAATAAAATGAAGTAGGTTGATTCTAGTAGTTCTGATCTTCTGATTGGTCCTGATGAGTTGGGCGAGGTCACCTCCAGGCTAGTGTCACTGTTGCATTGCCTCTGAGTCGGGTTCTCTGTCTTCAGATGTTCAGCCTAAGAGAAGGGGATTTTTGTGTGTGTGTGTGCGTGTGTGTGTTTAACAATGATGATGTGTGTGTGTGTGTGTGTGTGCGTGTGTGTATAACAGTGGTGTGTGTGTGTGTGTGTGTTTATCAGTGGTGTGTGTGTGTGTGTGTGTGTGCGTGTGTTTATCAGTGATGATGTGTGTGTGTGTGTGTGTGTGTGTGTGTGTGTGTCCTCAGAGCAAGAACTCGTGAGTTGGAAGAACTGAGAGACCTATGGCGTGGGTGTTGTCCATAGCCACCTGCTGATAAGGCTGACAAGATAGAAGTCTCTTGTGCATTGTATTAAATACAAAGGCCCAACACAAGATGGGTCATGCACAAGATTTTAGTCAGACCAAGCTATTACATTATATATTTACTACGACAAGATCCAACAGGTTGTCAGCTGCTAGTGGCTGGGGAAATGGAGGTGCAAGTTCTTGTTGTGATGTTACCCTCATGCTGTTGCTGGTGCTAGGCCCTGGCTCTTCTCCATCTTGTTGGTCAGCAGGCAGCGTGGGGTATGGGCGGGTAATACATTTGCTGCTAGGCTCCTCAACCTCCGTGGTCGGCCCAGCAGTCTGCTCCGCGAGCCCGGCATCGCACTCGATTTGTTGGTCCTCCGTTTTTTTGCTCTTGGCAGTACCCAGACATTTTCGGATATTAGCCAGCTATAATTATTCAGCTCGTGGTGACCAAAACTTAACGAAGTTAGTAGCTACTAGCTAGCCTATTATTAGCTGTCTTGAAAAGTGAACAACCTTTCCCTCTCTGAGAAAGAAAATGTCAATTTGACCCCGCCCTGGCTGGGATCCGATGAGTTTCCAAACAAGGTAATACATTCTGGCCAATCAAAATGCGTTTAGGAATTTTAACTACTAAATATTACATTTTTACATCCCCCCTCCCTTCCCCCTCTTCAGATCATGAGCGCACACCCGACATTGTCTCTGTCCTGGTCTGCGCTACTGGCAAGCCCGAAACGCTAAATTGGCAAAAACGGGATTGTAATTAATATACCATTTGTTATGTTTCTATTTAAACAAAACTGGCGGGGCACAAATGTTATCTGCGGGGTCCATGCCTGACTTTGCCAGCCCAGAGCCGGCTTTGGTGTGTGTGTGTTTGTGTGTATGTGTTTTGAGCCGTTTTGCTACTGCAGGGAAATAATACTGCAGCAACAGGAAATTTAAATTATTATGTGTATTATAATTAACCTATTTATTTTTTAGTGGTTCATATATGTTTTTGTTAGGGCAAATCAAGTCTGACTTTTTAAAGTGGAAATTACAAACTTTAGAAGCCTTTTTAAACCTTGAATACACTACAAGTTTGTATTTCCTGCAACAAGAGGGATCAAATTAAGATCCTACATCTGTGTGTGTGACTGACAGTGGTGATGGGATGGAGGAAGTGAGGATCTCTGACGTGATGAAGCTTTGATGTCGCTCATGCGTGACTCCCCCTGTCGCCCCGCTGCGTGACAGATGAAACGACGGCTGTTTTTGGAGCGAGTGAGTATTGCTGACACTGCTTAGAGAGATGGAGATAAAGAGAGAGAGAAGTGGGGGGGGTGAGAGATAAATAGAGAGAGAGAGAGAAAGAAAGAAAAAGGAACAGTCTGGGACAATCTGTGAGTGAAGAGTTGAGACTGTGCTGTTCCTATCCAACCAAATACAATCCCCTGTCTGTCCTGCACATGTCTTTCACAGGTTGATGATGAGGCACCTTTTTAGGCCCAGTCTAGCTAGCAGCTGCTGTTTAATTCTGCCTTCTCAGTAGATGATTGTCAGTGATGAATCTGAAGAATGCTCAGTGGAGAGCTCTCACTTTGCTTTATCAAGAGATGGAGATGGCTATAAAGATTATAATCAGTTGCTTTGTTAAATGCTGCCCCAGTCACTTATTTATTATACAGCACAGTAGCCTACATGTCTTCTCTTGTTTCGTATAACAGTACATTGAATCCAGTGAGTGAGGTGGTGCTTGAACTCTAGTACTTTCGGTTTGTGTCTGCTTCTAAGCCAGGACATTAGGTTTTTCCCACAGCCTCCCTCTGTGATGCCTGTCTCTGCTCAGGGATCTGTCCTCTCTGTCTCTCTCTGTCTCTGTCTCTGTCTCTCTCTCTCTCTCTCTCTCTCTCTCTCTCTCTCTCTCTCTCTCTCTCTCTCTCTCTCTCTCTCTCTCTCTCTCTCTCTCTCTCTCTCTCCACCTCTACCTCGGTACAGCCTGCATTCCTCCAGTCCTTCTGTACCTTTGCTACTTCAATAAACAGTGAGGATTTCTGAGAACTTTGTTTGGCTGTGACATACAGTAGGAGCATCCTCACAGCTGTAGCATTCACTCCAGTCCACACAGCACCCCCATGCCTGTTACAGAGTGGGTCAGCCCACCAACCCGAGCTCACCGCTGTGAAGTGGCATGGTACATCCCGCTGGTACAGTTCTTAGAGCGCGGTCATTGATTCCAGAGTGAGCAGTCTCCTCTCCTCTCCGCTCTGTTAGGGTTGCAGAGAGAAACTGGAAAGGAGAGATTAGAAGAGGAGAAGTCTCCGCTGATTCTGTTTGTTTAAAGGCATTCCTCTCTCTCTCTCTCTCTCTCTCTCTCTCTCTCTCTCTCTCTCTCTCTCTCTCTCTCTCTCTCTCTCTCTCTCTCTCTCTCCCTCCGGTACCCTGTTCAAGAGTGAATATCACAGTCTAAGACGTGAGTATAGGGCAGCCTGCCTTTTTTATCTCTCTCTCTCTGTAAATGTTTTATACATGAACCCTATCTCACTCTCTTTCCTTCTCTATTTCTCGCTCTCTCTCTTTCTGTGTGCATGAGCGCGCGTGCGTGTGTGAGTGGTAGTAAGAAAGCACATTGATGATGCATAAGCGCATATCGAATTTGTATACTGTGTGTTTATCGTGCCAGAACTTAAGGTGAGAAGTATTATCCTTTTGATGAGCACTACTAGAACATATTCCATGCGCAGATACCTGACTAAATCTGTTCAAGGATGCTAGATTATCTGTGCAATAGAAGGGATGCCTCATAGTACACAGGCAGTAGCAGCAGAAGCATGTGAGGATGTTGATGATATGGTGTGATGTGATCTAGAGGTAGTTTGTCTGAGTGTGGTGAGCTGAGGTGATTGAAGAGGCTATGTAGATCAGCGTCTGCCAGGAAGACAGGAATCAATCAGATTCTGCAGCTTGGGCCAGAGCAACTAAAGCCTCTGTCACTCACACACTGGGAAAGACAGAAAGTGGTGTGTGTGTGTGTGTGTGTGTGTGTGTGTGTGTGTGTGTGTGTGTGTGTGTGTGTGTGTGTGTGTGTGTGTGTGTGTGTGTGTGTGTGTGTGTGTGTGTGTGTGTGTGTGCGTGTGTGTGTGTGTGCGTGTGTGTGTGCGTGTGTGCGTGCGTGGGTGCGCGCGTGTGCGTGCGCGTGCATGTGTGTTTGTGTCATAGACTGTATGGTTTGTGTGTGACCCTTGTATAGTGGATGTGAAACTCGCCCGCAGCATGTTAGATGTTGTGCAGAAGGTTGCTAGTTCGATCCCATCTCAGGGCAGAACAGAATGCACTCTGTTACAATGATGCTGTGACCCAGGTCTACTGTTGGGATCCTGGGGTTCAGCGGAGTAGGAGGAAGTCAAAGGGGGGTGAATGTAGTAGATGGGAAACTTGTCCATAGCTGGTTGGCTGGAAGAAGGTTGCTAGAAGGTTGTTCAATCCCTGCTTGGTGCAGAACAGAATGCCCTCTGTTACACTTGCAACAAACAATTGATTTCCAATGGTTCCACAGATTTCCGCATTATCACATGATGCAGTCCACTATTATAGTTTAATTACATTATAATAAACAAACACGCTACTATTTATCAGTTTCCCTCGCTAGGGTCATATACACCTGCTGTTATTTTCTTCTAACCACTGAAAATGAATGTCCCCATATAATCAATAACCACAGTGCATAAAATATATTCTCTCACCACGCTCACGCTCTCTCTTTCACTATGCTGTATGTTTCCCAAACAATACGAAGTAATAAAAAAATGAATAGCCCTGATCATTCAGTCAATGATGCACAATTACCCATAAGCAAGCTGTGAGTGCTTCCATGACCTGACAGCGATATGGATCTCCACGGTTGGCCGATTTAAAAGCTGCCAGCCAGGCAGCTAACAGACGGCAGGTGACGGTGCTCATAAACCCAGCACTAAAAGACTAATGCACCACAAACAGCAGTGTGCCTTTCTGTCATAAACAATGCTGCCATGGGGTGTCACTTTCGTAAGGGTGGGCTGTTGCTGCTGCCAGAGTCTGATGTACGACGGCTGTTCAACATTGTGTTGTGTGCTGCTGCCTGCCTGGCGCTTTGACAGAAACATAAGTGCGACTTCATTGGTATCAAACATGAAGATGATGGTAATGATAATGGATTGTGTTTGTACAGTGCTTTTCTCTGGTTCTCAAAGTGTGTAGGCCTATATTGTGTAGTGTAACTCACCTGTTATTCAGAGATGAGATCAAGTCACCAAGTCACTCTTACTCGAGTCTCAAGTAAGTTTTAAGTCATAAGGTCCAAGTGTCAAGTCAAGTCCTAAGTAGAAAGGGTTGAGACGAGTCAAATCCAAGTTGTGTATTGTCAAACTCTCAAATTCTAGCTATACACATTTATACTGCAATGTGTGTTTGATTGAATTGCGCCCTTTGTGTGGACTAAGACAAGTGATGCTGGATGGACAGGTAGAGGTAGGGCAACAAGGAGACGGTAGAGAGAGGGCCTGTCAGTCATGCCCCTGGGTGAAGTTGAGGGAGTATGGAGCACTATAGTTTTGACAGACCCTTTATATACATGCAACATAGACTTGTATGACAGTTAACCTTCTAAGATAAACATAGCATCAGTGAAATAAGTAGACATCTGTCAGGGCAGTTAGTAGGAGCACCAGTAGAGAGGAGCACCAGTAGAGGAAAAGAAAAGGGAGGAAGAGAGCACTCTCTTGAGAGAAGAAACAAATGAAAATAAGCAGTCTTTCTTGCTCTCTCATTGGAGCTTGGAGAGCTACATTGACTAAATCTGAGTAGACATGTGCCATAGAGCTTTTTTTATTTAAGATGAGAAATGTGGGACCTTTTCCAACACAAAGCATGGCGCAAATGAGATCAGGAGGAGAGAGTAGAGAGAGCAAGAAAAGGATGAATGGGTCACCCCACTGTGAGCACAGGCAATGAGGATATGAGAGAGAGAGAGAGAGAGAGCGAGAGAGAGAGAGAGAGAGAGAGAGAGAGAGATAGCGACAGAGAGACAGAGAGAGAGAGTGAGAGAGATAGAGACAGAGAGACAGAGAGAGAGAGTGAGAGAGCGAGAGAGAGAGAGAGAGAGTGAGAGTGAGCGAGTGAGAGAGAGAGAGAGATAGAGAGAGAGAATGGGGTAGGTCTGGTCAGGGAACTCTGAATTGACAGACAGGTACATGTTGGAAGGAGTGAAGCAACATGACTGTGAGAGGCAATTAATTTGACTCTGGCAGATAGAGGGCAATTAGGCTCAGAGTCCTCTCGTTAATATTTCCTTCAACGAGTGTGTATGTGTGTGAGTGTGTTTGTGTGTGCGCGTGCATGTGTGTGCGTGCACATCCGGGTGTGTGTGCGTACACCAGTATTTGTGTGTCAGTGTGCGTGCATGTGCGTGCCCGGGGTTGTAAAAGGTCAGACTGTATCTGGCAGGATACTCTGCTTACCTGTCCAACTCTATTCCAGTTTCCCTAGGGGGTTGCTTTACAAGGACACACCTGTCCTTACACCTGCCATTACTGAACCTCTAAAGTGATGTGACTTTATAGCCGTCGTTGTATTGTGTTTCAGATAGGACCATGACTGGGGAACTGAGGCCAAGTCGCCCAAAGGCAGGAACCAAGAGAGCCAGCAGTGAGGCCTTCGGGTGAGTCCAGATTCAGCCTCATTAAGGTCATGAACCACTCAACTACAAATATAGGATGTTAATTTGAGTCACTTTTCTACAGAAAGAAAACAATTATGCAGCAATAGTAAATGTGAATTGTATTATAATTAATGGACATTTGCAGTCTGACCTTTTACAACCCCGGGCACGCACATGCACGCACACTGACACTAAAACTGGTAGTGCATTTGAGGTTCCCCTTTTACATTTCTGACTTGATTATCCCTTACAAAAAATTTACAAACCCCTACAAAAATGTCTGTTAATTATAATCCACATAATAATTCACATTTTCTGTTGCTGCAGGATTGTTTTCCTGCTGTAGCAAACTGGCTCAAATTAAGATCCTACATCTGTAGCAGTTTGTTGTTAAAGCATTATAGTTACCACGGTGTTGTTGTTGTTGTTGTTGTAGTATTCACTGTTACTTCACTATGTGTTTGGCCTTGCTGAATGTGGCTCCATAATCTGTCTAGAAGCTCAGGGACTAGGAGCAGCTGCTGCAGAGGAATGCCTTTGTCAGACTGATTCAATACAAGGTATCCCAGCCTAGCCCACAGCTGTCCCAAACCTTAAGCCTGGTTTATACTAGGTCTAACAACATGTTTTAAAGTGACAATCCCAAAGTTTGAATGTAAACACAGCTAGCCAACTCCCCCATATCCTGCAGTTATGCTTCCCTAGACAGATTACAGAGGACTAGCTGACATCAGAGCTTCAGCACTGGTCTGATGGTCTTATTAATGGACAGACAACAGGGATGCCAGCCCACCAGCCCAATATCTCAGGGGTCCATCCAGTCAGTCTGAGCCCATAGACACATCCCAGTCCCATTTCTTTGTAGGGTTAACACTCAGTGGGTCACTGGGGTGGCCTCTATCCCTCTATCCCTCTATCCCTGAGACCTGCTGCTACTGTTGATGGTGCTGTGGCAGCTTGAAAAACCAACACACATCAAATGTATTGTCACTGCATGCAGACAGACAGGATTAGGGTGTTTTTGAAAATGTGATTAAACTTTGAAACTGTTATGGTGTGTGACCTATGCAGACCTAATTCCATCCCCATGATAGAAGCCTCTACTCTTTCAACGGAAATGTCATCCGTCACATCCTTTCGGGATGTTTTGTTGGTCTTTAACAGCCATGCTACTGTGTAACTGTATTTTTTGGTGCAATGTCTCCACATTTACATTCTTGGTTCTTGTAATGGGGCATACTTAGTTTTCATTAGAGAGAAGGAGAGACAACAGGCAGAGAAGAGTAGGTTGAGGGAGGCATGGACGCCCATACAGCTGCTGGGCGATGCAGTACAATACACCCACAGACACTCACAGCTTCTCATGAGCTGCAGTCCCTCAATACATATTGATTGCAAACAAGATTGTGACGGGAGACAGTTCTCATAGTCATGTCAGTGACCTGAATATTCCCCATAGCCCATTATTGTATATGGAGTTAGTGGACATCAAATCAAATCAAATCCAATCTTATTTGTCACATGTGCCTAATACAACAGGTTTAGACCTTACCGTGAAATGCTTACACGCCCTTAACCAACAATGCAGATAAAAAAGTATGATATAAACTAAAGTAAGATTAAAAGCAACACAATAAAATAACAATAACAAGGCTATATACAGGGGGTACCGGTACCGAGTCAAAGTGCGGGGGTACAGGTTAGTCGAGGTAATTGAGGTAATATGTACATGTAGGTTGGGGTAAAGTGACTATTCATGGGTAATAGACAGCGAGTAGCAGCAGCATAAAAAAGGGGGTACATGCAAATAGTCCGGGTAGCCATTTGATTAACTGTTTAGCAGTCTTATGGCTTGGGGGTAGAAGCTGTTAAGGAGCCTTTTGGACCTAGACTTGGCGCTCCGGTACCGCTTGCCATGTGGTAGCAGAGAGAACAGTTTATGACAAGGGTGGCTGGAGTCTTTGACAATTTTTAGGGCCTTCCTCTGACACCGCCTGGTATAGAGGTTCTGGATGGCAGGAAGCTTGGCCCCAGTGATGTATTGGGCCATACGCACTGTAGCGCCTTGCGGTCGGATGCCGAGAAGTTGCCATACCAAGCGGTGATGCAACCAGTCAAGATACTCTCGATGGTGCAGCTGTATAACTTTTTGAGGATCTGAGGACCCATGCCAAATCTTTTCAGTCTCCTGAGGAGGAATAGGCGTTGTCGTGGCCTCTTCAAGACTCTCTTGGTGTGTTTGGACCAATATAGTTTGTTAATGATGTGAACACCAAGGAACTTGAAGCTCTCGACCCACTCCACTACAGCCCCGTCGATGTGAATGGGGGTGTATTCGGCCCTCCTTATCCTGTAGTCCACGATCAGCTCTTTTGTCTTACGTTGAGGGAGAGGTTGTTGTCCTGGCACCACACTGCCATGTCTCTGACCTCCTCCCTATAGGCTATCTCTACGTTGTGTCGTCAGCAAACTTAATGATGGTGGTAGAGTCATGCGTGGCCATGCAGTCGGGGGTGAACAGGGATTACAGAAGGGGACTAAGCACGCACCCCTGAGGGGCCCACATGTTGAGGATCAGCGTGGCAGATGTGTTGTTGCCTACCCTTACCACCTGGGGGCAGTCCGTCAGGAAGTCCAGGATCCAGTTGCAGAGGGAGGTGTTTAGTCCCAGGGTCCTTAGCTTAGTGATGAGCTGTAGTCAACGAACAGCATTCTCACGTAGGTGTTCCTTTTGTCCAGGTGTGAAAGGGCAGTGTGGAGTGCAATAGAGATTACGTCATCTGTGGATCTGGGTGGTATGCAAGTTGTAGTGGGTCTAGGGTTTCTGGGATGATGGTGTTGATGTGAGCCATGACCACTGTTGGCTCTCCACGTTCTTGGGCACAGGGACTATGGTGTTCTGCTTGAAACATGTTGGTATTACAGACTCTGTCAGGGAGTGGTTGAAAATGTCAGTGAAGACACTTGCCAGATGGTCAGCGCATGATCTGAGTACGCGTCCTGGTAATCCGTCTGGTCCTGCGGCCTTGTAAATGTTGACCTGTTAAAGGTCTTGCTCACATCGGCTACGGAGAGCATGATCACACAGTCGTCCGGAACAGCTGATGCTCTCATGCATGGTTCAGTGTTGCTTGCCTCGAAGCGAGCATAGAAGGCATTTAGCTTGTCTGGTAGGCTTGCGTCACTGGGCAGTCCTGTAGATTAGCATCTGCTTTGTACGCGTCTCTGTGAGTGGAGTAAAGGTGATCTAGAGTGTTTTTCCTCTGGTTGCACATGTGACATGCTGGTAAAATTTGGTGAAACGGATGTAAGTTTTCCTGCATTAAATATAATGTTTTAGGTAGAGTCAAATAATGATTCAATTAAAGTCAAATTTTTAAGTGCATCATCACAGTCTCAATACACTTTACAGAGAGACTTTTAAACTCCATGATCTGTTCCATCCATCTCTCCATTCCTCTCTCCCTGTTTGTCTGCACCTTGGCTCCCCTCTCCTCCTCCCCCCTCTCCCTTCCTCCTCCTCCTCCTCCTCCTCCTCCTCCTCTCCCCTCCTCCTCCCCTCCTCCTACATACCTGCACTTCTACCACAGGCTGCCACGCTCAAAAAAGAGCACTTACCTCCGTGAGGACCTGACCAACCTGCAGATAAACAAACAAACACATAAACACACACACACACACACAAACACACACACATGCAAGTGCTTAAATAAACTCACTCTTTCCAGCGGCATTCACATTTTAGTGAAGTAGAACAAACATATTTAGCTATTTTAATGGAATTTTTTTACCATCTCAGGTTGTTATAATAGGGGCCTGTCATAACTGTTTTTTGCCCTGCAACAGTCTGGTCTCACACCTCATCTCTTCTGTTCCTAAGATAAACTCATCAGAGAGTAAACAGTCTGGTCTCACACCTCATCTCTTCTGTTCCTAAGATAAACTCATCAGAGAGTAAACAGTCTGGTCTCACACCTCATCTCTTCTGTTCCTAAGATAAACTCATCAGAGAGTAAACAGTCTGGTCTCACACCTCATCTCTTCTGTTCCTAAGATAAACTCATCAGAGAGTAAACAGTCTGGTCTCACACCTCATCTCTTCTGTTCCTAAGATAAACTCATCAGAGAGTAAAATTGCAACATCTGACTTCAAAGTATTTTTCTGTCTAGACAGACAGCAATTTCGGATACTCCATGATATATTCTGATCAACCGGCTTGTTCTTGTGTCAGGTAACTAAATACCACATTAATCAGATAATATACTGTACCTGTCCATTACAACAGATCAAAGATTGTTGACCAAGTTCGTAGTTACTGCATTTTGCCTTTGTAGGGCAGAGTATTTCTATGGACTTTCTGTCTACATTTTAAATTGCCTCTCACTGGACTATCTTTCATATTTTACATAAAGCCTTTTAAAAAAGACAGTTTGCATCCATATGCATTAGTTTGACACTTCAGTTCAGAAGCAAAGATGAGAAGACTTGGTCTCCCAAGTGGCTCTACTGTGAGGGTTGTTTTTTGCTGTGTGTGTGTGTGTGTGTGTTAGGTGTGTGTGTGTGTGTGTGTGTGTTAGGTGTGTGTGCGTGTGTGTTAGGTGTGTGTGCGTCAGTGTAAGATTGCACATAGCCCAAGGCTTTGTGGCTCAGTCATATTGTCTATATCATGTACTATATAATGCTAGTTGTGATACACACATATTCTCTTTTTCAATGACCTTGGCAAGCTCAGTTTCTACCTCTTTGCATCCAACAACCCCACTCTATGCAGGGCCGGACTACTGCATTTGGGGCCCCGGGGCACCGATCTCCGGGGGCCCGCCCCCCAAAACAATATATTAGTTCATCTCGTGCTTTTGTTCACATGAGGACGAGAGAAAATCTAGCAGTTTTAAAGCGAATTTCCAGCTATTCTACACATTTTGCTATCATATGCTATCTGGGGGCTCCAGGGGGACCTCAACCCCCCCTGGTGGTCGGGGGCCCTGGGGCACGTGCCCTGTGTGCCCGTTTGGTAATCCGGACCTGAGTCTATGCTACCAAATATTCCACTCAGTCTCTCCTCTAAGTGTATTATTCTTGGAACCAACCTCCCCAGACATCAGGTAACCAGATCATCAAATGTGAAGTGACAGCCATGAACCATGGCATGTTATCAGTGTAGGAGATAACACTCAGTACAGCAGAACACCCAGTAGGCTGAGTGTGTTATGCCTCTCAGTCCGGCGTTGGTCTCCATGCCTCAGAGAACCTCCATCTTATCCCAGTTAGAACATCCATAACACCCAACCACTCTCAGGAGGGTCACTAGACTAGAGCACAACAGCACTAACCCATTCCTCTTTATAGTCTCCCTCCCTGCATTCTAGTGAGTGCATTAAAAACATAATTCCAATTCCCCTCCTTTGCCTTGGCTCTCGTTTCCTCCATAATGCCCCTCCATTCACAATCACGTAGCGCCAGATTTCATCCCATCGTTTCCCCCATAAACACTGACTGCAAATCAAAAGGCAAGCATCCGGGAAACTGATACATATTTCATAGGAACTCCTCATGAGGCCGGAAGAATGGAGAGCAATAGGAGCAATCCACGTACAGAGTAGTTCTACAGATGTCGGATCTTAATTTGATCACCCTGTTAAAACATATAGTTTATTTGATGTTTAAAAAGGCTTCTGAGGTTTGTAATTTCCACTTAGAAAATATACCAATCCCTACAAAAATGTCCACATAATAATTCACATTTCCTGTTGCTGCAGGATTACTTTCCTGCTTTAGCAAACTGGCTCAAATTAATATCCTACATATGTATTGCTGCAAATGTTGAATACTGATCATTATATCTGTAATGACTTGTGAGTACTTTCTCTCTCTCAGGGTTTAGTGGATGGAGAAGAAAAGGCACTGACAGTTATCTGAGTTGTACACTATACAGCACTCTACCCAATAGTCATGTGTTGTGTTTGTCTGAGCTAGGGGGGAACAGTGCTGTATACTCCATAAGAGTGCTGATTTGGTACCAAGGAAGCTATCTGCTGTCTGTGGATTGTGCAGCTTCAGGGTTTGCCACAGAAATTAGGCCAATTTGCTCTCCTCCCCTGCTAAAATAACTCACTCTAGCTGGGCAATCTACTGTCTCCTCCTTCAGCTTGGCTTTGGGGCGTCTTGGAAGGTTGAATGATAGTACTGTAATGGATTCAATACACTTACTTCAGCAATTGCCATGCAGGGTGAAGTTGCTATTTTTATTTTATGATATGAGAGACATTGCTTTTTTTGTGGGGGTCCTGAGTGACGCGGTCAAAAGCACTGCATCGCAGTGCTGAGGCGCCACTACAGCCTGGTGTAGTGCAGCCTGTGTCACGGCCGGCCGTGACTGGGAGACCCATAGGAATGGTGCACAATTGGCACAGCTCCGTCCGGGGTAGGGGAGGATTTGGCCGGGGGAGCTTTCCTTGGCTCATCGCGCTCTAGTGACTCCTTGTGGCAGGGCCGGGCGCCTGCAAGCTAACTTCAGTCGTCAGTCGAACAGTGTTTCCTCTGACACATTGGTGTGGGAAGTAGCGAGGCCAGGCGGGCCATGTTTCGGAGGACGCATAACTCGACATTCGCCTCTCCCGAGCCCATTGGGGAGTTGCACCGATGAGCCAAGGTCGTAATTCGGGGAGAAAATGATACTGATAATAATAATCCAAGACCTCATCACCGTGGTTACCAAACTGAAAGACACAAAAAGAGGCAGTTGTCATTTGTCTGTATAACTTGTTTCCAATGAACAAAATGTCACACAATATCTCTTTGCTCTGCTCATATCCCCATCCATCACAGTTGAATCTCTTTTGGAAGTTTGTGTACTGTCCCATTCTGTCTCTGCCTCATCTATCTATGTGATGCAGTGCTCTCCAAACCCCTTGTCTTACTCTGGAGCCATCTGACTAAAGAGCTGTCCCGATGGGGAGCCCAAACATGTCATATGTCATCTGCAATGGATCTCTTCCCCTCCATCCTCTGGAGTCACACACAATTAGTCTGTCATAATGCAATCACTCTAAAGGGCTTCTGCTTCCTACTTCCTGCTTCCTGCTTCCTGCCACTGTTAAATTAATCTGGCAGAGGAGCCATGTTAGCCTGGAGAACAAGTGCTTCTTCTTCGTCTTCTTTGTCTTCTTCATTGTGCCTGTACCTTCACAAAAAACACACACGCAAGTACGTGCACGTAGACTTGCAGTAAACATGCCACACGCACACACACGCACACACACACACACACACACACACACACACACACACACACACACACACACACACACACACACACACACACACACACACACACACACACACACACACACACACACACACACACACACACACAGTAACCTTCTGTTAATCCATTGCCAGGTGTTTAGCCTGCCCGGCTCAGTCCCAGTGCAGAAGTAAGAGGCAGGCCACGACCTCGCACATAATTAGTCTGTGGTAGCATTGCAGTGGGATCATATATCAGCCTAGCAATGCCACTTAGAAAAAGACTAGACAACAGGTGTGAGTCATGGCTTTGTTTTACTACTAGACTGAAACAGGTTTCCCTCAAGAATTTCCCTGTATTTAGCGCCATCCATCATTCCTTCAATTCTGACCAGTTTCCCAGTCCCTGCTGATGAAAAACATCCCCACAGCATGACGCTGCCACCACCATGCTTCACTGTGGGGATGGTGTTCTCAGGGTGATGAGAGGTGTTGGGTTTGCGCCAGACATAGCGTTTTCCTTGATGGCCAAAAAGCTCAATTTTAGTCTCATCTGACCAGAGTACGTTCTTCCATATGTTTGGGGAGTCTCCCACATACCTTTTGGTGAACACCAAACGTGTTTGCTTATTTTTTTCTATAAGCAATGGCTTTTTTCTGGTCACTCTTTCGTAAAGCCCAGCTCTGTGGAGTGTACGGCTTAAAGTGGTCCTATGGACAAATACTCCAATCTCTGCTGTGGAGTATTTCAACTCCCTCCAAAGATTTTCTATGGGGTTGAGATCTGGAGACTGGCTAGGCCACTCCAGGACCTTGAAATGCTTCTTACGAAGCCACTCCTTCGTTGCCCGGGCGGTGTGTTTGGGATTATTGTCATGCTGAAAGACCCAGCCACGTTTCATCTTCAATGCCCTTGCTGATGGAAGGAGGTTTTCACTCAAAATCTCACGATACATGGCCCCATTCATTCTTTCCTTTACACGGATCAGTCGTCCTGGTCCCTTTGCAGAAAAACAGCCCCAAAGCATGATGTTTCCACCCCCATGCTTCACAGTAGGTATGGTGTTCTTTGAATGCAACTCAGCATTCTTTGTCCTCCAAACACGACGAGTTGAGTTTTTACCAAAAAGTTATATTTTGGTTTCATCTGACCATATGACATTCTCCCAATCCTCTTCTGGATCATCCAAATGCACTCAAGCAAACTTCAGACGGGCCTGGACATGTACTGGCTTAAGCAGGGGGACACGTCTGGCACTGCAGGATTTGAGTCCCTGGCGGCGTAGTGTGTTACTGATGGTAGGCTTTGTTACTTTGGTCCCAGCTCTCTGCAGGTCATTCACTAGGTCCCCCCCGTGTGGTTCTGGGATTTTTGCTCACCGTTCTTGTGATCATTTTGACCCCACGGGGTGAGATCTTGCGTGGAGCCCCAGATCGAGGGAGATTATCAGTGGTCTTGTATGTCTTCCATTTCCTAATAATTGCTCCCACAGTTGATTTCTTCAAACCAAGCTGCTTACCTATTGCAGATTCAGTCTTCCCAGCCTGGTGCAGGTCTACAATTTTGTTTCTGGTGTCCTTTGACAGCTCTTTGGTCTTGGCCATAGTGGAGTTTGGAGTGTGACTGTTTGAGGTTGTGGACAGGTGTCTTTTATACTGATAACAAGTTCAAACAGGTGCCATTAATACAGGTAACGAGTGGAGGACAGGGGAGCCTCTTAAAGAAGAAGTTACAGGTCTGTGAGAGCCAGAAATCTTGCTTGTTTGTAGGTGACCAAATACTTATTTTCCACCAAAATTTGCAAATAAATTCATTAAAAATCCTACAATGTGATTTTCTGAAATTTTTTTCCTCAATTTGTCTCTCATAGTTGACGTGTACCTATGATGAAAATTACAGGCCCCTCTCATCTTTTTAAGTGGGAGAACTTGCACAATTGGTGGCTGACAAAATAATGTTTTTCCCCACTGTACTTGTATTATGAATCACACACAATTCAATTTCCTTAATCTCGTGGGAACAATTTGTCTTGTTGACTGTCATCAAAACATTAATATCCTTTGTAGTATCGCAAAGTCTTTGTCAAGATGCCAATTATTGGGAGAACAATACTGTATGTCTGGTTCCTTTTCTCTTTGAAAGAACATTGGGTGCAGAATTTGGGTGCGTTGATACGGAGAAGACAAACACCTAGGCTGTCACAATAGACCATCATTCCACATTGCATATTGCACAATTACAGTAATGGGAAAAAAAAGAAATGAGATTGCTCGCTACGCAGTCAGTGAGGACTGTGCTTGCCGCTGGCCATTCAAAGCTCTTGAGAGCTGCCCTTTCACTTTAAGAGAGTGCAACATCCATTTGATCTGAGTTACAGCCCAGCTCCCCAGCTCTATAAAAGCAAATAGAGCCAGGGTTTTAAAGATCAGCCCAGCAGAGATGGAGAGATAATATGGAGCTCAGAGGCTTTACAGGCTGTTTTAGAGTAAAAGTCCCTCCACTGTTGTTTTGATCACACTGTGCCTTATATACCCATAAACTCCCCCCATATTTTACACCTTCTCCAATTGAGCAGCGGAGGGAGGCTAGTGTTTCTAAGTACTGAGTCCTGTTATCTGACTTTAATACTCAAAGGTCCATCTATATTGAGCACTTCATCTATAGTGATAAAAGATAATTATCTCTACGGGGCTTTATCCTGTTTCTTTACTTACTCTGCCCTTGCGCGGCACATGAGCCCCTGCATTAGAGTTAATAGTGCCAACTGCGACATCACAGAAAGGTACACTGTGTGTGATCGACAGATGACACCCTTGAGTGTGTCATTTGGGTTGTTTTTCAACAGGGGCACAGGTTTTGCCTCAGGTTTTGGCTGTGTTGAAAGTCTCCGACAGCATCATGGAATTCACAGCAGGCTGAAGGCCTCAGGGCATCTACAACCAAACTTATTTAAAGAGAGATTTTAATTGGCTCAACATTGGAAAAGTTCATATGATCAAAGCGTATGTTTGGGGGTTTCAGATTGAAACTGTGCCTTGATCTGTGTGGCTATGTTCACAGTAGGCTACATTGTGTTCTGCACATCTATGTTTCTTTAGTTCCTGTGTTCAATGTGATTGTAATCGGCCTGTAACACAGAGACAAAGCAAGAGCGGGAGGAAGGAAGGAAGGAAGGAAGGAAGGAAGGAAGGAAGGAAGGAAGGAAGGAAGGAAGGAAGGAAGGAAGGAAGGAAGGAAGGAAGGAAGGAAGGAAGGAAGGAAGGAAGGAAGGAAGGAAGGAGAGAGATGGCACAGTAATTATGCCTTTGTCCTTCATCTCCTGCTAAGAAGTGCATTTAATAGGAAAAGATGAATCAGCACTTCCTTTGAACAGAAAAATAACAGTTTAATAATTGTGCAATGTAAAACTCCAACCATTTAACCTCCCCGTCTCTCATAGAGACAGTACATTCAGTATGGTAAGCTGAGCTTTACCAGCAAAGAACAAATGAAAGATGGGAACAAATAACAAGGAAGCAAACCCAAGGTTATGACACATACAGGTGTTTTGCGTTTAAAGATCCCTTTGCTCCGTCAAAATAGGAACTATCAAAATAACATTCTGGACCAGTCAATGCTACAACGTTGATGAAATCAATAATACTGCCATACAACCTCAGTACCAGCAATTTACCTCACACCTTGTACGTTGGGGTTGCCAGATTCAGCCTTTGTATAAGGTTTGTTGTATAAGACACAGTGGCATCATCCTGCATTTGAGCCTCTGCCAGTCTACCTGCCTGCATGACCGCCTATTGCTGTATGTCGGTCGTAATTCAGCTTCAATCCGGGCCGCCCTTCGATTTGAGAGGAGCTGAAGTGGCAGGAAATCAGCTCCTCGGCCCATTAACCCTGGTCACGCTGCAGCCAAGCTGATTTATTACACAGCAGCACACTACTGAGGGCTCAACATTAAATCAGAAAATATCTATCTGTGGGGAGGGAAGAAGGAAGGGAGGAAGGCAATGTGACATGCCTGGATTTTAACCTTTATTTAAGGCTTTTTCATCAAACTGTCGCCTCCTTTTATGGCAGATGGTCCAGCACCATCCTCAGACAATAGCTTTAATTTTTGGTGCAATTCTCATTTCTGGATAAGGCTTAAAATACAGGATCAAACCTTGCTATGTCACATAATTGTGCAAAACACAGGGCCATACTCATCTCCGTCTTTCTGTGTTGTGGACACTAGCTACTAGCTTATTTACCTCTGAGTACTCCTTACCATGGCCAGGGTTGGGGAGTAACAGATTACATGTAATCAGATTTGTTTTTAAATGTACCTGTAATCAGTTACGTTACCAGCAAAAATATAGTAATCAGATTACAGATACTTACGAAAAACTAGATGATTACTTACCTCTAGGATTACTTTTAAATTCAGAAAGGATGTTTGCAAATAGAATACATTATGACACCTTTCTGTTTTCTCAATGACATTCAATTCAGCATTGAAAAAAAGTGTACGTTTAAGTTTGTTCCACCTGAGCGAGTCTGACCACAAGTCAGAGACCACTATGATGACACCAAATGTTATGTTATTGATTACAATTTGGACAGGTAACTAGTAACTGTAACAGATTACATTTAGAAAATAACCTATCCAACCCTGACCATGGCTTTCCTCTACAGTATTTCTACCACTTCTGCTTACTTTGCTCTGCCTTAGCTTACTTCTGTACAACACAGTTTTACCTCAGTTTACCTCATCTTTATCATTGCTTTTTCAAAATTGGTTTACCTCTGCTCTATGTACTGAGCTTCAAACAGCTTACCTGCAGGAGGTATTTGTCTGGATGGAACACTAAAGATAAACAGGATTGTTGATCTCCACTGCAGCTGGTCAAACCAGAGAAAACAGATTAAAAGAAACAGATCGATTTGCCTCGCAGAGTACATTCCTCTATTAATACTAATAATGTTTCACTGTAAAGGCCTTTATCCCTGGTAGCCTATCATTTATAATATGCAGTGCTGTGTAACACAGTATTTTACACATGGAAACAACAAATCGCTGCCCTAACGAACCCATATTAGATGGTGGGAGTGTTACTCTTCACTGTTATTATACAGTACCAGTCAAAAGTTTGGACACACCTACTCATTCAAGGGTTTGTCTTTATTTTTACTATTTTTTACATTGTAGAATAATAGTGAAGACATCAAAACTATGAAATAACACATATGGAATAATGTAGTAACCAAATAAGTGTTAAACAAATCAAAATATATTTTATATTTCAGATTCTTCAAATAGCCACCCTTTGCCTTGATGACAGCTTTTCACACTCTTGGCATTCTCTCAACAAGGCTTCATGAGGTAGTCACCTGGAATGCATTTGAATTAAAAGGTGTGGGGGTATACGGGGGGGTGTATACGGGGGGTATATGGGGGGGTATACGGAAGATAGCCCTAGTTGGTAAAAGACCAAGTCCATATTATGGCATGAACAGCTCAAATAAGCAAAGAGAAACGACAGTCCATCATTACTTTAAGACATAAAGGTCAGTCAATACGGATAATTTCAAGAACTTTGACAGTTTCTTCAAGTGCAATCGCAAAAACCATCAAGCGCTATGATGAAACAGGCTCTCATGAGGACCGCCACAGGAATGGAAGACCCAGAGTTACCTCTGCTGCATAAGTTCATTAGAGTTACCAGCTTCAGAAATTGCAGCCCAAATAAATGCTTCACAGAGTTCCAAGTCACAGACACATCTCAACATCAACTGTTCAGAGGGGACTGTGTGAATCAGGCCTTCATGGTCGAATTTCTGCAAAGAAACCACTACTAAATGACACCAATATTAAGAAGAGACCTGCTTGGGCCAAGAAACACAAGCAATGGACATTAGACCGGTGGAAATCTGTCCTTTGGTCTGATGAGTCCACATTTGAGATTTTTGGTTCCAACTGCCATGTCTTTGTGAGACGCGGTGTGGGTGAACGGATGATCTCCGCATGGGTGGTTCCCACCATGAAGCATGGAGGAGGAGGTGTGATGTTGTGGGTGTGCTTTTCTGGTGACACTGTCAGTGATTTATATAGAATTCAAGGCACACTTAACCAGCATGGCTACCACAGGATTCTGCAGCGATACGCCATCCCATCTGGTTTGCACTTAGTGGGACTATCATTTGTTTTTCAACAGGACAATGACCCAACACACCTCCAGGCTGTGTAAGGGCTATTTTACCAAGAAGGAGAGTGATGGAGTGCTGCGTCAAATGACCTGGCCTCCACAATCCCCGACCTCAACCCAATTGAGATGGTTTGGGATGAGTTGGACCGCAGAGTGAAGGAAAAGTAGCCAGCAAGTGCTCAGCATATGTGGGAACTCCTTCAAGACTGTTGGAAAAGCTTCCCGAATGGCAAGGAAGAGAAAGTCTGCACGATATTTACAACCGGTCATAAAACTGGCCCCCAGGAAAGGGGTTGTTCAAACCTTTGCCTACCTGGCATGTTTGATCCTCAACCCATGAGGGCAAGTCATGACAGCCAGGCGCAAGGGGAAAACCGCTAGTAGGCTTGCCAAAACAAAACAAACGGCAACAGACAAACAGAGAACACAGGTATAAATACACTGGGGATAATGGGAAAGATGGGCGACACCTGGAGTGGGGTGGAGACAATCACAAAGACAGGTGAAACAGATCAGGGTGTGACAATAATATATATTAACAAAGTCAGGAGGTACAGATGTAGGATCTTAATTTGATCACTCTTTTGTTGCTGACAATTTTGCTGCAAAGCGGGAAATGTAAACTTGTAGTGTAAGGCTTCTAAAGTTTGTAATTTCCACTTTGAAATTTCAGACTTGATTTACCCCAACGGAAAATGTATCAACCCCTATAAAATTGTCCATTAATTATAATCCACATAATAACTCACATGTCCTATTGCTGCAAGATTATTTTCCTGCGTAGCAAACTGGCTCAAATTAAGATCCTACATCTGTAGCATCTCTATATAATATATAACAGTGATCCACTCTGTTATGTTTAAGAGGGCCAGCTCGGTGAGCTTCGTTGTTGTCCTCAGATAGATTAATAGTAAAATGCTTGCTAATACACAACTCAATACTAAATGGCGAGGAGCTTGGCAGTGCCCAAAATCAATAATACAGTTAAATGCTGATTAATACCCATTAAAGCTGATGATGATGAATGGAGCAGAGTCATGCAGGACTTTTAATGAGCAGACAGCAGGACTAAAGCTTTCGCTTTAGCTTTCAACAGGACTGGAGCTATATATCGTTTTAGCTTACAAGGCCCTGTGTAATACCGACAAGCCCTCTCTCTCTCTCTCTCTCTCTCTCTCTCTCTCTCTCTCTCTCTCTCTCTCTCTCTCTCTCTCTCTCTCTCTCTCTCTCTCTCTCTCTCTCGCTCTCTGGTTGAGGTGGTACGCAATGCGTTTTTTTATGGGGGTGTGGGGGGGCTCGGGGTGGGGGGATAATGTGTTTTTAGTATAATGTCTCATTAGTTAAACTAAGACAAAAATCATAGTCTCTAGATAGGTTTCCATCCAATTGGCAACAGATTTTCATGCAAATATTCTAAAATCTGCATTTTCCCACCAGTGGCGTTTCCACCAAATAGACTTGTTGTGGATAAAAATCAGTGTGTGATCACATAGTACTTTTTCACTTAAGTTTTCATGTACCAAATAAAAATCTAAAGTTAAATGTGTTTCAATTGCATTTTCAACTTTACTGATAATTTTGTCACAAAAACTGTTACGTTAAATACCAGATGTGCTTACTCTGGTCTTGGCCCATGTGCTCTAGCCAACAGCTGGCAGATGCAGTGCGGGTAGGCTGTGCAGGTAGGCTAGTCTACATGATGAGATTATTATGGATAAGAGCAAGATTTAAAAAAAAAATCAAACTGCAGTCAAGCATCGATCATCATGTCACCTGAATCAGACCCTCGATATTTATTTGAAGAGAGCATCAAGATTACCGTGCACTTTCACGACCCTGTGAAGTTCATCATACGTTATTTCATCTGTAGCCTAATTCCCAAGTCGTAGTGGGAGGACCAAACATCATATCATTGCGTGACTCCAAGTTTACTTTGATATGATGGTTATTATATAAATATTTGCGGATGAAGGTATTTCCACCACCATTTCTCACATAATTAATTTTACCGACACAAAAAGATCCCAGCATGTTGAACTAAGAAATTATCTGTCTGCAGTTATAAAATTGTACCGTTTATATAACTTTTTACCACATCAAAAAGATTGCTAGCCAAAATTGTCTAGCCGTTGTCATAGAGATGTATTATGTTTAGCCTAGTTGAAATGTAGCTACAGTGAGGGAAAAAGGTATTTGATCCCCTGCTGATTTTGTACGTTTGCCCACTGACAAAGAAATGATCAGTCTATAATTTTAATGGTAGGTTTATTTGAACAGTGAGAGACAGAATAACAACAAAAAAATCCAGAAAAACGCATGTCAAAAATGTTATAAATTGATTTGCATTTTAATGAGGGAAATAAGTATTTGACCCCCTCTCAATCAGAAAGATTTCTGGCTCCCAGGTGTCTTTTATACAGGTATCGAGCTGAGATTAGGAGCACACTCTTAAAGGGAGTGCTCCTAATCTCAGCTTGTTACCTGTATAAAAGACACCTGTCCACAGAAGCATTCAATCAATCAGATTCCAAACTCTCCACCATGGCCAAGACCAAAGAGTTCTCCGAGGATGTCAGGGACAAGATTGTAGACCTACACAAGGCTGGAATGGGCTACAAGACCATCGCCAAGCAGCTTGGTGAGAAGGTGACAACAGTTGGTGCGATTATGCGTAAATGGAAGAAACACAAAAGAACTGTCAATCTCCCTTGGCCTGGGGCTCCATGCAAGATCTCACCTCGTGGAGTTGCAATGATCATGAGAACGGTGAGGAATCAGCCCAGAACTACACGGGAGGATCTTGTCAATGATCTCAAGGCAGCTGGGACCATAGTCACCAAGAAAACAATTGGTAACACACTACGCCGTGAAGGACTGAAATCCTGCAGCGCCCGCAAGGTCCCCCTGCTCAAGAAAGCACATATACAGGCCCGTCTGAAGTTTGCCAATGAACATCTGAATGATTCAGAGGATAACTGGGTGAAAGTGTTGTGGTCAGATGAGACCAAAATCGAGCTCTTTGGCATCAACCCAACATGCCGTGTTTGGAGGAGGAGGAATGCTGCCTATGACCCCAAGAACACCATCCACACCGTCAAACATGGAGGTGGAAACATTATGCTTTGGGGGTGTTTTTCTGCTAAGGGGACAGGACAACTTCACCGCATCAAAGGGACGATGGACGGGGCCATGTACCGTCAAATCTTGGGTGAGAACCTCCTTCCCTCAGCCAGGGCATTGAAAATGGGTCGTGGATGGATATTCCAGCATGACAATGACCCAAAACACACAGCCAAGGCAACAAAGGAGTGGCTCAAGAAGAAGCACATTAAGGTCCTGGAGTGGCCTAGCCAGTCTCCAGACCTTAATCCCATAGAAAATCTGTGGAGGGAACTGAAGGTTCGAGTTGCCAAACGTCAGCCTCGAAACCTTAATGACTTGGAGAAGATCTGCAAAGAGGAGTGGGCCAAAATCCCTCCTGAGATGTGTGCAAACCTGTTGGCCAACTACAAGAAAGGTCTGACCTCTGTGATTGCCAAAAAGGGTTTTGCCACCAAGTACTAAGTCATGTTTTGTAGAGGGGTCAAATACTTATTTCCATCATTAAAATGCAAATCAATTTATAACATTTTTGACATGCGTTTTTCTGGATTTTTTTGTTGTTATTCTGTCTCTCACTGCTCAAATAAACCTACCATTACAATTATAGACTGATCATGTCTTTGTCAGTGGGCAAACATATAAAATCAGCAGGGGATCAAATACCTTTTTCCCTCACTGTATGTAGCCTCTGTTTTCATCATGCTAGCTAATAGGTATGTGTGTTTGTATGCAAATGTAAAGTATGTTCATATTAGTATACTTACCCATTCTACTTACCACTTTTGACCTTTTGCCATGGTGGCCCTCGACATAATAAAGCCATTGTTGGTATATACATACACATGTGTATGTGTATGTATATATACAGTGAGGGAAAAAAGTATTTGATCCCCTGCTGATTTTGTATGTTTGCCAACTGACAAAGAAATGATCAGTCTATAATTTTAATGGTAGGTTTATTTGAACAGTGAGAGACAGAATAACAACAACAAAAATCCAGAAAAATGCATGTCAAAAATGTTATAAATTGATTTGCCTTTTAATGAGGGAAATAAGTATTTGACCCCTCTGCAAAACATGACTTAGTACTTGGTGGCAAAACCCTTGTTGGCAATCACAGAGGTCAGACGTTTCTTGTAGTTGGCCACCAGGTTTGTACACATCTCAGGAGGGATTTTGTCCCACTCCTCTTTGCAGATCTTCTCCAAGTCATTAAGGTTTTGAGCCTGACGTTTGGCAACTCGAACATTCAGCTCCCTCCACAGATGTTCTATAGGATTAAGGTCTGGATACTGGCTAGGCCACTCCAGGACCTTAATGTGCTTCTTCTTGAGCCACTCCTTTGTTGCCTTGGCCGTGTGTTTTGGGTCATTGTCATGCTGGAATACCCATCCACGACCCATTTTCAATGCCCTGGCTGAGGGAAGGAGGTTCTCACCCATGATTTGACAGTACATGGCCCCGTCCATCGTCCCTTTGATGTGGTGAAGTTGTGCTGTCCCCTTAGCAGAAAAACACCCCCAAAGCATTACATTTAGACCAAAATCGAGCTCTTTGGCATCAACTCAACTCGCCGTGTTTGGAGGAGGAGGAATGCTGCCTATGACCCCAAGAACACCATCCCCACCGTCAAACATGGAGGTGGAAACATTATGCTTTGGGGGTGTTTTTCTGCTAAGGGGACAGGACGACTGCACCGTATTGAGGGGAGGATGGATGTGGCCATGTATTGCGAGATCTTGGCCAAAAACCTCCTTCCCTCAGTAAGAGCATTGAAGATGGTTCGTGCCTGGGTCTTCCAGCATGACAAGTGACGAGTGGCTCCGTAAGAAGCATCTCAAGGTCCTGGAGTGGCCTAGCCAGTCTCCAGACCTGAACCCAATAGAAAATCTTTGGAGGGAGCTGAAAGTCCGTATTGCCCAGCGACAGCCCCGAAACCTGAAGGATCTGGAGAAGGTCTGTATGGAGGAGTGGGCCAAAATCCCTGCTGCAGTGTGTGCAAACCTGGTCAAGACCTACAGGAAACTTATGATCTCTGTAATTGCAAACAAAGGTTTCTGTACCAAATATTAAGTTCTGCTTTTCTGATGTATCAAATACTTATGTCATGCAATAAAATGCAAATGAATTACTTAAAAATCATACAATGTGATTTTCTGGATTTTTGTTTTAGATTCCGTCTCTCACAGTTGAAGTGTACCTATAATAAAAATTACAGACCTCTACATGCTTTGTAAGTAGGAAAACCTGCAAAATCGGCAGTGTATCAAATACTTGTTCTCCCCACTGTATATATATATATAAAAACATGGGGGATTGGAAGTGATGCAGACAATTACATTGATGGAAGTTACAATCTATCTGCAATATTAAGCTGATCTACCCCCTTAAAAAAAAAAAAAAAAGATTACAATTGTTTATCAAATGTTTTTCTGTGTTGTCTTATGTGACCTCTGTTAGCAAATGATTGATAATGGCTTATATTTGGTTGTCGGTTGTGCTTGTCTTTATTTTCTAAAAGGTAATATTATTTATTGTTTGATGATATAACTACAGTTAGAATCTTGAGGAAATAATATGTGCACTAGTCTAGTAGTGACATAGTAGTGAAATAAGAGGTCAATGGTGAATTCTGAATAGGCAAACAGTGGTAAATGTGTCTGTTTTCAATAGTAGTTGTCCTCTGTAGCTCAGCTGGTAGACCACAGCGCTTATAACGCCAGGGTAGTGGGTTCGATCCCCGGGACCACCCATACACAAAAATGTATGCACGCATGACTGTAAGTCGCTTTAGATAAAAGCATCTGCTAAATGGCATATTATTATTTATTATTTAGTAATTCAAAAGGGTTTATGTATGGGTTAAAAGGATCAGAGGCAATTCAGTAGTGATCAGTAGTGACACTACACACACAGATGGCAGTAGTAATTCAATAGGGATTGAGTAGGCATACAGCAGTAATGTGTAGGCATTGTGTAGTAATTGAATAGAGAACATGTAGGAATGTGTGTAGGTTTTAAGTAGTAGATATCCAAAAGCTCAGTAGTTACACAATAGTCATTAAGGAAACAGTATGTAGTGATTTGAGTAGGGAATATGTAGTGTTCACAAGTAGTGAAACGTCCCAATTTATCACTCATTACTACTTAAATTACTACATAAATCACTACTGGTTTACTACACATCTCAATAGCAACAAAGTAGTAAAACCAATAGGTTTGGTGTAGATCTTGTGTAGTAGTGATGAGTAGTAATTCAGTGGCAGTGGCAGTCAGTGCCGTTTAAGATTAGGGAAGACCATCAAAAAACATTATGAGCTTGGCCTTATTTCTGTTAAAGCATATTGGATGACTGTCATTCATATTCCATTTACCCAGCTCAATGTAATATTGATAGGTTTAGGCTACTACATGATACTCAAATTTTCCCTATACATCATGAGGTTGCTACAACCCAGCCTACGAATGAAAGTTTATAACGGGTCGAGAGACAAATTGGATTAATCAAGGTGACAAACAGTGACACATTCAGTGACCTTGCACACTCTTGCCTGCATCTAGCTGATCTAGGGTGTAATCATCAGTTGCAAACGAGACATTCTATCAGACAAATTCAGGTAGATTTATCCCCATTTAATTCCGTTTGCTTCCGTTTAAGATTTTTTTTCAACAGAATTGGCGGAATGAATACACTCCTGATCACCCGCACACACAGTTCACTTTCATAGCAGCCACATACATCACTTTGCTTGTTGTATAATTCCTTCTTGCGTCTACGTGCTCACCTCCTCTTACCTTTTCCCTTCGCTTGGGGTCTTCAGTGCGCAACACAACAGCTGTCTGTGACCAGGAAAAAAAGCCTTTCCAAGCCAAACCTTCATACCATAACCGCTAACTGCTACACACAGACTACATCGTTGTCAATGTCACCATATTAGCTAATGTCATAGTAAACATAGCACCTAGAACTAAAGCATTAGTAAACCTGGGGGTAGAAGGATTACTGTTATACTATTCCAGGTATTCCTTAAAGAGGTAGGGTTTCAAGTGTCTCCGGAAGGTGATCAGTGACTCCGCTGTCCTGGCGTCGTGGGGCTTGTTCCACCATTGGGGTGGCAGAGCAGCGAATAGCTTTGACTGGGCTGAGCGGGAACTGTGCTTCCGTAGAGGTAGGGGGGCTAGCAGGCCAGAGGTGGATGAACGTAGTGCCCTCGTTTGGGTGTAGGGTCTGATCAGAGCCTGAAGGTAAGGAGGTGCCGTTCCCCTCACAGCTCCGTAGGTAAGCACCATGGTTTTGTAATAGATGCAAGCTTCAACTGGAAGCCAGTGGAGTGTGCGTAGGAGCGGTGTGACATGAGAGAACTTGGGAAGGTTGAACACCAGACGGGCTGCAGCGTTCTGGATAAGTTGTAAGGGTTTAATGGCACAGGCAGGGAGCCCAGCCAACAGCGAGTTGCAGTAATCCAGACAGGAGATGACAAGTGCCTGGATTAGGACCTGTGCCGCTTTCTGTGTAAGGTAGGGTCGTACTCTGCGAATGTTGTAGAGCATGAACCTGCAGGATCGGGTCACCGCTTTGATGTTAGCGGAGAACGACAGGGTGTTGTCCAGGGTCACGCCAAGGTTCTTTGCATTCTGGGAGGAGGACACAATGGAGTTGTCAACCGTAATGACGAGATCATGGAGCGGGCAGTCCTTCCCCGGGAGGAAGAGCAGCTCCGTCTTGCTGAGGTTCAGCTTGAGGTGGTGATCCGACATCCACACTGATATGTCTGCCAGACATGCAGAGATGCGATTCACCATCTGGTTATCAGAAGGGGGAAAGGAGAAAATGAATTGTGTTGTCTGCGTAGCAATGATAGGAGAGACCATGTGAGGATATGACAGAGCCAAGTGACTTGGTGTGTAGAGAGAATAGGAGAGGGCCTAGAACTGAGCCCTGGGGGACACCAGTGGTGAGAGCACGTGGTGCGGAGACAGATTCTCGCCACGCCACCTGGTAGGAGCGACCTGTCAGGTAGGACGCAATCCAAGAGTGAACAGCGCTGGAGATGCCCAACTCGGAGAGGGTGGAGAGGAGGATCTGATGGTTCACAGTATCAAAGGTAGCAGATAGGTCTAGAAGGATAAGAGCAGAGGAGAGAGAGTTAGCTTTAGCAGTGCGGAGAGCCTCCGTGACACAGAGAAGAGCAGTCTCAGTTGAATGACCAGTCTTGAAACCTGACTGGTTTGGATCAAGAAGGTCATTCTGAGAGAGATAGCAGGAGAGTTGGCTAGAGAGTTTTATGCACTGCCGTGCTAGCTAGCTGTAGCTTATGCTTTCAGTTCTAGATTAGTTCTATATCGTGGAGCTCCGCCCCATAGGGGAGCTCTGCTCCTAGTGGTTTACCCTCTGCCCTAAGGCAGCAACAGCCTGAAACAAAATTATGCACACACCTGCAGCCAATGGGAGCACAGGTGTCCCTATAAGAGGGGAT
The DNA here is from genome assembly GCF_020615455.1 of Coregonus clupeaformis. Taxonomy (NCBI): domain Eukaryota; kingdom Metazoa; phylum Chordata; class Actinopteri; order Salmoniformes; family Salmonidae; genus Coregonus; species Coregonus clupeaformis. The sequence continues at coordinate 3,554,592 of NC_059210.1, read as the reverse complement.
GCCTCCCCTCAATCAGCCTCCCATTATCTTCAGCGACTGGACGACTAGACTGAAGAAGCCAAGAAGAGACGAAGAGAAGACTCAGGAAGAAATCGCCGTCGATGAGCCAGCCATCGACGTCTTCTAATATGAGCACACCAGGAGATTTTCCACCCCCAAAAGCCCTTTTCAGGGCTCAGTGCCGATGTTCCTCCATGGCATCTGCGGACCACCACGACCTCTGTTTCGTGTGTTTGGGGCCGCAGCATGCCAAGGAAGGGACCGGCAATCCCCCTAATTGCGCCTCCTGCGCCCTCCTTCCTATGAAGGTGAGGAAGCAGCGTTGGGCGTTTTTTAGGGAGGATATCCCCCTAGAGGATGTACTGTCTCTTCTCGCCTCTGCTTCAGAGGCGTCGTCGGACAGTGCTGACTCAGGGGATGACAAGGAGAGAGACGCAGAGATGGATGTTCCAATGGAACAATCCGACCCTCTGACGCCAACCTTCAAGACCCCCTTCCCTTTGGGGAGTGTGAGGTCTGAAGGCTCCTTGTGCGATGACGACACGGGCTCTGTTACGTCAGCAGCCCTGTCCTTCGCAGCGGCCTCTCTGCGTTCGGACTTCCCCGAACTCATTGAGAGAGCCGCGAATCGACTTGAGATAGAGCTGCCCCCTGCTCCCCCCCCTGTGGAGGTTGACATGATGGAGGGCGGCCCCTACTCTAGACCGAGAAAGGCAGCTGAGCCAATGGCTCCTGCTATGCCTTCTCTCTGAAAATATGTCGAGGGCTCGTGTTATACACCCCTGGCGGCGCGTTCGCCGGCCAGAGTGTACACCCCATTCACGAGAGTGGCTGGACGTGAGTGGGCTGCCAAGGGAATCCCTAGGCTCGAGAGCGCCATGGCGGCGTCTCTGGGCGGCCTCCAAGAAAGCCACCTTGCCAGCACAAAAGGACAGACTCACAGCACAGCTGGCTGAGAAGTCCTTTACGCTGGGAGCCCAGGCTGTGTCAGCGGCTAACAACATTGCCCTCCTCGCGGCCTCCCTATCCCGTCTAACAACGGGTAGGTCTGAGTTGACCAGCGAGGAGATTGAAGAGGCGTCCAGGATTTCTGACGCTATTCTTCATCTGACACAGGCGTCAGCGATATGCGCAGGCCGGTCCATGGCCACCTCGGTGGTCATGGAACGTCACCTCTGGCTGTCAATGACGGCCATGAAGGAGACGGACAGAGCCTCGCTGCTAAACACTCCCGTCTCTAGCGAGGGCCTCTTTGGGGTCGCCGTTAAGGAGGCGACGGAGCGTTTCGGCAAGCTAGACGAAGAGAGGAAGCACCTGGCTAAACACCTGCCGTTGGCAGGCAAGTTTAGCCGGGCTTCAACTAACCCGTCAACCTCTAACGCCCCCAGTAGAACTACAGGGAGGCGACGGGCCAGGCGACAGGCGCCTACCACCGACAGCAGGCGAGCGGGCTCGGCACCCCCAGCGACGACATTGGTGGCGACGATTCCGCCGGCGAGAGAGGTCGTCACAAAACCGTCCTGGCAACACCAGAAGGTCAGCCAGAAACGACGGCGTCAATGACGGGACGAGGGGGAGAGGACGGATGACGGCTCGGCGCTGGACGCGACGGAGCCCACTGTTCCCCCCCACCCTATTGTTCAGGGCATGGAGGGAAATGTTTATTGTTGTTATGTGAATAAAGAGTTGGCTCCCACTGACATTGTCACAAAAGAGCCCTATTTCCATGACACATTGCAGAGTACTTCACGTCCTATGAATTTCTCCCACCATCCTGAGTGTAGCTCAACCCACCGAGGGTGCGTAGTTGAACACACACAGGAGAGGAAGGAGAAAAGGGTAGCAAGGCGTAGCCTTAGCTCACCTAATAAAGATATTTTACTACAGACTCCTAGGAGCTCTGTAGTAAAGGTCTCACATAGCAGGCAGCTGTCTCAGTCTAAGTATGACATGAAGACGCAGCCGCTAGCTGGGAATGACGCCTTGCTTCAGGCTAACGCCTCAGCAAGCGCAGTTCAGACCCATGCGACGTTCACGGAGGGCTGAAATACAGTTACAGGTGTAACCAATGTATGGGCGCCCCCGGTTAATTCAGAACGTAACAATACCCACTGCTCTGAGTACAGCTCACCACACCTAGAGTGTGCAGTTGAGCAACCTCATGAGACCAGTGAAAAATAGGTATTGTGGCGCCACCTTGTGGTACCAGTTAGAGACCACACTTTCCAGACTCTGTTGAGTACTGCAGTGGACGGATCTCATGGCAAGCAGCAGTCTCAGTCAGACAATGACATGATGACGCAATTGCTATCCGGGGAGGGCGCGCTGTCTCAGGTTAATACCTCAGTCAGTGCAGCTCAAAACCGTGCTACGTTCACGGAGGGCCGGAATACTAGGGTTACAGACGTAACTGACGTATCAAGGCCTCCGATTCTCTCAGAACGTGCTGATGTTTCCTCTCCCTTTCGAGGGGGGCCCGCCTTGGGCTATTCCACCAACCCAGTGTTGGGGAATAGCTGCGGCGAGGGCCATAGAGGAATACAGGTCCTTCCTACTGGATGCACCACAGCTTCGTGCGCGCCCGCTTTCTCTGCATTGCTGGCAGTGGCAGCGAAGCTGTACCCTCTCACGCTGGCTAGAACAGACGTTGCAGAAGGGTTATGCCCTCCAATTCCATCGGACCCCACCCCCGTTCAGGGGAGTGGTGGAGACGGTGATGAAAACGCCAGACAAAGTGGCCGCTCTGATGTCAGAGATTACGGAACTTTTGGCGAAGGAGGCGGTCACAGTAGTTCCCCGGGAGCAAAGGAACAAAGGGCTATATTCGCCTTATTTCCTAGTGCCCAAAAAGACGGGGGGAGTGAGGCCGATTTTGGATTTACGCATTCTCAACGAGAGCATAACCAAACGGCCCTTCCGAATGCTGACGACAAAACGTCTACTGGAATGTGTCCAGAAAGGAGACTTTTGTATAAGCATAGACCTAAAGGACGCATACTTCCATGTGCCAATACAATCGCGTCACAGGAAGTTTCTGCGGTTCGCCTTTCAAGGGGTGGCGTACGAGTTCACGAGGATGCCATTCGGGTACGCCCTGGCACCTCGAACGTTTTCCAAATGTGTGGAGGCGGCATTGGAACCGTTGCGTCGTCAAGGGATACGGCTATTAGCCTACCTAGACGACCTGCTGGTTCTCGCCCCGTCAGCAGAGCTGGCGTTCACTCACACAACACAGACGGTGATTCATCTCACACGTCTGGGGTTCGCTGTGAATTGGAAAAAGAGCGCGCCCTGGCCCAGTCATCAGATTGTCTACCTGGGGCTACAGCTAGACACTGTAATGATGAGGGCTCGAATTTCGGACCCTCGAAGGGTACCATTGTTGCTAGCCCTGAGGAAGTGTCGTCCGAATCGCACAGTGACGGCGCTGTCGATCATGTCACTTTTGGGTCTCATGTCGTCAGCCCACTCTGTGGTTCCGCTGGGACTTCTGCACATGCAAGACGGCACTGTTGCTCGCTTTGACTACCGCTAAGCGTGTCAGTGATTTGTGTGCTCTGTCGACGAGACCCGACTGCCTTGCCATTAATGGCGATCTGAACAGAGCGGTGTTACGTCCTAACCCGGCGTTTGTGCCGAAGGTTATTAGCAGTGCATATAGATCACAGACCGTGGAGTTGTGGGCTTTTTCTCCCCCTCCTCATGGGGAGAGGAGTGAGGAAAAGCTTCATTGTCTGTGCCCAGTGCGCGCTTTGGCGTGTTACGTTGAGCGCACAGCAGCGATTAGGTCATCGCCTCAGCTGTTTGTGTGTCACGGTGCGGCTGCATTAGGTAGACCACTTTCAAAACAGCGATTGTCTCATTGGCTTTGTGAAGGCATTGAGACAGCTTACGAGGCAGCGGGGAGACAATTGCCTCAGGGTATCAGAGCTCACTCCACTCGTGGAGTAGCAGCTTCTACTGCCCTTTTCAGAGGAACAGGGGTAGAGGATATTTGTAGAGCAGCGTCATGGTCGACACCGTCTCCATTTATCCGTTTCTATCTCTTAGATATGTCTTCTAACTCTTTGGCTCGATCTGTACTCAGCGTGGCGGAAGGGAGATCTTGAGCAAGAAAGAGAGAAAAAGCAGGACTGTGGACGTAGGTGTCCATCAGGTTCGCTTTGGTTAGGAAGACGTATTTTTGATAGATATGTTTTCTAACTCTTTGGCTCGGTCTGTACTCAGCAAAGCTGAAAGGAGATTTTGAGCCAGGAAGAGAGGATAAAGCAGGATTGTGGACACAGGTTTCCATCAGGTCCGCTTTGGTTAGGAAAACATGTTTTTTGATAGATAAGCTTTCTATCTCTCTGGCTCGATTTGTACTCAGCATAGCTGAAGGGGAATCTTGAGCTAAAAAGAGAGAAAAAGCAGGACGATGGACACAGGTCTCTATCAGGTCCGCTTTGGATAGGAAAGCATATCTTGTGGCATGACTCCTGACTGACAGGTTCAGTACAGTAGAGGCATGTATTGACTTGCCAGAATGTGAGGTCATCTATCTGATTGTTCAGTTTAGTATGACCTATGTTTTGTTCCTGCCCACTAATCTCTGGGATTCCATTGAGTGAGTGAGGCGGTCTACCGTGTACATAATGTAGAGTGACACTTGGTGTCATTCCATTAGTGGTCGGTAGTGTTTTCACAGGATATTGAGGCACATCTATCTGCTAGTACAGATTAGTATAGCTTCTATTCTGGTGATCTGCCCACTAGTCAGTGGCATTGCCATTGAACTAGGTGGGGCAGGTCTTTAACCGATGACGCGGTATATTGTGACGCCCGTATGGGTTCTTGGTTGCAGTACTGCGGGAATTGGTTGCAGCCATTGCTAGGCTTGACCTTTTCATTTTTTAATGGGAAGTGTTAGGCTCGGCAGGGAGTACATTTTGGAGCGCTACGCTCCGCCTTAAACCACTAGGAGCAGAGCTCCCCTATGGGGCGGAGCTCCACGATATAGAACGATTAGTTACCGGAGTGTAACTCCAGTTCTATGAGTGGAGCGGAGCCCCATAGGACTTAAGGCCCTGCCGACCCTCTCTAGTCTCGCTGAAGATAATATCTCGGGAGGCTGATTGAGGGGAGGCATCCCCTCTTATAGGGACACCTGTGCTCCCATTGGCTGCAGGTGTGTGCATAATTTTGTTTCAGGCTGTTGCTGCCTTAGGGCAGAGGGTAAACCACTAGGAGCAGAGCTCCTCTATGGGGCTCCGCTCCACTCATAGAACTGGAGTTACACTCCGGTAACTAATCGTTCTCTGATCCTTTGATTGGTTGGGCAACATGTCAGTTCATGCTGCAAGAGCTCTGATAGGTTGGAGGATGTCCTCCAGAAGTCGTCATAATGACTTTGTAAGTATTTGGAAGGGGGTGAGAACCATGAGCCTCCTAGGTTTTGTATTGAAGTCAATATACCCAGAGGAGGATGGAAAATAGCTCTCCTCCGGCTACACCATAGACTTTCATTGCAAAATAGTGTATTTTAATCAGTTAGTTGGTGACGTGAATATACGTGTTTCATGAGCTATAAGGTATATTTTGATTTGTTTAACACTTTTTTGGGTTGCTGCATGATTCCATATGTGTTATTTCATAGTTTTGATGTATGCACTCACTAACTCTAAGTCGCTCTGGATAAGAGCGTCTGCTAAATGACTAAAATGTAAATGTAAATGTAATGAGCTGAAATAAAAGATCCCAGAAATTGACCATATGCACCAAAAGCTTATTTCTCTCAAATGTTGTGCACTAATTTGTTTACATCCCTGTTGGTGTGTATTTCTCCTTTGCCAAGATAATGCATCCCCTTGACAGGTGTGGCATATCAAGAAGCTGATTAAACAGCATGATCATTAAACAGGTGCACCTTGTACTTGGGACAATAAAAGGCCACTCTGAAATGTGCAGTTTTGTCAAACAACACAATGCCACATATGTGTTACGTTTTGAGGGAGCCTGCAGTCGGCATGCTGACTGCAGGAATGTCCACCAGAGCTGTTGCCAGAGAATTGAATGTTAATTTCTCTACCATTAGCCGCCTCCAATGTCATTTTCGAAAATCTGGCAGTACGTCCAACCGGCCTTGCAACCGCAGACCATGTGTATGGTGTCGTGTGGGCGAGCGGTTTGCAGATGTCAAAGTTGTGAACAGAGTGTCCCATGGTGGCGGTGGGGTTATGGCATGGCCTTGGATGGAATGGAATTTTGATAACTAGAAGACAGATTGGAGTCTTTTGCAGCATCTCTTTGTAGCAATAGCCATTTTTAAATATTGCGATATACCTAGCTGGGTCTCTCTGCTTTTCACTGACAGTCGCAACTCAACAATCATCTATTTCAGTGGTCACCAACCTTTTCTGAGTCAACATCACTTTCGCAGTCAAAAAGCAAGCAAAGATCTACCGCTCAAATTGTTTTATTTAAACATGACATAAACATTTTTACATTAACCTAATAAAAACTGTTCTGTAGGAATGAGGTTTGTGCAGTAAGCCTTATACATTATCACAGCATATTGGCTATATGCTTGGCCTTCCAATATTGTCCTTTTTCAGACCATATTATATTTCAAAACTCAATATTTCTAACAAAATAGATCAGTTGGTGTAGCGCTTGTGAGGCACAGCTGAGCATAAATTGAAATAATTTGCTTTTTTATTTTACTGGACTGATGGTACCTGCATCTGATGGTGATGGTGCTTTCAAGACAACTGAGAACTCAGAAAAAACAAGGTCAAATAATGACATCAGTGAACTTCAGGTCGGGAAGTCGGAGCTCTAGAAAGAGTTTCCGAGTTGGATGACCGTTCAAAAAGATTTTCGCCAGTCGGATCTAATTTTTTTCAGAGTTCACAGTTGTCTTGAACGCACTGAAGTCGGAGGTCGGACATTTCCGAGTTCCCAGTTGTTCCCATTAGTCTTAGTGGAGGGAGGGAGAGAGCAGTCCCTTTCCTTCATTTCCTCCGCTGAGACTGACCAGAGAGAGGGGACACAGTCTTCCACAGTCTTACACTTTGCCTACCCCAGGGTTCGTACAGACAGTGGCAAGTCAAATTGAAGGACTTTCAAGTACTTTTTTAAGCACTAATATTTATTTTCTAGGACCATCAATCTGTAATAGGTCCTATTATGCAATGTTTTCTAGTCGCCAATAGATGGCAGTATATCGCTACAACCTCATGAAAAAAAAAATACGTACTATTCATCACTACCTTACAAGTTCTACTCAATAGTACGCGTTTCACTATTTGTTTACTACATACAAATTCAAGTACTTGAAGCACCTCAAGCACTTGTGCAGGGCTTCTGAATCAAGTGCACCTACCGCCAACAGCGCAACACAAAAAAAAAAGGAGCGCAAGCCTTTATCGTTGGCTTTTCTACAAAAAAGTTTGATCGACTAGGAATGCCTTGAAGATTGACTAGTCGATCGCGATTGACCGGTTGGTGACCACTGATCTATTTGGTATTTGCAGCGCACGCTGCCCAAATTGCGGGCCCTTTCGACTGTAGGCTATGCGATTTAAAACAATCCACAGCTTTTTTTTAAAGAAGCTAATGATCCTCTGTAGCCAAATCATGCTTTCTGGTGCAGTAGCCTATTTTGAACTATTTTATTTATTTATGTATATACAGGAGTCAGCTAATTAGGCTACATAATTTTGGCAATTTAAATCAATTTACTTTAGGGAAAGCTTCCCCTAGCCTTATAGACACACCATCTATACCTTTTAATGTGGCAGAAATAAATCAAATCAAATCAAATTGTATTTGTCACATGCGCCGAATACGACATGTGTAGACCTTACAGTGAAATGCTTACTTACAAGCCCTTAACCAACAATGCAGTTCAAGAAAGAGTTAAGAAAATATTTACTAAATAAACTAAAGTAAAAAATAAAAAGTAACACAATGAAATTACAATAACGAGGCTATATACAGGGGGTACCGGTACCGAGTCAATGTGTGGGGGACAGGTTAGTCGAGGTAGTTGATTCCCACGGGCGGCCAGTATGAAAAATGTATGCACTCACTAACTGTAAGTCACTCTGGATAAGAGCGTCTGCTAAATGACTAAAATGTAAAATGTAAATGTAGTTTGTACATGTAGGTTGGGGTAAAGTGACTATGCATAGATAATAAACAGCGAGTAGCAGCAGTGTAAAAACAAAGAGTGTATTGTGCACCCGCAATTTGATGAATGGAAAGAGACATCAGTTACACAACACCTATGTGTATTGTAATGACATTCTGCGATTGTCATTAGGCCTACACTTCTAGCCTGAATTGATGCATCCACTGTTGTCCACGCGTGCCTCGGTCTCGGCCACTCATCTCCGCCTTGTCTGGGAGCGTCTCGGCCACTCATCTCCACTCATCTCCGCCTTGACAAAATGTAAGTGTTCTCCTCAAACCACAACGCAATTTGCAGCATATGCTACCCGGTTTCCAGTCAATTCGCTAATTTTTTATGCGGCTGACATGCGGTAATGTTCAATAATGGTGTAATTGCCTATAGTTTTTTGGGCATGTTGTATTAATTGTGATAGTCTCACGTTTTAACGCTATGATGTACCCCCACTATTTATTTTGCCGGGACGCCGTACCGGACCGTACCGCCTTTCACCCTTGGGTATGGGCAGGTTTAAGCTACGGACAATTGCATTTTATCGATGGCAATTTGAATGCACAGAGATACAGTGACGAGATCCCATTGTCGTGCCATTCATCCGCCTTCATCACCTCATGTTTCAGCATGATAGTGCATGGCTCCATATCACAAGGAACTGTACACAATTCCTGGAAACTGAAAATGTCCCAGTTCTTACATGGCCTGCATACTCACCAGACATGTCACCCATTGAGCATGGGATGCTCTGTATCGACGTGTATGACAACATGTTCCAGGTCCCGCCAATATCCAGCAACTTCGCACAGCCATTGAAGAGGAGTGGGACAACATTCCACAGGCCACAATCAACAGCCTGATCAACTCTATGCGAAGGAGATATGTCACGCTGCATGAGGCAAATGGCGGTCACACCAGATACTGACTGGTTTTCTGATCCACACCCCTACTTTATTTTATCTGTGACCAACATTTCCATATCTGTATTCCCAGTCATGTGAAATCCATAGATTAGGGCCTAATGAATTGAGTTCAATTGACTGATTTCCTTATATGAACTGTAACTTGATAAATCTTTGAAATTGTCGCGTGTTGCGTTTATATTTTTGTTCTGTATATTTAGTATAGTTTTATCAAACATTTACAACTTTTTTCATGTTTCACTATAAAAAAAATAATAAAATTCACAGAGTAGGATGGTTGTCCCCTTCCTCTACTGTTCAGTAGTACTTTCATGAGGGCAGTGTGTATTGTTCACTTCACAGAGAGAGTCAAAGGCTGAGTCAAGGCTGGAGTTGATAGTTGCGGGTTTACAGTCTATCCCATATCTGTGATACAGGGGGAGTCCTGAAACCATTAAATGTATCAATAGTCCACTTCTCCCAGTGTAATAAAAAATTTGCTGGAATTGTAGCCCTATTATTTTATTTAATATCTGAAATGTGGTCTCGCCTGATATAGAAGAATGGCCCCTGACAGCAAAACTGCAAAGCATGACCATTTCCACTCCCTCTCTGGTTGACTTCCCTGGTTGAACACAGAACCTGTTATTTGACCAGTCAGCTACAGCCCCTGTGATTTTGAAAACCATTCAACCAAAACTGTGATAATGGACAGGAAAGGTCCAAGAGGGGAGCACACTTCACTTTCCTGATGAGTGTGAAGGAGAAAGAGAGGCTTTGTCCCCAGAGTAACAGGGATTCCACAGGTCAAGACAAGATTATGAGGATGTTAAAACATATCACATCAGCCGTAAATGTCTGTATCAATCTGTCTTCTCCATGGACAAAGCCACCTATCCATCTTCATTGACCCGTGTTCTATCCTTCCCCTTCTAACACCCATCATATCCCTCTCTCCCTCCATTTGACAACTATCCTATTCCTCTTTCCCTCTCTCTTCTCAGATCTGACTATGACCTGGAGTATGACAGCTATCCAGATGACCTCTACAACAGGTAGACGGCTATACTGTACCTGCTCTCCCCTACAGATCTTTATTGTAAGAGATTATTGTTCTTTACTTATGGCCAAGTAATGGACAAGCTCTGTTATGATCAAGTTTTCTTGTTTAGAACTCATACTCAGCTTTTATATGTAAATACCCACTGGGCAAAAACTGGTTGAATCAATGTTGTTTCCACGTCATTTCAACCCCCAAAATCAATGTGATGACGTTGAATCAACTTGGAAAACTGATTAGATTTGCAAAAGTTATCAAAGTAATGGCATTTGATCTTTTTTTTAAAACCTAAATCCAATGACATAGTGACATTGTTTGTTGATTTCAAGTTGAATTCACATTAGTTGACAATTCAACCAAATGTAAATCAAAACTAGAAGTTGAATTGACGTCTGTGCCCAGTGGGTATGTTCTCTTGTGCTGCAAAGCCCCTTCTGAAAGTGAATGCAATTATCTAGTCTTCCCTCTCTTCCTCTTTGATTGCATGTGTCTCATGGACAGGCTTATCTCTGACTCCTGATTCGTCTAAGAGGAGGAGCTGCTTGTGAAAGTCACGCCTCTTGGATATGATACCAGAGAATATACTAGTGTTAACTCCTCTTAAATCCCCTAGCCTGGTACAACCCAAACAGCTACACAGCACAAAATACACTTGCTTTGCTTCAGTAACTCTGTCTGTTTATATTATTCCACAAGTGATAATAGTGTGACTATGGTGAAGCGCCTTAGGGAGGGAAATGCTGTAGTGTTCTGAGGGGAGTCTCAACGTGAGCCCCTTCTTAGCATTGAGGCTCCACTTGAATAGCATAATTAGCCAGGCTTTGATTGGCTGCAAGGAGTGGGCCTTCTGTGGCTGGTGCTGATGAAGGGAGCTGCAGAGAGGAGAGATAAGAGAAGGGGGAGGGGGGCGTTCGAGCAGGGAACTGGGGACACTGAGAAAGCGTCTATCTATATCAAAGAGCTGCAGATGCTTTGTTTGGAGGGACAGCATAGATAGGGGTTTATGAAATAAGATATCATGTCCACAAATACAGTGCCTTGCAAAAGTATTCATCTCCCTTGGCGTTTTTCCTATTTGGTTGCATTACAACCTGTAATCCTTGCTGAGCGGCCATTCAGGTTATGTCCATATAGGACTCGTTTTACTGTGGATATAGATACTTTTGTACCTGTTTCCTCAAGCATCTTCACAAGGTCCTTTGCTGTTGTTCTGGGATTGATTTGCACTTTTCGCACCAAAGTACGCGTCTCCTTCCTGAGCAGTATGACGGCTGAGTGGTCCCATGGTGCTTATACATGCACAAAGTAGATGTCCTAACCGACTTGCCAAAACTATAGTTTGTTAAAAAGACATTTGTGGAGTGGTTGAAATACAAGTTTTAATGACTCCAACCTAAGTGTATGTAAACTTCCGACTTTAACTGTATACACCTGTTCTGAAAGGCCCCAGAGTCTGCAACACCACTAAGCAAGGGGCACCACCAAGCAAGCGGCACCATGAAGACCAAGGAGCTCTCCAAACAGGTCAGGGACAAAGTTGTGGAGAAGTACAGATCAGGGTTGGGTTATAAAGAAATATCCCAAACTTTGAACATCCTACGGAGCACCATTAAATCCATTATAAAAAATTGGGAAGAATGTGGCAGCACAACAAACCTGCCAAGAGAGGGCCGCCCACCAAAACTCACAGACCAGGCAAAGAGGGCATTAATCAGAGAGGCAACAAAGAGACCAAAGATAACCCTGAAGGAGCTGCAAAGCTCCACAGCGAAGATTGGAGTATCTGTCCATAGGACCACTTTAAAGCCGTACACTCCACAGAGCTGGGCTTTACAGAAGACTAGCCAGAAAAAAAGCCATTGCTTAAATAAAAAAATAAGCAACCACGTTTGATGTTCACCAAAAGGGATGTGGGAGACTCCCCAAACATATGGAAGAAGGTACTCTGGTTAGATTGAAATTAGATAGAAATTGAGCTTTTTGGCCATCAAGGAAAATGCTATGTCTGGCGCAAACCCAACACCTCTCATCACCCTGAGAACACCATCCCCACAGTGAAGCATGGTGGTGGCAGCATCATGCTGTGGGGATGTTTTTCATTGGCAGGGACTGGGAAACTGGTCAGAATTGATTTTAATTTTTTGGGGATGGTGTTCTTGGGGTCATAGGCAGCATTCCTCCTCCTCCAAACACAGAGAGTTGAGTTGATGCCAAAGAGCTCGATTTTGGTCTCATCTGACCACAACACTTTCACCCAGTTCTCCTCTGAATCATTCAGATGTTCATTGGCAAACTTCAGACGGGCCTGTATATGTGCTTTCTTGAGCAGGGGGACCTTGCGGGCGCTGCAGGATTTCAGTCCTTCACGGCGTAGTGTGTTACCAATTGTTTTCTTGGTGACTATGGTCCCAGCTGCCTTGAGATCATTGACAAGATCCTCCCGTGTAGTTCTGGGCTGATTCCTCACCATTCTCATGATCATTGCAACTCCACGAGGTGAGATCTTGCATGGAGCCCCAGGCCGAGGGAGATTGACAGTTCTTTTGTGTTTCTTCCATTTGCGAATAATCGCACCAACTGTTGTCACCTTCTCACCAAGCTGCTTGGCGATGGTCTTGTAGCCCACTCCAGCCTTATATAGGTCTACAATCTTGTCCCTGACATCCTTGGAGAGCTCTTTGGTCTTGGCCATGGTGGAGAGTTTGGAATCTGATTGATTGATTGCTTCTGTGGACAGGTGTCTTTTATACAGGTAACAAGCTGAGATTAGGAGCACTCCCTTTAAGAGTGTGCTCCAAATCTCAGCTCGTTACCTGTATAAAAGACACCTGGGAGCCAGAAATCTTTCTGATTGAGAGGGGGTCAAATACTTATTTCCCTCATTAAAATGCAAATCTATTCATAAAATTTTTGACATGTGTTTTTCTGGATTTTTTGTTGTTGTTATTCTGTCTCTCACTGTTCAAATAAACCTACCATTAAAATTATAGACTGATAATTTCTTTGTCAGTGGGCAAACGTAAAAAATCAGCAGGGGATCAAATACTTTTTTCCCTCACTGTACATTTTAAGAAGTCTAATAAATCAATGTAATATACACCATCACATTAAATCCATTATTTATTTTAGTCAGGTCTAAAGAAACATTATGATATGAAGAAAATGTTCTTCAGAAGAACAGAATATGAGTTGGCCTACTGTATGTTATCTGGCTATGCGCCATGCCATAGGCTGTAGGCTTGCTCATTTAGCTGACAAGATATGCTTATAAATCCTGTGACATTATTTTATTTATTCTACGCCGTGAAGGACTGAAATCCTGCAGCGCCCGCAAGGTCCTCCTGCTCAAGAAAGCACATATACAGGCCCGTCTGAAGTTTGCCAATGAACATCTGAATGATTCAGAGGAGAACTGGGTGAAAGTGTTGTGGTCAGATGAGACCAAAATCGAGCTCTTTGGCATCAACTCAACTCTCTGTGTTTGGAGGAGGAGGAATGCTGCCTATGACCCCAAGAACACCATCCCCACCGTCAAACATGGAGGTGGAAACATTATGCTTTGGGGGTGTTTTTCTGCTAAGGGGACAAGACAACTTCACCGCATCAAAGGGACGATGGACGGGGCCATGTACCGTCAAATCTTGGGGAGAACCGCCTTCCCTCAGCCAGGGCATTGAAAATGGGTCGTGAATGGTTATTCCAGCATGACAATGACCCAAAACACACGGCCAAGGCAACAAAGGAGTGGCTCAAGAAGAAGCACATTAAGGTCCTGGAGTGGCCTAGCCAGTCTCCAGACCTCAATCCCATAGAAAATCTGTGGAGGGAGCTGAAGGTTCGAGTTGCCAAACGTCAGCCTCGAAACCTTAATGACCTCTGTGATTGCCAACAAGGGTTTTGCCACCAGGGGTCAAATACTTATTTCCCTCATTAAAATGCAAATCAATTTATAACATTTTTGACATGCGTTTTTCTGGATTTTGTTGTTATTATTCTGTATCTCACTGTTCAAATAAACCTACCATTAAAATTATAGACTGATCATGTCTTTGTCAGTGGGCAAACGTATACTGTAGATGTTCCAAAAGCGCGCATCCGTGGCTTGTATGTGTGGAGGCCTGGACATACTAAACGTGTTTATGTTAATTTAACGTACATTACCATGAGACCGGCAGTCTTTTGCATGACAATAACCGGCTGACAATGTTTCATATCCACCACAGCCCTACTCTGGCCATTTTTAAGTCACAGAGGTCGCAGCCAGTGGTCAGGAATGAGTAGATGAGGGAAGTGAGGAATGGGAGAAGATTTCCAGAAAGGAGCAGATGGGGTCGAGCGGGCAAGTTATAAGTTAACCTACTGTAACAGATATGGTGGCTTAGCAGGAATATCGGAATGCCGTGAACCAGGTTGTGAGTTCAAATCGCAGATAAGGACATGATGAACAATAATTACTGTAGAAATAAACATACACAATGTAGTCATGCATGTCAAAGTGTGTCAAATATGTAATTTGAAAACACTGTATTTCAGTGAACAGTGAGAAGTGAACCCAGGTCTACGGTGTGAAAGGCTATCACCCTATGCATCGCACCAATATGGTTAATCCGGTTCGTGGGAATTGTAATTTACAGTACATTAAAAGCACTGTGTGTATCACAATGACTGATATTTGTTTGCGGGGCATCACCTGTGAAATCTCACGTGAAAATTATAATCCACATGTGAAATATCATCACATGTGAAGTGTTCCAAAAACACATGGTTTCACATGATTTCACATGTGCAAAACGTGGAAATATCACATGTGAAATCATGGTTTTTCAGTAAGGGAATCTACAGACCAGCCAAACCAAGCTTTCAAGAATTGTAATTATCAGGGGGTCGAGAATTTTAAGCAGCTAGGCTATCTGTGGATAAAAGAGTAGTATTACTTCAACTTGGAACAAACTACCACAGCAACTCAAAGCCATTACGACCATAACGTCTTAAAAATAATGTCAAAAGCTGGCTAATGAGGGAACAGTAGAACCATTTGTAATTGCTGTATCTCTGTAATGTGTCTGTATCTATTTAACTGTATATGCATCTATGTCAAAAATAGGAACCACAATGGAAATAAGTCTCCGACTTTATAGTGCAATTGTAGTCACATTTAAACCAAATCTATGTAGGCTACTGTGTATATACAGTGGGTCCAAAATTATTGACACCCTTGATAAAGATGACAAACAATGGCTGTATAAAATAAATAATTAAAATACTGAGCTATATTGACTGCTCCAATTTCTTTGAAATTATATTGTTTTATGCTGAAACAATTGCTCAGAGAAAGATACTTTGTTTAACAAGTAATACTTTTCTCAAAAAGTTAGGGGTCAAAATGATTGACACCCCTGTTTTCAGTACATTTCAATACCTCACCTTCAGAGGATAATGGCACTGATGAGCCTTTAAAAAATATATGTTTTATGAGATTGGAGAACACATTGGGAGGGATCTTAGACCATTACTCCATACAGAATCCTTCCAGATCCTTGATATTCTTAATCTGTGCTTATTCTTAGTCTGTGCTTACGTCATAATGAGAATGTGTTCTCCAACTCATAAAACATTTTAGAAAAAGGCTCAGTGCCGTTGTCCTTGCATGGTGAGGTTTTTGAAGGTATTGAAAACAGGGGTGTCAATCATTTTGACCCCTACCTTTTTGAGAAAAAAATAATTACTTGTTCAACAAAATCTCTTTCTCTGAGCAATTCTCTTAGCATAAAATAATATAATTTCCCAATTTCTCTGAGCAATTGTAGTCGGATAACATAATAAAATGCCCCCCCTTTTTTTTTGCAGACAATATAGCTCAGTATTTGAAATATTTATTTCAAACAGTAATTTTTGCTCATCAATATAAAGGGTGTCAATCATTTCAGAGCCCACTGAAACGAACAAATAAAATCAATAAAGAACAGCAACTGCCTAGTACCAAGGGTACACAATTTAAACCTGTCAGAGTTGGGGGACCTTGGGGCTATTTTTTTCTCATTACTCCATTTTACCGTTTAAATGGCCCTTGATGTGTCCTTGCTTATTCACAGCTACAGTAGCAAGACTCATTGACAGGGTTTTTTCTGTGGATTACTGAAGGTGACACAGCTCTTACTTCTGTACACTGAAAACTCAGCAATTTCACAGATAGAGAACATGACCTGGCTGATATAATGGTATCCCTAGAAGTATTGAAATAAGGGACCATGTTTCTATGGGTATTTCCATCAATGAGGTGTGTGTGTGTGTAGAAAACTTATCGGCCTCCAATTCTTACCCCCTGAACCTAAAACACACCCATTTATTCTTGTTTTGTTCCCCCATCAGTGCAGTATATAGGAGCTGCCTCTCCTCTTACCCAGCACATCGGGCTCAGGTAACAGATCATATGATGATGCAGTGCTTCCCTGAGGGCTGCGGGTAGCAGGGCAGCAAAGTTTCTGCAGTGAAACTATCTATTGACCCATACTGTATCCACATGACCTGACATTCCCCCTGGTTGTCCGCCGCTGGTGGTGATTTCACAGATGGGTGAACACAGTCTCCCTGCATAGCTGACTGGACGCCTGGCCACCCGCCCCGCTGGTCCGGAGAAAAAACACAGCTCAGGCCGGCGGTGGAGCACTGCGAAGCAAGGGGGAAACACCACAGCTATGGAGGGAAAAGGGCTGAGGGAGAGGGGGATGACAGCATGAAAAACGAGGACCTTGCCAGCCAGCTCATGCATTGCTGATAAGCGATCCGTTCAGTCCCTTCTCCCCTCTCTCTTCTGTCTCTCTCTCATCCCTTTATCTTCCTTTACTGCCCCTCACACGGCCATCGCAACACAAGGCGAGTTAAGAAGTGTCCTTACTTCATCCTACACTGGCATAGGATTAGAGTGATTATACACTGAGTGTACAAAACATGAATGCTCTTTCCATGACAGACTTACCAGGTGAATCCAGGTGAAAGCTATGATTGCTTATTGATGTCACTTGTTAAATCCAATTCAATCAGTGTAGATGAAGAATTTTAAGCCTTGAGACAATTGAGACATGGAGTGTGTATGTGTACCATTCAGAGGGTGAATTGGCAAGACAAAATATTTAAGTGCCTTTGAACGGGGTATGGTAGTAAAAAATAAAATAATAATAATTAGTCATTTAGCAGACGCTCTTATCCAGAGCGACTTACAGGAGCAATTAGGGTTAAGCGCCTTGCTCAAGAGCACATCGACAGATTTTTCACCTAGTCGGCTCGGGGATTAGAACCAGTGACCTTTCGGTTACTGGCACAACGCTCTTAACCACTAAGCTACCTGCCGCCCCTAGCAGGTGCCAGGTGCACCGGTTTGTGTAAAGAACTGCACCGCTGCTGGGTTTTTCATGCTCAACAGTTTCACATGTGTATCAAGAATGGTCCACCACCCAAAGGACATCCAGCCAACTTAACACAACTGTGGGAAGCATTGGAGTCAACATGGGCCAGCATCCCTGTGGAACGCTTTCGAAATCATGCCCTGACGAATTGAGGCTGTTCTGAGGGCAAAAGGGGGTGTAACTCAATATTAGGAAGACGTTTCTAATGTTTTGTACACTCAGTATATGTCCTTTTACAAACAACCAACATCTGATTTAAAGTGCATCCAATAAGAGATTGGGTAATTTCTTCAAATCATTACCCAGGCATCATCTTATAGGATTGTCTTTGTATGTCTTAGTAGTAAAAAAAGAAACTGGCTTCCTCCTAAACTCACTTTGTACTGTAGCCTACATACTGTATGGAATGCTCTCCCTGAGGCATTCTCCTTGAGCTGAGCATATCAACAGTGTGTGAAAATATTTATTGGCAGTTATCTGCTCTGCTGCGGATTAAAAGCTTACAACGGTACAGTACTCTAAAAGTAACACTTTCTCGCTCTCCTTCATGGACTTTCCTTTGTTGCCAGAGTACATCTACAGTACAGTAGGTAATCAAATTCAGAAGTTCTCAGTAAAGTCAACTATCTACCTTCAGTTATTTTTCTCTTCCCTTTAGTACAGTATGACTCATACCCAATTGTGTATAATGTAGTTCCAGGATGTTCTTTTTAATTTATAAACAGTTCATATAGAACGGCAGATATTTCCTTTTCAAGTCAGATAGGAGGTTAGTGTGGTCCTCGGTAAGGAAAAGGCAACAGTAACCCATCACATGTAGGCCTACCTGTTCACTTCCTTGTGATCGCTCATCTCTGAGGAGAGCTTTTTATCCCCCTGATTGACAGCAGCAATATGGTAGAGGTTTTGGGGGGGGGGGACGAGGAGGGTATGGGCAAAAACCACAGACGGGGTAGCATCTCTGTCAAACTACACAGTCTATCTCAGAGATGACCTGAAACAGCAAGACACCCTCTATCTTCTCACACACACACACAGTTGCAGTGATCGCACTGGTATCAGAAGAGATGCCTGCACTTAGATAGATGAATGGGCTGGTTAACCTCAAAGGCTGAGAGAGAGAGAGAGAGAGAGAGAGAGAGAGAGAGAGAGAGAGAGAGAGAGAGAGAGAGAGAGAGAGAGAGAGAGAGAGAGAGAGAGAGAGAGAGAGACTTAAAAGAGTGAGAGAGAGAAAAATAGAAAAAGAGACTGAGACACTGAAAGAGCGTAAGAGAGAGAGAGAGAAGAGGAGAGAGATAGAGAGGGGACATGCTACCTCTGAGCCCAGCCCAGTGCAAATCAAAGCACCCCAGAGCTCTTTGGCCCAGAGCTATTTGGTGCACCAGGCTATGAGATTACATCAATATATCACTGTGATTATCGAATACAAAAACTCAATATGTAATTGCACCAAATGGCTTATGTATATTATAAACAAGTCCACTATTTCATGTGATTGGCATGAATAACCTTTAACTGAAAAATTGTCTGGAGGCAGGTGTTTTCAGTGCTGCCAGCCTGCCAGGGAGATTGCGTCTCCTCCTGCAGTGGACAGTATATGGAAAGCCTATGGCCAACACTCTTTTGGGAATTTAGGAAAGGTTGCTCTGACACATCAGCATATGATTGTTTTAAAGCGCATGCGTTTATGAGACTTATAACCTATAGCTGTCATTGCTTGGTCCTATCATGTGGTCAGTAAATGCTCAGGACCCTAGGACCATAAGTAAGGTTTTGTTTACTTACAAATATTATAACGTACTTACTGTATAATTACTTATTAAGTCATGTTGTTTCCCCACAGGGTGTTTGACTACCAGCGTGTCCCAGCCTCCATGATGCCAGTCCCAGTGGAGCCCAGCCCTATAAAACGTTCCCGTGTCCCCTCTTCCTCCTCCGGCCTGCACCGCTCCAGAGACAGACCTCAGGGCAAGAGGAGCGCCCCGCGCACCGGCTCTTCCAGCACCAGGGCTAAGTGTAAGGGACCCCACACACTGTAACCCGCACACACACTCACTCACAACACACTCTTTACAATGTTAACACACGCACACATGCACTCACAGACACACTCACCACACACAGACACACCCAGAAAAACAGCTCATTACAGGGTGAATGTAATCTGTGCATGTGCACTTAACGTTTTATCTTGAGTGTATGTGTATCTGCTTCTTTTCACTGACTATGTGTGTTTGTATGTGTGTGCCTATGAATCCACTTGGGAGTCTGTGTATATTGAATGCCTGAGTGTTCCTCCTAGTGTAATGCCATGTCTGCATGGGGAACGGCAGCGCTGGGAGCCCCAGGGCACAGTCAGAAGCACCAGATGGTCTCTTCATTAAAAGCCTTTCGACTGCAGGGCCCCTCTCCTCTCCTTCCACTACCCAGCCTATCAACATGCTGCAATTATACCAAGTTAATAGTGCATAACAAATAAGAATTGTTTATACTAGTTTATTACAAGCCTTAATAGTTTTTACTGCCAGCCCATCATAGGGAAATTAGATTGCCTTTGTAGCTGCAGAGGTCGAACAGCTTTTAATAGTAAAGCGTTTCAGGGTTGTTTTCTCAGAGCTGGGGTTGTGATTTGAATTTCCCATTAAAGACCATAGGCTAGTGGAGAGGAGATGTTAAGGCCCTGGGAGTGAGGGTGCTTCCAGTACACTAAGTGATGGTGGCATGCATGGTAAGACAAAGTGAGTATGTGAGTACAGGCTTCAATACTATGCACTATTACAGCCCTCTCTAGGCCAAATCCTATTTTAAGACCAGCACTCATAACTTGGACTTTCGTGCAAATCATACATCAATGTTAATGGGAGATTTATATGAAAAAAATTCTCAAAAGAGGATTATTTCTCAAATCTAGATTTCTCTCCCTCCTTTCTCCCTCCATCTCTCTCTCCCTCGCTCTCCCTCTTTCTCTCCCTCTCTCTCTCTACAGTGAAGATGGCAGAGCTGTTGGCCATAAAGAGGGAGTTGACTCTGATCAAGGTGCAGATTGATGGACTGCTGGACAGTGTGGAAAAGATGGACAGACAGATAAAGGACCACTCAGGTAGAAGGCTTGGAGCCTGGACTGGAGAGTTTCTTTTACACTATCTCATCATTGGGAGCTTAACTTACAGAATTTCCCCTGCTAACATTACATTGTTTTGTAATCCTCTTACGAGTCTATGATGATGAGAGATAACAAGTGGAGGGGGAAATTACTATTCATTGATTAAAGTAAAGAACATCTACACAACATGGCCAAAAGTATGGAATATAGTCCATAGACACCTGCTCGTCGAACATCTCATTCCAAAATCATGGGTATTATTATGGAGTTGGTCCCCCCTCTGCTGCTATAACAGCCTCCACTCTTCTGGGAAGGCTTTCCACTAGATGTTGGAACATTGCTGCGGGGACTTGCTTCCATTCAGCCACAAGAGCATTAGGGCGGTCGGGCACTGATGTTGGCCGATTAGGACTGGCTCGCAGTCGGCATTCCAATTCATCCCAAAGGTGTTCGATGGGGTTGAGGTCAGGGCTCTGTGCAGGCCAGTCAAGTTCTTCCACACCATTTCTGTATGGATTTGTCATGCTGAAGTAGGAATGGGCCTTCCCTAAACTTTTGCCACAAAGTTGGAAGCACAGAATCGTCTAGAATGTCATTGTATGCTGTAGCGTTATGATTTCCCTTTACTGGAACTAAGGGGCCTAGCCAGAATCATGAAAAACAGCCCCAGACCATTATTCCTCCTCCACCACTTTACAGTTGAGTATGCATTCGGGTAGGTAGCGTTCTCCTGGTATCCACCAAACCCAGATTCGTCCGTCGGACTGCCAGATGGTGAAGTGTGATTCATCACTCCAGACAACACGTTTCCACTGCTCCAGAGTCCAATGGCGGCGAGCTTTACACCATTCGAGCCGACACTTCGCATTGCGCATGGTGATCTTAGGCTTATGTGCGGCTGCTCGGCCATGGAAATCCATTTCATGAAGCTCCCGACAAAAAGTTATTGTGCTGATGTTGCTTCCAGAGGCAGTTTGGAACTCGGTAGTGAGTGTTGCAACCGAGGACAGACGCACTTCTGCACTCGGCGGTCCTGTTCTGTGAGCTTGTGTGGCCTACCACTTCATGGCTGAGCCGTCCGTTGTTGCTCCTAGTCGTTTCCACTTCACAATAACAGCACTTACTGTTGCCCGGGGCAACTCTAGCAGGGCAGAAATTTGACGAACTGACTTTTTGGAAAGGTGGCATCCTTTGACGGCGTCACTGAGCTCTTCAGTACGGGCCATTCTACTGCCAATGTGTGTCTATGGAGATTGCATGGCTGTGTGCTCGATTTTATACACCTGTCAGCAACTGGTGTGGCTGAAATAGCTGAATCCACTAATTTGAAGGGGTGTCCACATATTTATGGCCATGTAGTGTATTTGTCATTAGATTATTATTGGCCCATTATGACTATTTTCTATTATAATTTGGGGCATCTTGCATCAGTGAGCACTGCATCAACAGAAAATAAAAAAAAATGGGCAATGCCTTAGTGGAAAGTAACTATCGGCAGGCTTTGTTGTGGACATAACTGGGACATTGGCTACCATTTACAAAGAAAGAAGTTCAAAAACACAGTCAAAGCCATATTCTATGGACTATATTCAATGGAGAGGTACACTGAAAACAGAACACGCTCAACAATTGTGAAAATAACTGTGTGCGTGTGTCTGGTCCAGATTCACCTCCGACCGGGGAGGGCAGTGTTTCGGACTCAGTGAGCAGTCTGGACGACTCCCCTGTTAGCCTTCACCACAGACAGAGAGAGAGCCCAGAGCCAGGAGAGGCCAGCGATGATGACCACCTCCAACACAATACCAGCACCACCACAGGGTAAACACAAAACTCTTCTTCCCCCTACTGGTGATTGCGCACTCCTGCACCTCAGTAATGTTATAGTACCGTTTGGGTAGTGCTTGAATGTTTTACATTATCATAGATTTTCATTATTTGTTCTGAAAGTGCATATCTTCAACATGTTGTGGAATATAGCACTGGCTGTCACAGTTGCAATAGTTCTGGAAAAGTGTGTTTGTGTTTGTGTGTGTGTCATAGAACAAAGAGAGTAAGATATTGGGAGATGATAGTTGATTAACTATTATTCTTCAGATTTTGGGACTCGTACATACATTACATTCTGTGTGCCCACCTCTTCAAAAGAAGAGTAATTATCTACAATTACAACCAAGTGTCTCCCTACCTGGCTGACACAATAAGTGTTCTGCCTCTGTACCACTGTTCATTATCTATACCAGGCTGTGTGGGCTGAGCTTGTTCACCAGGCAGGGGAGCCATTGTTTCTCTGACAGTTGAGAGGGGAAGGGGGAGGAAGATGGAAGGAATGAATAGAGAAGAGTGTTTACCAGTCAACCACAACACAGCATCCCAAATCTGTCCTAATGCAAGGGGTAATACCACTTCCTAGGATTACCAAGGAGTGTCACTCATCCTTCCTAAACTTGGTTTAACAGATGCACAGATGGAGAACTACAGTCACAGTGAAATCTGGATATTTCATCGACCAACAAAATCAACTTAATCAAATGCCCAGTGGTGGCAATTTTGGAGATAACCGTTTTCGTGATCTGTGAATGTGATGTTTTCTAAATGACGATGAGCAAATGTAGCACAGTGTGTTTCATGTCAGCATATAAAGTCTCTCTCTCTATTGTGATTTCTCAGATAAATAACCATCACTCTGATCTGGAAGATAACATGTGAAGAGATCAGGTATGTATGGCTAATAAAGGTGATTTGTCAGGATTATAGCACAAAACATTATTGTTTGCATGGGGATGCTGTGTAATTACAGTATGTAATTACATGTTAATAAGAGTGTAAGTAAGTATTGGTTAATTCTCAACTATCATTAGCACTTTTACTCTCTCTAGACTCAATGAACCCAATGACAGCAGCACAGCGAGATGGAGAGGGATTCAAGTGAAAGGAGGAGTGATCATCTCTGATCACAGTCAACATGGACAGAATCCTCAAATATACTGTACCTTAAAAAAATTGGATCTTAAGTGAATCTTTTCGTTTGATGAATAGGAAATATTTCCCTGGTTACCCTCAGTTCCTTTCTCACAGTCAGCTTCTGTCCACCTTCGTGTCTCCAGCTCTCCTTTGCAACAGGTTCCTACTGACTTATGGACTCAACAAAACATGGCAGCTTTAAAAAAAAA
The DNA here is from genome assembly GCF_020615455.1 of Coregonus clupeaformis. Lineage (NCBI taxonomy): Eukaryota > Metazoa > Chordata > Actinopteri > Salmoniformes > Salmonidae > Coregonus > Coregonus clupeaformis. The sequence goes on along the minus strand of NC_059210.1, from coordinate 3,530,787 downwards.
AAATGGTCGTCTCTTGAAGAAGGGGACTGACAACATATGTGCTTCACGCAGACAGACAGACAGACCCACATTTACACAACTACATTCGTATTGTAATACTGCCACTTAATGTATCCAGATCACCACAGAATAGGAAAATGTAATTTATCAATTGATATAAAAAGCCATTCGAGATTGACCAGGCATAGGACTACAGTATTAGGCATCTACACTCCCTGTGTGTTCTCCTCTACTTTGCATATTTTTCTCAAGCAACTTCCCATAGCTTCCACATTAGTACTGTCAGTAGCTAGGTTTCCATCCAAATGGAACGAGATTTTTATGCGAATATTCTAAAATCTTGTTGTTAAATTCCCATGTACCAAATAAAAAATACAAGTTAAATGGGTTTCCTTCACATTTTCAACTCTACTGATGGTTTGGTCACTAAATACAGTATGTTGCGTTATAGCGAATGTGCCCACTCTGGTATTGGCACGTGCGCTCTAGCCAACAGCTCTCAGATACAGTGCGGGTATACTACACGATGAGATTATTATAGACTAAAGAGCGAGATTATTTTAATTTGTCAAATGGCAGCCAAGCATAGATCATCATGGCAGCCAAGCATAGATCATCATGTCACCAGGATAAGACTCTCCAATATTTATTGGAAAGGAGCATCATGTGTTGTCATTATCAGTAGCTAGGTTTCTATCCAATTGGCAACAGATTTTCATGCCAATATTCTAAAATCTGCATAAAAACAATGTGCGCATTTTCCCAACACAGATGTGTTTCCATCAAATTGACTTGTTGCAGATAAAATACTGTGGGTGATGAAGTAGTGCACATCAAAATTACTTCTGCGGTTAAATTTCCATGTACCGAATAAAAATACAAATGTACCGAATAAAAAATACACATTAAATGGGTTTCCTTCGCATTTTCAACTGCACTGATGGTTTTCCCACAAACTATTTGCGTCATATAGCGGTATTGGCATGTGGGCTCTAGCCAATGTATAATTTACATGATGAGATTATTATGGATTATAGAGCGAGGTTATTTTTATTTTTCAAACGGCAGCCAAGCATCGATGATCATGTCACCAGAATAAGAACCTCGATATTTATTGGAAAGGAGCATCAAGCTCATCACCTTGCACTTTCACAACCCTGTTAAAATCCTCATCATTTATTTAATCTGTAGCTAATAAACTGCATGCTTTCCTGACGAGTCGTAGTGGGAGGACCACACAACATGTCATCGTGTGACTCTAAGTTCACTTCGATGTGATGGATATTATACAGTGAGGGAAAAAAGTATTTGATCCCCTGCTGATTTTGTACGTTTGCCCACTGACAAAGAAATGATCAGTCTACAATTTTAATGGTAGGTTTATTTGAACAGTGAGAGACAGAATAACAACAACAAAATCCAGAAAAACGCATGTCAAAAATGTTATAAATTGATTTGCATTTTATTGAGGGAAATAAGTATTTGACCCCCTCTCAATCAGAAAGATTTCTGGCTCCCAGGTGTCTTTTATACAGGTAACGAGCTGAGATTAGGAGCACACTCTTAAATGGAGTGCTCCTAATCTCAGTTTGTTACATGTATAAAAGACACCTGTCCACAGAAGCAATCAATCAATCAGATTCCAAACTCTCCACCATGGCCAAGACCAAAGAGCTCTCCAAGGATGTCAGGGACAAGATTGTAGACCTACACAAGGCTGGAATGGGCTACAAGACCATCGCCAAGCAGCTTGGTGAGAAGGTGACAACAGTTGGTGCGATTATTCGCAAATGGAAGAAACACAAAAGAACTGTCAATCTCCCTCGGCCTGGGGCTCCATGCAAGGCTCTCACCTTGTGGAGTTGCAATTATCATGAGAACGGTGAGGAATCAGCCCAGAACTACACGGGAGGATCTTGTCAATGATCTCAAGGCAGCTGGGACCATAGTCACCAAGAAAACAATTGGTAACACACTACGCCGTGAAGGACAGAAATCTTGCAGCGCCCACAAGGTCCCCCTGCTCAAGAGAGCACATATACAGGCCCGTCTGAAGTTTGCCAATGAACATCTGAATGATTCAGAGGAGAACTGGGTGAAAGTGTTGTGGTCAGATGAGACCAAAATCGAGCTCTTTGGCATCAACTCAACTCGCCGTGTTTGGAGGAGGAGGAATGCTGCCTATGACCCCAAGAACACCATCCCCACCGTCAAACATGGAGGCGGAAACATTATGCTTTGGGGGTGTTTTTCTGCTAAGGGGACAGGACAACTTCACCACATCAAAGGGACGATGGACGGGGCCATGTACCGTCAAATCTTGGATGAGAACCTCCTTCCCTCAGCCAGGGCATTGAAAATGGGTCGTGGATGGGTATTCCAGCATGACAATGACCCAAAACACACGGCCAAGGCAACAAAGGAGTGGCTCAAGAAGAAGCACATTAAGGTCCTGGAGTGGCCTAGCCAGTCTCCAGACCTTAATCCCATAGAAAATCTGTGGAGGGAGCTGAAGGTTCGAGTTGCCAAACGTCAGCCTCGAAACCTTAATGACTTGGAGAAGATCTGCAAAGAGGAGTGGGACAAAATCCCTCCTGAGATGTGTGCAAACCTGGTGGCCAACTACAAGAAACGTCTGACCTCTGTGATTGCCAACAAGGGTTTTGTCACCAAGTACTAAGTTATGTTTTGCAGAGGGGTCAAATACTTATTTCCCTCATTAAAATACAAATCAATTGATAACATTTTTTTGACATGCGTTTTTCTGGATTTTTTTTGTTGTTATTCTGTCTCTCACTGTTCAAATAAACCTACCATTAAAATTATACTGATCATGTCTTTGTCAGTGGGCAAACGTACAAAATCAGCAGGGGATCAAATACTTTTTTCCCTCACTGTATCAATACTTGCGCATAAATGCGTTTCCACCAACATTTCTTGCATAATTAATTTTACCGACACAAAAAAGATCCCACCTTGTCTAGCGTAGTTCGTTTTGTAGACATTTGGAAAGTTTACCAAATATTGTTCTGTTTTCACTAGGCCTGTCATGCCATTTTTTATCAGACATACTTTACTTGCATGAAAAGGTTGGATGGAAACCTTATTGACTTGAGGAGGAATTTGTTGATTGCGTTATTTTGGGGACAATTTCGGCTGGTATCAAACTATTTTCTTTACCCCAGGAAAAGGATTATTCATTGTAAATAGTCATAAGAATTGTCATTGAAAAATGCAACTGGGTTGTTCCACGAAATGAGTGCCTTTTGCATCCTTTGACATTTTAAGTAGAAATTGTGCACAAATATTGCATTTTAAAAGCCTGTTAAATGAAGTGCCATTTAATATAGACCACATGGGAAATTCAACACATTAGATTTTTAATATGAATAAAGACTTGCTAAAGTGCCAAAATTCAGCATTTTGACATGTCCCTCTGTGCATCCTCTGTGACCTCTAGGAAGATGTTAAGCCTCTTCTTAACCCCAAGATTTCTCCAGGTTTTCACCATCATTGTAAAGCCCTAGTTATTTTGTTGCTTTGACAAAGTCATCTCTGAAGATTATTTATTTATTTAATGTTATTAGTGATACATTTTAAGGTAAAGAAAAACCTTGACATTCATTTCAAGGTCAACCCTGTTATGTAAACTCAACTCTCTTTTAATATGTTCAAACTGTTCCTTTAAAAAAAAATTTTTTCAAAAGAGACATTGAACATCGAATAGTCAAATCATATTGTAAAAGCAGGTGAGCTGGTTCTACTATTTTTTTCTCCATTTTTTGTGTGTTTTGTGGTGAAAAACTGAGTGGGTCAAGCATAACATGATACCCATAGACAGGCTAGAAATATTTTAACAATTTCAATGTTTTTAGTGAAGCTTGCATTCAATTGCCTCTCATTGTTGCACACAACAAGCTTCCATTCCCCCTGTCACAAGGGGATTCATGGCTGATTTAAGTCCTCAACACTGTTACTTTATTTGGAACTTAATAGGCATGTACTTACTATAGTCATTTTTTTTTATTTAACCTCTTGAGATGGGAACATTTAGTTTTTTAGTAAGTTGAACATGTGCTCATTGTGACCGAATGTTAAAATTAGGTGAAATAAAACGTTTTTTTCCCCCACCAAGATACACTACTCAAAAGGCACCTAATTGGTGGAACGACCTTACTGTATAACGTTGTACTATATTTTAAACCATGGCTATTTGAAAACAACTGTTAAAGTATATTTCACTTTCTGTATGACCAGCAAGAAAATGAATCCAGACTATTTAAGTTCAAGATGTGATGGTTTTTCTTAAATTCCCAGTATATGATTATATGAAGCATTTGCTTTTACTTCGCATTATTATATATGGTTAATGAAGTCTCGTGTTTTTTTGTGTTTATAAAATACTGAATATAAACTATACATTGTGACAGTAGTAAAGGTATGACTACTTTCGTATAAATGAGTAGGCCTATTTATTTGACGATACATTTGAGTTGCCTAGGCTTAGAAATGTGGTGGCTTATTGATAGGCAGTTTTCTCTGTACTCAGCTCAATAATTTACCTGACTTGTTAACAATTAGCCCTGTAGTTAGAATATTATTTTCTTATTTTTATCTGTAGACTGTTCCTATTTGATTGTCTATTGCATATTGTCTTGTTGTGGGCAATTAAGTCGGCCAGGCAACCACAACAAACATTGTATCAACCATGTGGCCAAACTGTGTCAATGTTGACAAGATAGGCATAGATCAAGGGCTCTAGTCAATCCGTATCGTTTAGGACATTTAAAGTAATTTCCTATTGAGCCGACATCTGCAGCGTTTACGGTGAATGCAGTCTCCGCTAACGAGGGGACATTGCCTTTATTACATTTCAATCACGCTGTAACGATGAATTTCCACGATACAGATTGAATAGAGCCCCTAGTTTATTTTCGAAATAGGTCTGGTCAACCTTTGGCACCTGACATTTGTTTGCGCACAGTGGTGTAAAGTAGGCAACTTAAGTAAAAATAATTTTAAGTAGCCTACTACTTAAGTAGTTTTTTGAGGTATCTGTGCTTTACTTTACTATTTATATTTTTGAGAACGTTTACTTTTACTCCACTACATTCCTAAAGAAAATAATGTACTTTTTACCCCATACATTTTGAATGCTTAGCAGAACAGGAAAATGGTCAAATTCACGCACCTTATCAAGAGAACATCCCTAGTCATCCCTACTGCCTCTGATCTGATGGACTCACTAAACACAAATTCTTCATTTGTAAATTATGTCTGCGTTGGAGTGTGCCCCTTGCTATCTGTAAATAAAATAAAAAATAAAAAAGAATACCTTCCATCTGGTTTGCTTAATATAAGGAATTTGAAATGCTTTATACTTTTACTTTTACTTTTGATACTTAAGTAGGCTGTATTTTAGCAATTGCATTTACTTTTGATACTTAAGTATATTTAAAACCAAATACTTTTAGACTTTTACTCAAGTAGTATTTTACTGGTTGACTTTCACTTTTACTTGAGTCATTTTCTATTAAGGTATCTTTACTTTTACTCAAGTACGACAATTGGGTACTTTTTCCACCACTGTTTGCGCATAGTGAAACCAAAGTGGGTTGCCCTTGCAAATAACTTATTGGAAACAACTGCACGATCGGCTAAGTGCTGAGAACCAAATAAACTTTAGTTTCATACGCTGACGTAAAACAACAAGTTATCGACATCGAGGACATAAAGCGTCTTCTCACGCTGTTGTGACCGCCAAGGTGCGCTAAATCAACCCGCATTGTAACCAGGTAATTACTCACAATAACCCATTTATTAACCTACAACCATTAGGCTTTTTACGAAGAAACTATAGGCCTACTATTAAAGTAATGTGTTTTAGCCAATTTATTGTGTGCAAGCAAGATCTTATTATGTGACCATTGAGTATGCCTATAATTCAACTAAATTAGGTGTCAATTGGCAGTCTAAATTGTCATAGGCCTATATGTATTGATGATTGGGTTAAATAATAATTATATTTTATCATGTAAAGTGTCTTTGGGTGTTTGGAAAAGCTGTTATAAATAAGTAAAATATAGGCCTATTTTTTATTATCATCTGCAACTAACACTGAAATATGAGTGTAGGACCATCACCACACCATGTTCATTTTGTCTCTTTCCCCACAGTCTTCGAAGATATCTTTGAAGATGTCTTCCAAACCTCAGGAGAGCCCCCTGACCACCCATGTGTTGAACACAGGTGGGGGAGTCCCAGGGGACAGAATGGCATGCAATCTGCACCATCCAGACTCAAACCTGGTAATCTGGAACCTAGTTACTGTGGGGTAGAGTAAAGAGATGCCTGATATAGGCCTACCACTGTCTCACTCTCTTCTCCCTCTATATGTTTCAAAGGCTTGCATATACCTTTGGGATCCAGCTAACCTAGGTTTAGGCCTTTTGGGAAATGTACATTGCTATTACTAGCTCTTTCCTGCAGTCAATTACTAAAACCGCCCTCTTTGCCCTCATTGGTGGAATGTTTTTAATATTTTTCATAATTAATAAAGATTATTTAAAATAAAAAGCTGAAAATACAGTGTTTCTATGTCAAACGTAAAAATAAAAATTAATCAGTCTTCTGTGATGTACTGTACCAGTCAAAAGTTTGGACACACCTACTCATTCCAGGGTTTTTCTTTATTTTGACTATTTTCATCAAGGCAAAGGGTGGCTACTTTGAAGAATCTCAAATATAAAATATATTTTGATTTGTTTATGACGTTTTTGGTTACTACATGATTCCATATGTGTTCATAGTTTTGATGTCTTCACTATTATTCTACAATATAGAAAATTGTAAATATAAAGAAAAACCCTTGAATGAGTAGGTGTCCAAACTTTTGACTGGTACTGTATATAAAGGTGTAATATTGGTGTGTCGCATGAGTGTATATGTGTGTGTGGTTGTGTGCATGAGTGATTGCATGTGGGCTAAGGTGCAGAGAATCAGAGCAGGTGGTCAGTCCAGCTCAAGTGTTCAGCAGTCTGATGGTTTGTAGATAGAAACTGTCTCTGAGCCTGTTGGTATCAGACCTAAGAGCTAAGAGCTAGTCGCGAGGCTGCCATCTCCGCCGACCTCATGCTCCAATACCGTCTGCCCGACGATAAGGGAGAGAACAGCTCGTGGCTGGGGTGTGTGGGGTCTTGATGATGCTGCATTCCTTCTTCAGGCACCGTTTTGAGTAGATGTCCTGGATGGGTGGGAGCACGGTTCCAGTGATATACTGGGCCGTCTTCACCACTCACTGAAGGGCCTTGCAGTCGTGGATGTAACAATTCTCGTACCAGGCCGTGATGCAACCGGTCAGGATGCTCTCGATGGTGCAGCGGTGGTATTTGGAGAGGACTCGGGGTGGCATGCCGAATTTCTTCAGCCGACTTAGGAAGTAGAAACGCTGATGCGCACTCTTGACAAGAGTGGTGGTGTTTTTGGTCCATGACAAGTCCTTGGTGATGCGGACCCCGAGGAACTTAACATTGGACATTTTTTGTTGTTGATTTTAGTCATTTAGCAGACACTCTTATCCAGAGCGACTTACAGTAATGAGTACATACATTTTCATATTTGTTCGTACTGGTCCCCCGTGGGAATCGAACCCACAACACTGGTGTTGCAAGTGCCATGCTCTACCAACTGAGCCTAACGGGACCAACTCTACTGCAGTTCTGTTGATGTGGATCGGGGCATGTTCCCTCCTCTGCTTCCGGAAGTCAACCATCTCCTTTGTTTTGCTGACGTTGAAGGAGAGGCTGTTGTCATAACACCACAATGCCAGGTCACTTACCTCTTCCCTATAGGCTTACTCGTTGTTGATGGTTATCAGGCCTACAACCGTGGTGTCGTCAGTAAACTTGATTATGGAGTTGATGTTGTGTAAAGCCACACAATCGTGGGTGAACAGGGAGTGCAGCAGAGGACTGAAGACACACCCCTGGGGGGCCCCTGTGTTAGGAGTCAGTGAGGAGGAGGTGTTGTTGCCAATCCTCACAGCCTGTGGTCTGCCCGTCAGTAAGTCCGGGATCCAGTTGCAGAGGGTGGTGTCCAGACCCAGTGCTCTGAGCTTGGTGTCGAGCTTGGAGGGAACAATAGTGTTGAATGCTGAACTGTAGTCAATGAACAGCATTCTCACATAGGTATTGCCATAATTCCTCTTGAATCACTAAGATTAGGATCTGTTTAAATCTATTCCATAATTATTGTTATGTTTATTGATCAGATATTATGCATTTTACCACAATTTCCACAACTACCAGTGGAAAAAAAAGTTATAAACAAATCAATTCCTAATATTTTTTAAACATTGCCCACCTAATGAAAAGGCATGAGTTAAACATAACACTGAAAACCAATATATTTCAAATTAAATTATTTAAATTTATTTTGTAATTTATCTCATTACCGCAACGCTTAACCTTTGCTGAATCTTGTTTTTTGCCATATTTACATGTTATTTTTATGTACACATATTTGAATAAAGAACAAATAGCACACTATCAGAGTAAGCCAAACTTACTGAATTTTAAGTTGTATTTTTCCTAATATTTCCTAAAAATTGGTGTTTGAAAAAGTCTTGATGATGATGATAAACTGAAGTCATATGGTGGCAAAACAAAATGATATCACGGACATTTAAGTTACTGAAAACTGCTGCTACCTGTGTGTTTATTACTTGCTGGATATTAATATTTTTGTCTGTTGTATGATCTACCTGTCAAATTGCTTGTCCATGATGAAAGTTCGTGTGTGTTTATCAGCCAATCACAGAACAAGATCGAGCTCTGCAGAAGGACCCAAAGTCGTCGTATTCACGCATACATTAAATACATTTAATTAAACCTGTACACTTGTAACTATTGAACACTTCGTATCCTTTTTGCATTGTATTTTGAATATGCTTACATTTTAAATACAATTGTCGACCATACCCTAACAATAATGTCCTTTCCAACATAAATTGTCTCAGGCATAATTATGGTTAGCTTATTGGGGTCCTCAATGGTCATACACTCTGGTTGACATTCTTGCAGTATGTAACCAAGCAGTATGGCTGTTATCTAATACTGTAACACTGATGAAGTGTAAGAGGACAGAATATCAAGAAAATCAGATATTATTTCTCAGAGTGGACGGCAAGTGGCAGCCGGAGAATGGCTCAAATGTTGGGGCTTCTCTCGACGGCTGCTTTTCCTTTACAGATTGCAGTAAGAGCTTGTGTACGCAGTTCAGTGGTGGCAGCAAGGAATGTATCTGTGCTGCCCGTCTTCCGTGGCTCTTCTGTCAGGGTAAGGTTGTTTTGTTATGTGATTATTCAGCCAACTGAAATTAGGTGTACGCTAATTAGCCATTCTAGCTAGCTAGTTCTATAACGTCACAATATACAATCCGTGGCTAGATCTGTTATATGACTGTCAGGACTATGTCTATTAACTAGCTAGCCTAGCTACTACTAGGCAGTAGGTCAACAGACTAGCCAAATTAGCTAGCTAAACCAGCAATGATAACTCCAAATCTTTCCCATAATCCTGATGTCATGCTTTCCTCTTCAGATTCTTGCTCAAAATAAATTATTGTCATCTCATGGATATTATTCATCTAATGGACGACTATACTCCACTGAGCCGCCAAAAGGTAAGACCCAAGAGTCGTGTCTAAGAAATGTCCTGTGTTAGCTACATGAAATCATGAACTGCAGAACTATGCAGTCTAATGCAAAGTTGATCTGAATTAACATATTTTGATGTGAGTAAGATCTTACTCATAAAGATTGGTCTAAGCATCAAGCTAGGTTACCCAGGTTGCCCTGACTCGATCTGCCAACCTAGATGGGCTCTATTAACCAACACTGGCTGGATCATCATAATGCTATCATTCACTTTTGATTGGCAGATGGTAAAGGGAAGGAATCAGATGGCAGTGGAGGCCGTGGAGGTGGCGGGAAAAGAGGAGCAGGAAAAGATTGGTGGAGCCGCATGCAGAAGGTATGTGATGTGAATGGTCTCTCTTACAATATTACTCCCTATTCCAGTGGTTCCTAACCAGAGGTACTTGAGAAGACTCATGAGACCATAGGCTTACTGGTAAAATGCACTTGAGGGTATACTCCGGGCAGAGCAAAAGTCAGTTGGTGGTACAGTAACCGAAAAATGTTGGGAACCACTGCCCTATTCTGAGGGATGTTTACATATGTGTGTGACTTTCTGTGGCACTGAATGCAGATACCGCAACATGATGCAAATTATTAAATTTTTCTCCCATGTTGACCCTTTCCTCTGCCTTACTAGGGAGACATCCCATGGGATGAGAAGGAGTTCCGCGCCCTGGCAGTGTTGGTAGCTGGGATATCCTCTGCCACACTCTACTATCAGTTCAGGGACACAGGCAAGGAGATCACCTGGAAGGACTTTGTCCATCGCTACCTTGGCAGAGGAATGGTGAGAACAAAATACAACAATTCAGTGAGGATAATGTACACTGCTCAAAAAAATAAAGGGAACACTAAAATAACACATCCTAGATCTGAATGAATTAAATAATCTTATTAAATACTTTTTTCTTTACATAGTTGAATGTGCTGACAACAAAATCACACAAGAATTATCAATGGAAATCAAATTTAACAACCCATGGAGGTCTGGATTTGGAGTCACCCTCAAAATTAAAGTGGAAAACCACACTACAGGCTGATCCAACTTTGATGTAATGTCCTTTAAACAAGTCAAAATGAGGCTCAGTAGTGTGTGTGGCCTCCACGTGCCTGTATGACCTCCCTACAACGGCTGGGCATGCTCCTGATGAGGTGGCGGATGGTCTCCTGAGGGATCTCCTCCCAGACCTGGACTAAAGCATCCGCCAACCACTGGACAGTCTGTGGTGCAACGTGGCGTTGGTGGATGGAGCGAGACATGATGTCCCAGATGTGCTCAATTGGATTCAGGTCTGGGGAACAGGTGGGCCAGTCCATAGCATCAATGCCTTCTTCTTGCAGGAACTGCTGACACACTCCAGCCACATGAGGTCTAGCATTGTCTTGCATTACGAGGAACCCAGGGCCAACCGCACCAGCATATGGTCTCACAAGGGGTCTGAGGATCTCATCTCGGTACCTAATGGCAGTCAAGCTACCTCTGGCGAGCACATGGAGGGCTGTGCGGCCCCCCAAAGAAATGCCACCCCACACCATGACTGACCCACCGCCAAATCGGTCATGCTGGAGGATGTTGCAGGCAGCAGAACGTTCTCCACGGCGTCTCCAGACTCTGTCACGTCTGTCACATGTGCTCAGTGTGAACCTGCTTTCATCTGTGAAGAGCACAGGGCGCCAGTGGCGAATTTGCCAATCTTGGTGTTCTCTGGCAAATTCCAAACGTCCTGCACGGTGTTGGGCTGTAAGCACAACCCCCACCTGTGGACGTCGGGCCCTCGTACCACCCTCATGGAGTCTGTTTCTGACCGTTTGAGCATCCTGGATGAGCTGCACTACCTGAGCCACTTGTGTGGGTTGTAGACTCCGTCTCATGCTACCACTAGAGTGAAAGCACCGCCAGCATTCAAAAGTGACCAAAACATCATCCAGGAAGCATAGGAACTGAGAAGTGGTCTGTGGTCACCACCTGCAAAACCAGTCCTTTATTGGGGGTGTCTTGCTAATTGCCTATAATTTCCACCTGTTGTCTATTCCATTTGCACAACAGCATGTGAAATGTATTGTCAATCAGTGTTGCTTCCTAAGTGGACAGTTTGATTTCACAGAAGTGTGATTGACTTGGAGTTACATTGTGTTGTTTAAGTGTTCCCTTTATTTTTTTGAGCAGTGTATATGGAAATACATGCTGATTATTAATACAATTGTAATGCCAAGGTGATGTGATTGCTCAGTTACAGAACTTATTTTTTAGTTTCCATTGATTTGTCATAGTTTTTTTTTGTTGCAACAAGACCTTCCTAAGCAGTCTGTTCTCTTCACAGGTTGACCGTTTAGAGGTTGTCAACAAACAGTATGTGAGAGTCATTCTAGTACCGGGAGCAGAGGCTGATGCGGTAGGTGAAAACAGACCATTCTCTGGAACTGAATCAATGACAAACTTTAGATGATAGCATGATGACTCACTTGATAAATAGAGATTCACTCAGGATGAATGATCTTTCAGTAGAATATAGCAAACAAGATTAAATGGAAAAAGTTAGTATTTTGTGGATATATTGGAAGCTGTAGTCTTATTGAAGGGGTTGACATTATTGACGTGTATTGGTGGTCTTTCCCCAGAGCTATGTGTGGTTTAACATCGGTAGTGTGGACACCTTCGAGAGGAACTTGGAGGCGGCTCACCATGAGCTGGGCGTGGAGTCCTCTCATAGGGCAGCTGTCGTGTACAGCTCAGAAAGTGACGGGTGAGTTAATACACACACACAAGCGCTGCATGATTAATCACATTTTAATAAAAATTGCGATATTTACATAAATAATATAATAATATGCCATTTAGCAGACGCTTTTATCCAAAGCGACTTACAGTCATGCGTGCATACATTTTTATCCATATCGCTGCGATATTTTGAAACGCCACTTAGCCGTCTGTAACACCTTTTTATTTTATTTTATTTTTTTACTTTTGATTTATTGCTAGAGTTGGAGTTCTCTATCTGTCTCTCCTCTTTTGACCGCTTCCCAATCCCACACACACCAAGCCCCGTCCCCTGTCACTCAACTGGCAGTTCCTTGTGCTCGAGATTCACTCTGCATGCATTGACCAAACACCATGCAGTGACAGCTTTCCACTTTGCTTCTTTAAAGAAATGCTCCAGAACTTTGGTGACTAGTAAGTCTTTTTCTAACCTCCCGCTTTGGGCTGGATGTGTTAATGTGTAGTTCATACATGCATAATATATGAGCAGAATTGCAGTCTTACCTCAATTAGCCACAAAATCCCAAGTTTGAAAGCGACTGTTTTCTGAAAGATGTGCGGCGCCATTTCCCCTACATTTTCCCCCATGTGGGCCAGCCCCCTAGCAATTTGAGTTTCAGCCAATGAGCTTCAGCCCCTCGCCATTTGAGTGACAGCTAGCAAGATGCACACACAGCAGAGTGAGAGGGAGAGCAATGACGTGGCGCACATATCTGCACATATAGTATGTGATGTAATACCCCATTTTTGGGGACCATTTTTTGCTCATGAATGCTACACTGAACAAAAATATAAACGCAACATGTAAATTGTTGGTCCCCAAACATGAGCTGATATAAAAAATCCCAGAAATGTTCCATATGCACAAAAAGCTTATTTCTCAAAAACTGTATGCACAATTTTTTTTATATCCCTGTTAGTGAGCATTTCTCCTTTGCCAATATAATCCATCCATCTGACAGGTGTGGCATATCAAGAAGCTGATTAAACGGCATGATCATTACACAGGTGCACCTTGTGCTGGAGACAATAAAAGGCCACTTTAAAATGTGCAGTTTTGTCATACAACACCATGCCACAGATTTCTCTAATTTTGAGGGTGCGTGCAATTTGTATGCTGACTGCAGAGAATGTTGCCAGAGAATTTAATATTAATTTGTCTACCATAACCACAGACCATGTATAACGCCAGCCCAAGACCTCCACATCCGGCTTCTTCAACTGCGGGATCATCTGTAATAAAGCCCTTTTGTGTGGAAAAACTCATTCTGATTGGCTGGGCCTGGCTCCCAAGTGGGTGGGCCAATGCCTTCCAAGGCCCATCCATGGCTGCACCCCTGCCCAGTCATGTGAAATCCATAGATGAGGGCCTAATGAATTTATTTAAATTCACAGATTTTCTTATATGAACTGTAACTCATAAAAATCTTTGAAATTGTTGCATGTTGTGTTACATTTTTTGTTCAGTATACTTTCAGAACTACTGGCTAAAAAGTGTGCAAAAGTACCGGAGGATCTCTTTAATATAAATCGAAGTTTTCTATATTTTACTATGCGTTTGTGTAAATTGCTCTCTGCAAAATGCTAGCTAGTTGGTGTTAGCAAGCTGCAAATGTGCCCAATTTGTTTTGTGTTAGCCCCTAATGCTAATCACTATATACAGTGAGGGAAAAAAGTATTTGATCCCCTGCTGATTTTGTACGTTTGCCCATTGACAAAGAAATTATCAGTCTATAATTTTAATGGTAGGTTTATTTGAACAGTGAGAGACAGAATAACAACAACAAAATCCAGAAAAACGCATGTCAAAAATGTTATAAATTGATTTGCATTTTAATGAGGGAAATAAGTATTTGACCCCTCTGCAAAACATGACTTAGTACTTGGTGGCAAAACCCTTGTTGGCAATCACAGAGGTCAGACGATTCTTGTAGTTGGCCACCAGGTTTGCACACATCTCAGGAAGGATTTTGTCCCACTCCTCTTTGCAGATCTTCTCCAAGTCATTAAGGTTTCGAGGCTGACGTTTGGCAACTCGAACCTTCAGCTCCCTCCACAGATTTTCTATGGGATTAAGGTCTGGAGACTGGCTAGGCCACTCCAGGACCTTAATGTGCTTCTTCTTGAGCCACTCCTTTGTTGCCTTGGCTGTGTGTTTTGGGTCATTGTCATGCTGGAATACCCATCCACGACCCATTTTGAATGCCCTGGCTGAGGGAAGGAGGTTCTCACTCAAGATTTGACGGTACATGGCCCCGTCCATCGTCCCTTTGATGCGGTGAAGTTGTCCTGTTCCCTTAGCAGAAAAACACCCCAAAGCATAATGTTTCCACCTCCATGTTTGACGGTGGGGATGGTGTTCTTGGGGTCATAGGCAGCATTCCTCCTCCTCCAAACACGGCGAGTTGAGTTGATGCCAAAGAGCTCAATTTTGGTCTCATCTGACCACAACACTTTCACCCAGTTCTCCTCTGAATCATTCAGATGTTCATTGGCAAACTTCAGATGGGCCTGTATATGGGCTTTCTTGAGCAGGGGGACCTTGCGGGCGCTGCAGGATTTCAGTCCTTCACGGCGTAGTGTGTTACCAATTGTTTTCTTGGTGACTATGGTCCCAGCTGCCTTGAGATCATTGACAAGATCCTCCCATGTAGTTCTGGGCTGATTCCTCACCGTTCTCATGATCATTGCAACTCCACGAGGTGAGATCCTGCATGGAGGCCGAGGGAGATTGACAGTTCTTTTGTGTTTCTTCCATTTGCAAATAATCGCACCAACTGTTGTCACCTTCTCACCAAGCTGCTTGGCGATGGTCTTGTAGCCCATTCCAGCCTTGTGTAGGTCTACAATCTTGTCCCTGACATCCTTGGAGAGCTCTTTGGTCTTGGCCATGGTGGAGAGTTTGGAATCTGATTGATTGATTGCTTCTGTGGACAGGTGTCTTTTATACAGGTAACAAGCTGAGATTAGGAGCACTCCCTTTAAGAGTGTGCTCCTAATCTCAGCTCGTTACCTGTATAAAAGACACCTGGGAGTCAGAAATCGTTCTGATTGAGAGGGGGTCAAATACTTATTTCCCTCATTAAAATGCAAATCAATTTATAACATTTTTGACATGCGTTTTTCTGGATTTTGTTGTTGTTATTCTGTCTTTCACTGTTCAAATAAACCTACCATTAAAATTATAGACTGATAATTTCTTTGTCAGTGGGCAAACGTACAAAATCAGCAGGGTATCAAATACGTTTTTCCCTCACTGTAGCTGTCTAGCTAAATCCACTGATAGGGCAAATCCTGCTAGCAAACGTTTGCTCTAATACTGGCTGTTACCAGTGGTGGAGTATATCAGCATTGTTTGTGCAACAGTGTGTTCTTAATCAGAGAGGAAAAGGCAAATAATATTTTAAAATCTTTGTCTGAATGTACCCATCTATTTCAATCTAATTAGGGTTCCATGGGAAACGCTAACCAACACTTTGGTTCCTACTCTGTCACAACCATCTCTTCCCTTACTTTTTCATTTGTTGTCATTCCAAACAAAACTGCATAACAAGCTGACGTTTTAACTATCATAATTTTACCTTCTACAGGACATTATTGATGAGCGTGATCCCCACCCTGCTGTTGATTGGTTTCCTGCTCTTCACCCTGCGACGGGGACCAATGGGAGGAGGTGCTGGGGGTGGAAGAGGCGGTCCATTCAGCATGAGTGAATCAACAGCGAAGATGATGAAAGACAACATCAACACCAAGTTCAAGGACGTGGCCGGCTGTGAGGAGGCCAAGCTGGAGATCATGGAGTTTGTTAACTTCCTGAAGAACCCCCAGCAGTACCTGGACTTGGGGGCCAAGATTCCAAAGGTAAGGGATGGGACAAGAGCAGTCATACTACTCCCCAATTACCTTTCATTTTGATGGGACGACAGCAGTCACACTAGTCCTGAAACACCTTTCAATGTAACGTCAAGGGAGAAAATGTGTTTTGATTTTAGATGTAGTATGCTGACATTTCACAACCCATCACAAATGAATGTCCCTTTAGACTTTCATAAATCAGGCACAATTTCAGGTATTTTAAATCTCATGGATGTGTGTTGTGCTGTGTGTTCTCAGGGTGCTGTGCTCTCTGGACCTCCAGGCACAGGCAAGACCCTGCTGGCCAAAGCCACAGCAGGAGAAGCCAACGTCCCCTTCATCACAGTCAACGGCTCTGAGTTCCTGGAGATGTTTGTGGGTGTTGGGCCTGCCAGGGTGAGTACACAATAGAGCCAGAGGAAACACTTACAGCTGACTTCATAACATCCGTTTCAAAAAAAATTATATGCATTTTAGATTATAGCTGAAAATAGCTATAGCTAGCTAACCACAGGGATACATTTCAATCCATTTTACTGGAAATACTTTGCTTACTCAGAGGATGTGAATGAAGCTGTTTTAGGGACCTAGTATTGACTGTGTTTTCTCCCTGTAGGTGAGAGACATGTTTGCCATGGCCCGGAAGAATGCTCCCTGTATCCTGTTCATAGATGAGATAGACGCGGTGGGCCGCAAGAGGGGCGGGGGAAACTTTGGGGGCCAGAGTGAGCAGGAGAACACTCTCAACCAGCTGCTAGTGGAGATGGATGGTAAGTATGGTTAAGATATGGGTGAAATTAGATGGGGAAACTATCACACTCACTATCATAATGTTTGTTAATCTCAGAGATGTGTCCCCTGTTTATGAAAACTCTTATGTGACATTGTTACTCTGTGATTTCATTGTTATAAAGCTGTTATTGTCCGCCATTACGCTAAAATGTTTACTTTATGAACTTTAATGCATATACTGTAAGAGTAATTCCCTGGTATTTTTCTTCTAGGGTTCAATACCAGCACTAACGTGGTTGTCCTGGCGGGTACCAACAGACCGGACATCTTGGATCCTGCACTCATGAGGCCTGGCAGATTTGACAGGCAGATTTACATAGGTATGGAATCTTTAAATTAAACTGTAGCTCAGGCAACATAGTGTGCTGTGGTAATGTCAACGTACTGCATATTGATATTCATATTGACATCTAATACCATTCGTTAAGACTTTATGTAAACCTACATAAGGACTTCATAACACATTTATAACCCATGCATAACAATTTTATAATCAGCAGACTATATGAGCATTTCATAAAATTCAATACATGTCCATGTTTCAGGCCCACCTGACATCAAAGGCAGGGCGTCCATCTTCAAAGTGCACTTACGGCCCATTAAACTGGACCCTGCTATGGACAAAGACGGATTGGCCAGGAAGATGGCTGCCGCCACACCAGGCTTCACTGGCAAGTTGAGCTGCTCTGTGTGAGAAGATGCCATGTTGATTATTTTGATGTCTCATATTTTTAAACATCTTCTCTGTCTTCACCAGGAGCCGACATAGCTAATGTGTGCAACGAGGCTGCCCTAATCGCTGCTAGACACCTCAACCCACATGTGGAAGGAAAACACTTTGAGCAGGCCATTGACAGGGTCATCGGAGGTGGGTACAATGTCTTCCAGCACCTTCTCTTATTGTGTGGTCTCTGCTTTGTAAATGTTACATATTTAGGAGGATGGGGTGGGGCTTCGATGGGAACAACAGTAGTATATCTTCACCATTATTTATTTCTCTCTCCTCTTACTCGCTCTCTCTCTCTCTCTCTCTCTCTGTAGGTCTTGAGAAGAAGACCCAGGTGCTGCAGCCCAATGAGAAGAAGACTGTAGCGTACCATGAGGCTGGGCATGCAATAGTGGGCTGGTTCCTGCAACATGCTGACCCACTGCTGAAGGTAATGCCCTCTTTAAAGGCGTTGCTTTGTTTATCTATTTATTTGGTCGGGGGCTGCCAAACAAATAAATATTATTACTATTAAAAAAAAAAAAAACGTTTTTTTATGAGTACTGTATACTATAAACAACTCATCAGCACCCTCCACTAGTGTATGTTGTTGTGATTAGAGGCCAGCTGTTTGGCCTCTGACCTACACAATGAACAATTGGAATCAATAAAAGGAGACCTGTTAGACTTCTTAGAAGTCATTATACTGTACAACCATGAGTCTGAAGAGCTAACTAGATCCCCATGACGGGTAGCAGTCTGCAGTGGCCTCTTTGTGTGGACGTTGAGGCTTGCGTCATTTCATGAGGTGCTTAATGGCCCAATTCAATCAAACGTACACTCGAAGGTTGAAAAATCACATTTTGTAGGTTCGACTTCAATGTTTTCTCTCTGCAGTGAGGGCCTCTCACAGAGTGAGTTTTATGGAAGCCCAGCCACAGTGTTGGGCTATGATTTGATGTGATTTATTTAAAACACAATTCAACCACACATGTGGATACAATGAGATTAGAAGGTGTCATGAATAAACATGGCATTTTTTTGTGTTTTCCAGGCCTGGAACGTTTTGGAAAATGATCAAACCTGAAAAGTGTAGCAAAAGTAATGGAAATGTATTTGTATTTAATTATTTCTCTTAATGTAATTTATTTACGTACTGTTTTATAATATTTTATTAATCAAATAAATAAAAATCAACATATCAGCCAGGATCCGAATTACACTTTAATGCATCTGTCTTTGCGCGCATCACCCATAGATATTAAAACTAGAGCATCACATGCATGTGTGCGATACGAGTGGGCCGTTGTTCAAGGTTTTGATTTGATTTATTAGGATTCCCATTTGCACGCCAATGGTGACAACTGGTCTTACTGGGGTCTGACACCAGGGTTTCTGTTAGGAAAATGTGGTGCCTGTAATTTACCGGATATTTAAGAAATGTACCGGATCCATATGCATTGGTTGCGCAACCTGATTAGGGCGTCCACCCACATTGCTCAGAATGCCAGAAATCACATTTAGTTTATGGTAATTAACCTTAACAGAACATGCAACTCCGATTCAACGGTGTGCATCATTCATACCGAATTCCGATGTTAGAATACATAGGCGGCACGTGCATAAGGCTAGGGGAGGCTTTCCCTAAAGTCAATTGAATTAAATTGCCAAAATTATAAAGCCTAAATAACTTACTCCTGTCTATACAGAAATAAATAAAATTATAAAAAATAGGGTACTACACTAGAAAGCATGATTTGGCCACAGAGGATCATTAGCTTCTTAAATCTTAAATCGCATAGCCTACAGTCGGAAAGGGGCCGCAATTTGGGCAGAGGGAGCAGCAAATACCGAATAGATTATTGTTGCGTTCCGACTGTCCATGTAAAGCAGAGAGACCCAGCCAGGCATATTGCAATATTAAAAATACAATCACGGGAAAACTGTTTGGAAAGCAAAATGGCTATTGCTGTAAATAGAAGACAATGAAAAGACTCCAATCTGTCTTTTAATTATCAAAATTTTCAACTTAATTGAGCGAAAAGTAGCCTATTTTATTGGCACCAGCGGAGAACATCGGCCATATCCCTAGTGAGTGTGCATACAGTGGGGAAAAAAGTATTTAGTCAGCCACCAATTGTGGCTACTGCTAGGCTACTTTGAAGAAAGGTAAGATGCCTCATAATATGTAGTAAAACGTTCAGGTTTCAAACAGTTAAGCACATGTCTCCAGCTCATTGCAAAGTGGTGTGTGACGCGCTGAAGCCTGCGCTAGTTGCACTTGAATGGCGAATGGGAAGCGTGTTTCAATTTACCAGTTAAGAAAATAAATAGTAGCTCTTTTTAATCGTGGCCATTGTTTTTTTTTATTTTTATTTTTTTAAATTTTTTTTACATGTGATTGCCTTTAGAATTGTTGTGCAATGATTGGGCTTATTAAAGCACACATTTCACTCCAGCATCGACAAACAGCTGTTTGAGCTGTATCAGCAGCTCTCACGCTACATCGACTGGTATTTCAATCAATGAATAGGTTCAAATGCATTATTTCGCTATGCTATTTATTTTTGCTCTCGGACAATTGACCATCTCCAATTGTATTTATCGGCTTTTCATAATATATTTTTTAATGAAAGCCAGCTATTACCGGCTAACGGAAATACTGTCCGACACATAACGAAAAAGACATTACAGACAAAATACTTTACAATTTACATACATTTAAAAACATTGACATGTAGTGTGCGTGTGTGTGCATCTATCAGTTTACACATACAGTACATGACAGTAGGGAGAGACAAAGAGGGAGAGACAGTTGGACATTGCAGCAGCAGGTATGCCTATAAAATAGGATAAAGAACAGACTAATAACAACGTAGCCAATTCAAAAGATATCTTGTACCCGCTAGTTAACTGTCTTAATGTTTTCGTCATGTCATTCCCCAACAAAACCTTCCACTGACACTCGCAAATAAGGCCATACAAGTTGATTTACTTTTTGGAAAGATTCATATGATTCTTTTAAGTGATTCTATTTGATGAAACAAATGATTCACTTCACCATTGTATTAGTTCGGATTCTGTTAAATCGCAGTGAATCGAATCATGTGAATCAAAAAAGTGATTTGTGAATTGGAACAGTAATTTTAGGAAGAAAGATTAGATGTAGCATTTATTTTTGATTATGTGGCTTCAACTTGATTTGCAGATACAGTGAGGGAAAAAAATATTTGATCCTCTGCTGATTTTGTACGTTTGCCCACTGACAAAGAAATGATCAGTCTATAATTTTAATGGTAGGTTTATTTGAACTGTGAGAGGCAGAATAACAACAAAAAAATTCAGAAAAATGCATGTCAAAAATGTTATAAATTGATTTGCAATTTAATGAGGGAAATAAGTATTTGACCCCCTCTCAATCAGAAAGATTTCTGACTCCCAGGTGTCTTTTATACAGGTAACGAGCTGAGATTAGGAGCACAGTTTATTACCTGTATAAAAGACACACCTGTCCACAGAAGCAATCAATCAATCAGATTCCAAACTCTACACCATGGCCAAGACCAAAGAGCTCTCCAAGGATGTCAGGGACAAGATTGTAGACCTACACAAGGCTGGAATGGGCTACAAGACCATCGCCAAGCAGCTTGGTGAGAAGGTGACAATAGTTGGTGCGATTATTCGCAAATGGAAGAAACACAAAATAACTGTCAATCTCCCTCGGCCTGGGGCGCCATGCAAGATCTCACCTCGTGGAGTTGCAATGATCATGAGAAAGGTGAGGAATCAGCCCAGAACTACACGGGAGGATCTTGTCAATGATCTCAAGGCAGCTGGGACCATAGTCACCAAGAAAACAATTGGTAACACACTACGCCGTGAAGGACTGAAATCCTGCAGCACCCGCAAGGTCCCCCTGCTCAAGAAAGCACTATACAGGGCCGTCTGAAGTTTGCCAATGAACATCTGAATGATTCAGAGGAGAACTGGGTGAATGTGTTGTGGTCAGATGAGACCAAAATTGAGCTCTTTGGCATCAACTCAACTCGCTGTGTTTGGAGGAGAAGGAATGCTGCCTATGACCCCAAGAACACCATCCCCACCGTCAAACATGGAGGTGGGAACATTATGCTTTGGGGGTGTTTATCTGCTAAGGGGACAGGACAACTTCACCGCATCAAAGGGACGATGGACGGGGCCATGTACCGTCACATCTTGGGTGAGAACCTCCTTCCCTCAGCCAGGGCATTGAAAATGGGTCGTGGATGGGTATTCCAGCATGACAATGACCCAAAACACACGGCCAAGGCAACAAAGGAGTGGCTCAAGAAGAAGCACATTAAAGTCCTGGAGTGGCCTAGCCAGTCTCCAGACCTTAATCCCATAGAAAATCTGTGGAGGGAGCTGAAGGTTTGAGTTGCCAAACGTCAGCCTCGAAACCTTAATGACTTGGAGAAGATCTGCAAAGAGGAGTGGAACAAAATCCCTCCTGAGATGTGTGCAAACCTGGTGGCCAACTACAAGAAACGTCTGACCTCTGTGATTGCCAACAAGGGTTTTGCCACCAAGTACTAAGTCATGTGCAGAGGGGTCAAATACTTATTTCCCTCATTAAAATGCAAATCAATTTATAACATTTTTGACATGCGTTTTTCTGGATTTTGTTGTTGTTATTCTGTCTCTCACTGTTCAAATAAACCTACCATTAAAATTATAGACTGATCATGTCTTTGTCATTGGGCAAACGTACAAAATCAGCAGGGGATCAAATACTTTTTTCGCTCACAGTATGTACTTTCAGTTGATTTGGGAATCCAATGTATGGGACATTGCAACTCAATAGATGCTAGTCAGCCTGCAAAGTAAACACTAAGGTAGCTAAGATAAATATGACTTAACTAGAAGAAAAATTGTGGTCTTGCTTCAGCTGAATAAAGTGATTTGTAGCCAACCATAGCCATTTGATTTTTGATATATTGAATGAGCGAATTATTTCAAAAGGCATAAAATGTATTTGGTTGTAATGTTGCAATGTTATACATCAAGGGTGGTCAACCATCCTCCAGGAGAGTTAATGGGTGTGCAGGCTTTTATTTCAGTCCCCCTCTAACAAACCACATTTTAGAAATTTGCTGCTCAACCAGACCTTGATAAACTGGCTCTGATGTGTTTGAGCAGGGCTTGATCAAAAGCCTGCACATCCAGTAGCTCTCCAGACTGAGGGTTGACTAAATGTGTTTTAGACAGTTGCCTAACAGGCATTCTGCTTTGTGGGGCGTTAAGTGCCTTGCACAACGACAGGAGATGGTACATGGGATCAGAGAGCATCCCTACCAGTGTCGATATGCTTACTTTTTTTTATACTTGCATAGAGACGCTGCCAATTGTTGGTCATGGAATTTTGGTTAAAAGTGATGGAGAAGTCAAGAAATTCCATCTGTCAAAATGTGTATGAACCCTGGATTTAGAAAGAGCTGGATTTGTAAAGTGGATTTACTTTCACTATTCTAATGCCATGTGTCCCTCTTCTGTTCCTCTAGGTGTCCATCATCCCCAGAGGGAAGGGGTTAGGCTACGCCCAGTACCTTCCCAAGGAGCAGTACCTGTACACGCGGGAACAGCTGTTTGACAGGATGTGTATGATGCTGGGAGGGCGTGTGGCTGAACAGGTCTTCTTTGGGAAGATCACCACAGGAGCTCAGGACGACCTGAAGAAGGTCACCCAGTCAGCCTACGCACAGGTACTGTACTGCAGGGATCATGAACTAGATATTAATTTTTTGGGAGCGGATGGTCAGGGGGCTGGAACATAATTACATATAATTTGTAAACTGCAAATTGACCGCAAGAAGCCCAAACAGAGCTGATTTCCTGGTGTTTTCACAGTCTTTTATGTCCAACAATGAAAATTCCTCACACAAAAAAATGTATCTGGATTTCGCCTATCGAATAGGATTAAATGCATAGAAATACAATAAATAAAACAGGAGTCCCCATTCAAGTCAATGATTTGTCTGTTCTATTCATTCTATTTCTATGTGTTTAATCCTATCCGATAGGTGAAATCTAGATAGATCACTTTTGAAAAACTGGGCCCAGAGCTTTTAAAATGAATCCCCAGATACAGTCAGAAAAAAAGCAATGGTAAAAAAAAAAAGCAATGGTTACGATTCAACAATGTTGATAGGAATTTGTTTTGGGAAGTGTTACTGTTTATTATGTCATAGTACCTGTTGTATTTATGATCCCCCACATCACTTCCGGCCTCAAGATAGTGCAGTTCGGGATGAGTGAGAAGGTGGGCCAGGTGTCGTTTGACCTGCCTCGGCAGGGGGAGATGGTGATGGAGAAGCCTTACAGCGAAGCCACGGCAGAGCTCATAGACCAGGAGGTCAGAGACCTGGTGGACAGCGCCTACCAGAGGACCATGGAGCTCATTATGGACAAGAGGGAGTGTGTGGACATGGTGAGAATTGCATTGACCTACATGAACATCACGTAGTCCCAAGGTTTTCAGAGTACTTTTCATGCTGTCTTATCAAGGGTACACCCATCTACATTCTGTTTTCTTGCTGAGCTAAAACATAAACCTAGTAGTCCCTAGAGCTGCTATCTGGCTCTTACCCATGTCCATCCTGAAGTGTGATGAATGTCACTGAGCTCACTGCGACATCATTGTTCTTCTATCCTCTTCCTAGGTGGGGAAGCGTCTCCTAGAGAAGGAGGTCCTGAACAAGGCGGACATGCTAGAGCTGCTGGGGCCGCGGCCGTTTGAGGAGAAGTCGACATATGAGGAGTTTGTGGAGGGGACGGGCAGTTTTGAAGAGGACACCAGCCTGCCAGAGGGCCTGAAGGATTGGAACCAGGAGAAAGGGGACGCATCTGAGGAGCTGTCCCCAGTTAAGGAGAAACTGGCCCAATAGGCAGTGGCAGGCAACCTCTTAACCTAACACCTGTCTCGGCACAACACACCACACCACAACAATCATGTAGCCTAGGCAGAGGGGAGGTTTGGGTGGACTTAGCATAGTACAGTGTCCCAGGACATATTTATCTGAGTTCAAAGCAAACTTTCAAACAGAATTCAAGATTTTCAGTGCCATATTATTGGCCGTATTTAAGGTGAACCTCATTGTACTCAAAGGCAAAATATGATTAACAGTGGACACATTGGGATTGAGAGATTTGCTATTTTTAGGATTTATTTTTATTTTTATGTCTCCTGACATAAATATGTTTGTGTCACAACTGAATCATGTACAGTCGGGTCCAAAATGATTAGCACCCTTGATAAAGACTTTATAAAATAAATAATGCAAATACTGAGCTATATTGTATGCAAAACATTTTTGGGAAATTATATTATTTTATACTAATACAATTGCTCAGAGAAAGATAATTTATTACAAGTAATACTTGTTTTTTTTCTCCAAAAAGATGGGGGCCAAAATTATTGGCGCCCCGTTTTCAATACCTTTCAATACCTCACCTTGCGAGGATAATGGCACTGAGCCTTTTTCCTAAAATGTTTTATGAGATTGGAGAACACATTGGGAGTGATCTTAGACCATTACTCCATACAGAATCTTTCCAGATCCTTGATATTCTTTGTCTGCGCTTATGGACTGCCCTCTTCCATTCAAACCACAGGTTTTCAATGGGGTTCAAGTCCGGAGACTGAGTTGACCATTTCAAAATGTTGATTTTGTGGTCAATTAACAATTTCTTTGTGGAATCTGATGTGTGCTTGGGGTTATTGTCTTGCTGAAAGATCCACTTGCGGCCAAGTTTAAGCCTCCTGGCAGAGTGCAATCAGGTGTTTTGGCTAAAATGTCCTGGTACTGGGTAAAGTTAATGACGCCGTTGACCTTAACAAGGGCGCCAGGATCAGTAGAAGCAAAATAACCCCATAACATCAAATATCCACAACCATATTTTACAGTAGGTTTGGTGTTATTTTCTGCTTATCACATAATTATTTCGACACCAAACCCACCACTGGTGTGCGTGGCCAAAGAGCCTCAGAATTTGTATTATTTATTTCTCATCTTTATCAAGGGTTCCTATAATTTTGGACCTGACTGTACATCTGCACCATAAGACCAGATTGTTTTGATATGTGCAGCTATTTATTTAAAGAAAAGGGACTTCCTCCCTGTAAAATGAAATTCACAACTGTATTGGTTTCCTTCCCTCAAATGAATGCTACATTTCAAATCTTGTTGTTCATCTTTATCTACCAATGACAGAGGTACTAGTTATGAAAGATTCACCGCTCAGAGTATTAATATCCTAGTTTATCAAAATGCTACTTGGAGAAAGACAGAAATATACTTCCTTAGATGTGTTGAAATTTGCACTGCCTCTTCCATCTCTCAGGCATGCACTGGTAGGGTGTGAAGGGCTTAAAGGGATACTTCAGGAAGTTGCTAACTAGCGTTAGCGCAATGACTGAAAGTCTATGGTAACTGCTTGCATGCTACTAGATCCCATAGACTTCCAGTCATTGCGCTAACGCTAGTTAGCGTTGGCTCACAAAACTATCTTTAACTTCTTTCATACTGGATGCAGAGACATAAAAATGGTATCCATTAGTTCATCAGACTGGCAAAGTAGACAAAGGGCTTCATTGTCAAAATCCCGAAGTATCCCTTTAACAACAAATTTTAACTGACTATGCTCAGTGAGTTTGTTAAAGGATGTTATGCTGCTCCAATAGTGTGTCATTGTTGAAAATGTACTGTAGCGCACATCTCTACAGAATTGGAAACAAGTTGCTACCTCACTTCAAAGCGATATATTCAACTCAATTGCATTCATATAGGTTTGTGAAAAACTTCTTGCCTTCCCCAAATATTTCAGGATTTCCCGTATGTTATACATCTGTCAGTACTGGAAATGTTTCCACCATTGTAACTGATCACCACTGAAGATTCCTAATAGTTTATAATTATTGATTTAATACTCTAAAGTATTTGTAAATATGTTTGCATAAAATGTACACTACCAGTCAAATGTTTGGACACACCTACTCATTCAAGGGTTTTTCTTTATTTTGACTATTTTTTACATTGTAGAATAATAGTGAAGATATCGACTATGAAATAACACGTGGAATCATGTAGTCAGCAAAAAAGTGTTAAACAAATCAAAATATATTTTTATTTGAGATTCTTCAAATAGCCACCCTTTGCCTTGATGACAGCTTTGCACACTCTTGGCATTTTCTCAACCAGCTTCATGAGATGGAATGCATTTCAATTAACAGGTGTGCCTTCTTAAAAGTTAATTTGTGGAATTTCTTTCCTTCTTAATGTGTTTGAGCCAATCAGTTGTGTTGTGACAAGGTGGGGGGGTATACAGAAGATAGCCCTATTTGGTAAAAGAACAAGCCCATATTATGGCAAGAACAGCTCAAACAAGTAAAGAGAAACAACAGTCCATCATTACTTTAAGACATGAAGGTCAGTCAATCTGGAACATTTCAAGAACTTTGAAAGTTTCTTCAAGTGCACTCTCAAAAACCATCATGAGCTATGATGAAACTGGCTCACATGAGGATCGCCACAGGAATGGAAGACCCAGAGTTACCTCTGCTGCAGAGGATAAGTTCATTAGAGTTACCAGCCTCAGAAATTGCAGCCCAAATACAGTGCTATGAAAAAGTATTTGCCCCCTTTCTAATTTTCTCTACTTTTGCAAATTTGTGATACTGAATGTTATCAGATCTTCAACCAAAACCTAATATTAGATAAAGGGAACATAAGTGAACAAATAACAACAATTACATATTTATTTCATTTATTTCATAAACAAAGTTATGCAACACCCAATTCCCCTGTGTGAAAAAGTAATTGCCCCCATACACTCAATAACTGGTTGTGCCACCTTTAGCTGCAATGACTCCAACCAAATGCTTCCTGTAGTTGTTGATCAGTCTCTCACGTCGCTGTGGAGGAATTTTGGCCCACTCTTCCATGCAGAACTGCTTTAACTCAGTGACGTGTGGGTTTTCAAGCATGAACTACTCGTTTCTGGACTTTGACTAGGCCATTCCAAAACTTCCAATTTGTTGTTTTTTAACAATTTTCATGTAGACTTGATTGTGTGTTTTGGATCATTGTCTTGCTGCATGACCCAGCTGCGCTTCAGCTTCAGCTCACAGACGGATGGTCTGACATTCTCCTGTAGAATTCTCTGATACAGAGCAGAATTCATGGTTCCTTCTAGTCGTACAGGTCCTAAGACAGCAAAGCATCCCCAAACCATCACACCACCACCACCATGCTTGACCTTTGGTATGATGTTCTTACTGTGGAATGCAGAGTTTGGTTTTCGCCAGGCATAATGGGACCCATCTCGTCCAAAAAGTTGACTCAAGTTTGCCAAAAAGCACCTGGATGATCATCAAGACTCTTGGAAGAACGTTCTATGGACAGATGATTCAAAAGTATAACTTTTTGGACGACATGGTTCCAGTAATGCCTGGCGAAAACCAAACTCTGCATTCCACAGTAAGAACATCATACCAAAGGTCAAGCATGGTGGTGGTGGTGTGATGGTTTAGGGATGCTTGGTCCTAATCCCAATTGAGATGTTGTGGCAGGACTTGAAACGAGCAGTTCATGCTTGAAAACCCACATGTCACTGAGTTAAAGCAGTTCTGCATGGAAGAGTGGGCCAAAATTCCTCCACAGCGACGTGAGAGACTGATCAACAACATTGCAGCAGAGGTGGCACAACCAGTTATTGAGTGTAAGGGGGCAATTACTTTTTCACACAGGGGAATTGGGTGTTGCATAACTTTGTTTATGAAATAAATATGTAATTGTTGTGTTCTTTGTTCACTTATGTTCCCTTTATGTAATATTAGGTTTTGGTTGAAGATCTGATAACATTCAGTATCACAAATATGCAAAAGTAGAGAAAATTAGAAAGGGGGCAAATACTTTTTCAGAGCACTGTAAATGCTTCAGAGTTCAAGTAACAGACACATCTCAACATCAACTGTTCAGAGGGGACTGTGTGAATCAGGCCTTCGTGGTCAAATTGCCGCATAGAAACCACTACTAAAAGACACCAATAATAAGAAGAGACTTACTTGGGCCAAGAAACACGAGCATTGGACATTAGACTGGTGGAAATTGTCCTTTGGTCTGGAGTCCAAATTGGGGATTTTTGGTTCCAACCGCCGTGTCTTTGTGAGACGCGGTATAGGTGAACGGATGATCTCCGCATGTGTTTTTCCCGCCGTAAAGCATGGAGGAAGAGGTGTTATGGTGTGGGGGTGCTTTCCTGGTTACACTGTCTGTGATTTATTTAGAATTCAAGGTATACTTAACCAGCATGGCTACCACAACATTCTGCAGTCATATGCCATCCCATCTGGTTTGGGCTTAGTGGGACTATCATTTCTTTTTCAACAGGACAATGACCCAACACACCTCCAGGCTGTGTAAGGGCTATTTTACCAAGAAGGAGAGTGATGGAGTGCTGCATCAGATGAACTGGCCTCCACAATCCCCTGACCTCCACCCAATTGAGATGGTTTGGGATGAGTCGGACCGCAGAGTGAAGGAAAAGCAGCCAACAAGTGCTCAGCATATGTGGGAACTCCTTCAAGACTGTTGGAAAAGCATTCCAGGTGAAGCTGGTTGAGAGAATGCCGAGAGTGTGCAAAACTGTCATCAAGGCAAAGGGTGGCTATTTGAAGAATCTCAAATATAAAATATACACTTTTTTTTGCTTACTACATGATTCCATATGTGTTATTTCATAGTTTTGATGTCTTCACTATTATTCTACAATAATAGTAAAAAATAAAGAAAAACCCTTGAATGAGTAGGTGTGTCCAAACCTTTGACAGGTACTATATACAGTGGGGAGAACAAGTATTTGATACACTGCCGATTTTGCAGTTTTTCCTACTTACAAAGCATGTAGAGGTCTGTAATTTTTATCATAGGTACACTTCAACTGTGAGAGACGGAATCTAAAAGTAATTAATTTGCATTTTATTGCATGACATAAGTATTTGATACATCACAAAAAGCAGAACTTAATGTTTGGTACAGAAACCTTTGTTTGCAATTACAGAGATCATATGTTTCCTGTAGGTCTTGACCAGGTTTGCACACACTGCAGCAGGGATTTTGGCCCACTCATACAGACCTTCTCCAGATCCTTCAGGTTTCGGGGCTGTCGCTGGGCAATACAGACTTTCAGCTCCCTCCAAAGATATTCTATTGGGTTCAGGTCTGGAGACTGGCTAGGCCACTCCAGGACCTTGAGATGCTTCTTACGGAGCCACTCCTTAGTTGCCCTGGCTGTGTGTTTCAGGTCGTTGTGTCATGCTGGAAGACCCAGCCACGACCCATCTTCCTCCTTCCCTCAGTAAGAGCATTGTTGTTGGCCAAGATCTCGCGATACATGGCCCCATCCATCCTCCCCTCAATACGGTGCAGTCGTCCTGTCCCCTTTGCAGAAAAGCATCCCCAAAGAATGATGTTTCCACCTCCATGCTTCACGGTTGGGATGGTGTTCTTGGGGTTGTACTCATCCTTCTTCTTCCTCCAAACACGGCGAGTGGAGTTTAGACCAAAAAGCTCTATTTTTGTCTCATCAGACCACATGACCTTCTCCCATTCCTCCTCTGGATCATCCAGATGGTCATTGGCAAACTTCAGACGGGACATGCGCTAGCTTGAGCAGGGGGACCTTGCGTGCGCTGCAGGATTTTAATCCATGACGGCGTAGTGTGTTACTAATGGTTTTCTTTGAGACTGTGGTCCCAGCTCTCTTCAGGTCATTGACCAGGTCCTGCCGTGTAGTTCTGGGCTGATCCCTCACCTTCCTCATGATCATTGATGCCCCACGAGGTGAGAACTTGCATGGAGCCCCAGACCGAGGGTGATTGACCGTCATCTTGAACTTTTACCATTTTCTAATAATTGCGCCAACAGTTGTTGCCTTCTCACCAAGCTGCTTGCCTATTGTCCTGTAGCCCATCCCAGCATTGTGCAGGTCTACAATTTTATCCCTGATGTCCTTACACAGCTCTCTGGTCTTGGCCATTATGGAGAGGTTGGAGTCTGTTTGATTGAGTGTGTGGACAGGTGTCTTTTATACAGGTAACGAGTTCAAACAGGTGCAGTTAATACAGGTAATGAGTGGAGAACAGGAGTGCTTCTTAAAGAAAAACTAACAGGTCTGTGAGAGACGGAATTCTTACTGGTTGGTAGGTGATCAAATACTTATGTCATGCAATAAAATGCAAATAATTACTTAAAAATCATACAATGTGATTTTCAGGATTTTTGTTTTAGATTCCATCTCTCACAGTTGAAGTGTACCTATGATAAAAATGACAGACCTCTACATGCTTTGTAAGTAGGAAAACCTGCAAAATCGGCAGTGTATCAAATACTTGTTCTCCCCATTGTATGTCTAGTTGATGGTGTTTTGGATTTCTGTGCACTTAAGGTACATTTGCCTGTTACTACCTCTTGTTCTCCAATTACTGGGGGACAGAAAGGAGTTTTCCATTTGGATTAAAAATAAAAAGATGCTGTGTATGAAAGCAATGACTATACTACCATGTGAAAAGCATTTTTTGTTTCATCAATGAATGCAGTGGTGAAATTTCTCTGTTTGTTTTCTCTGCTCACTGCCACGAACCATTTTGCTTTTAATTTCACCACTTTTTAATGTTAATTTTAATAAACTATTTGCATTTGATTTTGATTGCATTTGTGGTAATGTTTTGTTTTTAGTGTTGGTATTCATTTGAAGCTATAAGAGGTTAGGTGCACTGATATAATAGTACTTTCAATGCCTGAAAGTACTTTTCAGTGCATGTTATGTGGGACAACAATGAAAAATAAGTTTTGATATTCAATATATTGTAATATTTCTCAATATATATAGTGGGGGAAAAAAGTATTTAGTCAGCCACCAATTGTGCAAGTTCTCCCACTTAAAAAGATGAGAGGCCTGTAATTTTCATTATAGGTACACGTCAACTATGACAGACAAAATGAGAAAGAAAATTCCAGAAAATCACATTGTAGGATTTTTTATTAATTTATTTGCAAATTATGGTGGAAAATAAGTATTTGGTCAATAACAAAAGTTTCTCAATACTTTGTTATATACCCTTTGTTGGCAATGACACAGGTCAAACGTTTTCTGTAAGTCTTCACAAGGTTTTCACACACTGTTGCTGGTATTTTGGCCCATTCCTCCATGCAGATCTCCTCTAGAGCAGTGATGTTTTGGGGCTGTCGCTGGGCAACACAGACTTTCAACTCCCTCCAAAGATTTCTATGGGTTTGAGATCTGGAGACTGGCTAGGCCACTCCAGGACCTTGAAATGCTTCTTACGAAGCCACTCCTTCGTTGCCCGGGCGGTGTGTTTGGGATCATTGTCATGCTGAAAGACCCAGCCACGTTTCATCTTCAATGCCCTTGCTGATGGAAGGAGGTTTTCACTCAAAATCTCATGATACATGGCCCATTCATTCTTTCCTTTACACGGATCAGTCGTCCTGGTCCCTTTGCAGAAAAACAGCCCCAAAGCATGATGTTTCCACCCCCATGCTTCACAGTAGGTATGGTGTTCTTTGGATGCAACTCAGCATTCTTTGTCCTCCAAACACGACGAGTTGAGTTTTTACCAAAAAGTTATATTTTGGTTTCATCTGACCATATGACATTCTCCCAATCCTCTTCTGGATCATCCAAATGCACTCTAGCAAACTTCAGACGGGCCTGGACATGTACTGGCTTAAGCAGGGGGACACGTCTTGCACTTCAGGATTTGAGTCCCTGGCGGCGTAGTGTGTTACTGATGGTAGGCTTTGTTACTTTGGTCCCAGCTCTCTGCAGGTCATTCACTAGGTCCCCCCGTGTGGTTCTGGGATTTTTGCTCTACGTTCTTGTGATCATTTTGACCCCACGGGGTGAGATCTTGCGTGGAGCCCCAGATCGAGGGAGATTATCTGTGGTCTTCTATGTCTTCCATTTCCTAATAATTGCTCCCACAGTTGATTTCTTCAAACCAAGCTGCTTACCTATTGCAGATTCAGTCTTCCCAGCCTGGTGCAGGTCTACAATTTTGTTTCTGGTGTCCTTTGACAGCTCTTTGGTCTTGGCCATAGTGGAGTTTGGAGTGTGACTGTTTGAGGTTGTGGACAGGTGTCTTTTATACTGATAACAAGTTCAAACAGATGCCATTAATACAGGTAACGAGTGGAGGACAGAGGAGCCTCTTAAAGAAGAAGTTATAGGTCTGTGAGAGCCAGAAATCTTGCTTGTTTGTAGGTGACCAAATACTTATTTTCCACCATAATTTGCAAATAAATTCATTAAAAATCCTACAATGTGATTTTCTGGAGAAAAGAAATCTCAATTTGTCTGTCATAGTTGACGTGTACCTATGATGAAAATTACAGGCCTCTCTCATCTTTTGAAGTGGGAGAACTTGCACAATTGGTGGCTGACTAAATGCTTTTTTTCCCCACTGTAAATGCACCTATGGCATCTCATTTACAGTGAGGGAAAAAAGTATTTGATCCCCTGCTGATTTTGTACGTTTTCCCACTGACAAAGAAATGATCAGTCTATAATTTTAATGGTAGGTTTATTTTAACAGTGAGAGTCAGAATAACAACAAATAAATCCAGAAAAACGCATGTCAAAAATGTTATAAATTGATTTGCATTTTAATGAGGGAAATAAGTATTTGACCCCCTCTCAATCAGAAAGATTTCTGGCTCCCAGGTGTCTTTTATACAGGTAATGAGCTGAGATTAGGAGCACACTCTTAAAGGGAGTGCTCCTAATCTCATCTTGTTACCTGTATAAAAGACACCTGTCCACAGAAGCAATCAATCAATCAGATTCCAAACTCTCCACCATGGCCAAGACCAAAGAGCTCTCCAAGGATGTCAGGTACAAGATTGTAGACCTACAAAAGGCTGGAATGGGCTACAAGACCATCGCCAAGCAGCTTGGTGAGAAGGTGACAACAGTTGGTGCGATTATTCGCAAATGGAAGAAACACAAAATAACTGTCAATCTCCCTCGGCCTGGGGCTCCATGCAAGATCTCACCTCGTGGAGTTGTAATGATCATGAGAACGGTGAGGAATCAGCCCAGAACTACACGGGAGGATCTTGTCAATGATCTCAAGGCAGCTGGGACCATAGTCACCAAGAAAACAATTGGTAACACACTACGCCGTGAAGGACTGAAATCCTGCAGCACCCACAAGGTCCCCCTGCTCAAGAAAGCACATATACAGGCCCATCTGAAGTTTGCCAATGAACATCTGAATGATTCAGAGGAGAACTGGGTGAAAGTGTTGTGGTTAGATGAGACCAAAATCGAGGTCTTTGGCATCAACTCAACTTGCCGTGTTTGGAGGAGGAGGAATGCTGCCTATGACCTCAAGAACACCATCCCCACCGTCAAACATGGAGGTGGAAACATTATGCTTTGGGGGTGTTTATCTGCTAAGGGGACAGGACAACTTCACCGCATCAAAGGGACGATGGACGGGCCATGTACCGTCAAATCTTGGGTGAGAACCTCCTTCCCTCAGCCAGGGCATTGAAAATGGGTCGTGGATGGGTATTCCAGCATGACAATGACCCAAAACACACGGCCAAGGCAACAAAGGAGTGGCTCAAGAAGAAGCACATTAAGGTCCTGGAGTGGTCTAGCCAGTCTCCAGACCTTAATCCCATAGAAAATCTGTGGAGGGAGCTGAAGGTTCGAGTTGCCAAACGTCAACCTCGAAACCTTAATGACTTGGAGAAGATCTGGAAAGAGGAGTGGGACAAAATCCCTCCTGAGATGTGTGCAAACCTGGTGGCCAACTACAAGAAACGTCTAACCTCTGTGATTGCCAACAAGGGTTTTGCCACCAAGTACTAAGTCATGTTTTGCAGAGGGGTCAAATATTTATTTCCCTCATTAAAATGCAAATCAATTGATAACATTTTTGACATACGTTTTTCTGGATTTTTTTGTTGTTATTCTGTCTCTCACTGTTCAGATAAACCTACCATTAACATTATAGACTTTGTCAGTTGGCAAACGTACAAAATCAGCAGGGGATCAAATACTTTTTTCCCTCACTGTACATGTAGTCCTCACTACTTGTGTACATTGTTTGAAAATGTGATTCACATATTACATCATGGGTCCATACTCCATAAACAGAGTGCAGGTTTAAACTGGACCTCTGTCTCAAAATGCGCAACAGCAAATTCAAATCGTCGACGTAGTTGCACGTGATAAAACTCTACATCTTAGCTGTTCCCATTAGATAAGTTATTTAGCCCTATGCAAACCATAGCTGGCCATGACAGAGGGTAGTGCGTACGGCCCAGTACATCACTGAGGCCAAGCTTCCTGCCATCCAGGAAGCTCACAGTCTAGAGCGTCTAGTTCCTCATATTCGAATTACACATTCTTTCCCCCCCCCCCCTTTGAAATGTAGAATTACATTTATCGTGTTAGTGTGTTGAGAAGTGAAGTGTAGCCAACAGCAAAATGAAGATTAAAGGAGCTACGTCTTTCTTCAGCCTTGCAGACAAACACTGCTATGGCCTAATAGTCCTATTGCGTAGGCGTTTACACCTAAATGTAGTCCTACAACTTTTTATATGCATTTTAAAATCATCTACTTTGTCACATGCGGAATTTGACTTGAAGACCAACAGTGGAGTGTTTTTCCCTCAAATAAAACCTTGCCCCAAGGAGAATTGGAACTCAGTGGTTGTATCTCACTGTCTCTGGGCCTTAGTGGATCATGCCACCGATTAGTGATAGCAGGAATGAGTAAATTACAGCTATTTGACATGGTCACAAGCGTCTTCTACTTTTATTTTACTGTACGAATATAAACTTACATGTTGTATAATCCTCTTACATCTTTATTGCTGTCAAAGCACATGAATTTGTGTGAAATGGATAGGCAAAAAAGTGGGATTTTGTCATGAGAAAATGTGCCTTTTGTATCTAGTAGCCTAGTCAAGGATACATCATACAATATTATTGGGACACTACACTTTACAGACCTAGTGGAATAAAAGTAAGGCTTGAAATTGGAGTTTTAAATATCCCTCACGTTGACCTATTTTAAGAAATGCAATTGGCTGGTGGCTATAAAGTCTAAGGTCTTTGATAGGCTGATGCAGAATTTGTTACAGAAAAGAATCACTGTCAGCTGGTGAGGTTAGCATATCGTGTGCCAGGGAACCAGCTACAATGTAGCGTTCTATCATGTGCAACTACAGTAAATGACTGATGCGCATTTTGAGATGGTCCAAGTTAAACTTCAACTTTCTCTTATGTTTGCAAGTATGGGCCCCATATGTTAATCAAC
The DNA here is from genome assembly GCF_020615455.1 of Coregonus clupeaformis. Classification (NCBI taxonomy): domain Eukaryota; kingdom Metazoa; phylum Chordata; class Actinopteri; order Salmoniformes; family Salmonidae; genus Coregonus; species Coregonus clupeaformis. The sequence continues at coordinate 3,494,585 of NC_059210.1, read as the reverse complement.
ATTGTGCTTGTAATGATTTTAAAAGTATGTGGACACCTGCTCGTCGAGCATCTCATTCCAAAATCATGGGCATTAATATGGAGTTGGTCCCCCCTTTGCTGCTATAACAGCCTCCACTCTTCTGGGAAGGCTTTCCACTAGATGTTGGAACATTGCTGCGGGGACTTGCTTCCATTCAGCCACAAGAGCATTAGTGAGGTCGGGCACTGATGTTGGGCGATTAGGCCTGGCTCGCAGTCGGTGTTCCAATTCATCCCAAAGGAGTTTGATGGGTTCAGGTCAGGGCTCTGTGCAGGCCAGTCAAGTTCTTCCACACCGATCTCGACAAACCATTTCTGTATGGACCTCGCTTAGTGCATCGGGGCATTGTCATGCTGAAACAGGAAATGGCATTCCCCAAACTGTTGCCACAAAGTTGGAAGCACAGAATCGTCTAGAATGTCACCGTATGCTGTAGCATTAAGATTTCCCTTCACTGGAACTAAGGGGCCCAGCCCAAACCATGAAAAACAGCCCAGACCATAATTCCTCCTCCACCAAACTTTACAGTTGGCACTATGCATTGGGGCAGGTAGCGTTCTCCTGGCATCCGCCAAACCCAGATTAGTCCGTCGGACTGCCAGATGGTGAAGCGTGATTCATCACTCCAGAGAACGCGTTTCCACTGCTCCAGAGTCCAATGGCGGTGATTTACACCACTCCAGCCGACGCTTGGCATTGTGCATGGTGATTTTAGGCTTATGTGCGGCTGCTCGGCCATGGAAATCCATTTCATGAAGCTCCCGACGAACAGTTATTGTGCTGACTTTGCATCCAGACGCAGTTTGGATCTCGGTAGTGAGTGTTGCAACCGAGGACAGACTATTTTTACGTGCTACGCACTTCAGCACTCGGTGTTCCCGTTCTGTGAGCTTGTGTGGCCTGCCACTTTGCAGCTGAGCCGTTGTTGCTCCTAGACATTTCCACTTCACAATAACAGCACTTACAGTTGACCGGGGCAGCTCTAGCAGGGCAGAAGTTTGATGAACTGACTTGTTGGAAAGGTGGCATCCTATGACGGTTTAAAGTCACTGAGCTCTTCAGTATGGGCCATTCTACTATCAATGTTTGTCTATAGAGATTGCATGGCAGTGTGCCCGATTTTATACACCTGTCAGCAATGGGTGTGGCTGAAATAGCCGAATCCACTAATTTGAAGGGGTGTCCACATACTTTGTATATCTAGTGTATACTAGACCTCACCTCTGACTTAGTTCTTATGGTAAGGGAACGGTCTGCAGCATGTTCCAGTGAAAACACCAATGTCATGACATACATTATTTATTATTTCTTCCAAATGTTCATCAAGTACACCACAAAAATATTAATATTCCTTCCTATTTTATAGCACACAGTTTTGGTACAGTAGTTCATTTCAACATAAAAAACAGTATCAATGCAGTACATCTTACTGTGTATAAAAATCACAAATAAGCAAGTCTATGTTCCTGTTGATTTGCATGTGGCAACAGTTCTCCAGCTGAGTGAGGTTGTCAGGGTGGTTGTCCTTCAGTCTGCATGGATTGTCCAGCAGAGGGCAGGGTTCGTCCTACCATACCAGTGTCTCCATGAAAATAACAGTCTCTCTCATTGCCTTGCATGTCCACAAGTTCATATCCCATGGCTCATGCAAAAGAGTCCCAAGCATAAAAATGTGGCATTTGTTTGGACTGTTGAGTCTCTTTCTCTCTCATGGTGGGAAAAGGAGTCTTACAAAAAAATTGCCCTTGCTCCAGAATTGAACTACTGTGTTGGTAGGTCCTTTATGTAGTTGAAGGTCTTTTAGAAAATATACAAGAGAACCACTGGCCATAAGAGAGGTGGAGCCTTGTTATGTCCATCTGCAGAGGGCCAATGAAGTGGCCAGAGAAGCCAAGAAGAGGGCCACCGATAGGCTGATCTCTGAAGCTCCTCCACAGTCTTTCGCATCTTCCTAAAATCAGCAAGAAGAGAAGAACATTTCAAAATTTATTCATAAATCCTCATATCATTTTTTTGGGCTGTGGAGACTCTTTTTAAATCGGTTATTTGAATAACCCTTTGTATAACCATGTGTATGGTTCTTCATTACAAAGTTAGAACCAGAGGGTTCTTCATTACACTGTAAACAATCCTGGCTACTGGTTGCAGTGAAAATACGGTAACTATACAAAAAGTAACTGTATTTCTAGACATAGATTAAGGTACACTACACTCGGCGGTCCCGTTCTGTGAGCTTGTGTGGCCTACCACTTCGCGGCTGAGCTGTTGTTGCTCCTAAACGTTTCCACTTCACAATAACAGCACTTACAATTGACAGGGGCAGCTCTAGCAGGGCAGAAGTTTGACGAACTGACTTGTTGGAAAGGTGGCATCCTATGACGGTGCCACGTTGAAAGTCACTGAGCTCTTCAGTTCGGCCATTCTACTGCCAATGTTTGTCTATGGAGATTGCATGGCTGTGTGCTCAAGTTTTTAAACCTGTCAGCAACGGGTGTGGCTTTAATAGCCGAATCCACTAATTTGAAGGGGTGTCCACATATTTTTGTATATATAGTGTATTATTGCTATAAGGGACAGTATGCTGCTATATTCTGATTGCTTGGGAGTCACCCTCACTTGGGATTTGAACTCACAACCTCAAGTTTGTCAGCAACCTGAATTTTCTGCTATGCCACCGGGTCTGTGAGTATGATAGAGAGTGTTTTAAGATAAGAACCAACAAACATTCTGTGCTCGATAAAATCAGATCCGTTTTAGCCAACATCCGCATAGTGGTTGTTTTTACAGTGCCAGAGGTGGAACTGCGGTAGAGCTGTCAAATCCACAAGCGGCTCCTGGCATTATACCTGAAGCGAAAATTGCCATTGGCTGCACGGAGTCGCATTAACAGAAATCCCATGCAGCCTTGTTTACAAGTTCGAACATTGGAATGTGAGATGTAATCTATACTTCGATTAGGATGATAGAATCCTCATTATTTTGTTGAATGATTTTTCAATTTGAGCGTAATTAATTCTATATAGCCTACACTTTCTTGTTCTGAACTTTTTACGTGAGTGGGGCGGGTGGGGCTTTGTGACAATGATCGCTAGAGCAGCTGCTCACCGATTTGACAGCTCCAACACAGTTCCACCTCTGACACCGCCAAAACATCCGCTATGCGAGTGTCTGCTATTGCCGGTTAACACTTGATCTGATTGAATCTAGGCCTCTGTCATTTGTCCCTATGGGGGAAACCTTTTTTGGTGCTATGTAGAACCCTTTGATTTTTTAGAACCCTCTCACAAGGAACCCTAGGTGGGTTCTTTGTTTTGTCCCTGTAAGGGAACCCATTTTGGTTCTACGTAGAACCCTCTCATGAAGAACCCTCTGGTTCCATGGTTCTGTCATCTGCCCCTATGGGGGAATCCTTTTGGGTGCCATGTATAACCCTTTGATTTGTCCCTGTAGGGGAACCCTTTTGAGTTCCATATAGAACCCTCTCATGAAGAACCCTCTGGTTCCATGGTTCTGTCATCTGCCCCTATGGGGGAATCCTTTTGGGTGCCATGTATAACCCTTTGATTTGTCCCTGTAGGGGAACCCTTTTGAGTTCCATATAGAAACCTCTCATGAAGAACCCTCTGGTTGCAGGTAGAACCAATGACAGGTTCTACAGTTATACTTATAGCATACTCCAGATGAGCTTATGGCACACACTGTTAGGTACTCACAAAATCAAGTAGAAAAGGTAGTTTATATTCAATGTAGGTCGGGGCAATGTACTGGAGGGGGCTCGTTAGCATATTTGGGGGCATGGTCTAAAATATGTTGTATTTGTGCCAACCGTTAGTGGAAGTGTTGTACCAGTTTAAAGGTCCAATGCTGCTGTTTTTATTGCAATATCAAATGATTTATGGGTAACAATTAAGTACCTTACTGTGTTTTTAATTCAAATGGTCAAAAAGAGAAAACCATTTCTCAAGCATGGATTTTGCTTGGACTGTGTGTGAGTGGTCTGAAAGAGGGGCCTACTTGGAAGAGCCTAATGGGAGGGATGTGAAACCTGAAAACTAGCTATTTTTGGCAGAGAGGAGGGCAAACTCTCTTTGCTATTGATCTATTAACTTAAACCTATTAACAAAAGCCCCACCCAGCCAAACAAGCTGACATTTCAGGCGGTCTTTTCAAACAGCTCTTACACTTAAAGTGCATTTTCATAATTTTACAGTATTATTTCAACCTCATAGTGTGGAAATAGATATAAAACACAGGGAAATTATTGTTTTTGACTGCATTGCTCCTTTAAGTGATTTCATCTTGCGTTGATGAAGGTCGATCACCTCATTTGTCCACTCCCAGTTCTATAATAATAATAATATGCCATTTAGCAGACACTTTTATCCAAAGCGACTTACAGTCATGCGTGCATACATTTTTTGTGTATGTGTGGTCCCGGGGATCGAACCCACTACCTTGGCGTTACAAGCGCCGTGCTCTACCAGCTGAGCTACAGAGGACCACATGTTCTACAATCTTTGTAAGAGCTTTTGACAATCAAGAGCTGCACTGTTAAGAGGTTACTGTGCATTTTGCAGTAAGTTAATGGCAGTTTGTCAACAGGAAGTTCATGTTTATTTTTCAATAATATACGGTCAACTTGCTGCAAGTAGTTATTGTAAAATTCACAGTTACTTACTGTGGCTGATCTCTGTCACGCTCACTGACCTGATGGTGTGGCAGCAAGGTCAATTTTCTGTCAACCAAGGCCCGGTGAGGCTGAGTCCCGAATGTGCTCATCACAAATAATGCTTAGTAGTTGTCAACTAATGTTAAGCTATATCTTGTAATCAGAAAAGTTAGTGTGAATTTTACATTAACTTACTGACAGCTGGTTGCCAGTTAGGGACTGCAAAATGTAAAGCAACTTCCAGGCAACTAACTGCCATTAAGCTACTGTGAAAATGCACAGTAACTTCTTAACAGTGCAGCTCTTTATTGTCACATTCTCTTACAAAGATTGCAGAACTGACAGTATTAAAAGAGGTGCTCAAACTTTAACAACACAACCATCAACCACTTACACTGGTACAACACTTCCACTGACGTTTGGTACAAACACAAATTCAGAAACTTGTTGTTGTTTACCGTACGTTCACTGCAACCAGTAGCCTGTAGTGTACCGTAACATTACAGGAACTTTTTAACAGTGTAAGAACAGGATGGTTCTTCACAACCATCACAACAGTAAAGAACCTTTCCTGATAGGCAAATCAATGCTTACACATATCACTCTTACCCCTGACAAAGAACCCCTCAACAACCTTTGAGTGTACTGCTTTATATTGATTGACACAACAATCTACTTTGACTATTCATCTCTGTGAATCCCATTCCATTTAAATGTAACAAACACTTCTCTATTTGAATTTCAACATGCCTGCTATGCTAAGCCTGTAGCCAATTACAGGAATTAACTCAATATTACACCATTGTACAATGAGGAGGAAGAGGGCTGACCTTAGGATGATAGGCGTGACAGGAGTTTGGGCGCCGGCGGACTTTCTGAGATTTCATCCTGTTACACTTGACTGATGCATTGTATTTGACCTCCTTGGGCTCCAGGGTGATGGAGGAGTACTGGCGGGAGCAGTCACAGTCCGCCTGGACCACCATCAACACCAGGTTACTTTCAGGGACCGCCTGCACCACAAACATCCTGGAACACAGCACATTCCGTTAACATTACATTCTGGAACACAAGTTCAGTTAAACAAGATTCAGTTACATTCTGGAATAAAAAAATACTCAGTTAATATAACATTGGGGACACGCTGAGAAACTCTAATGTAGTGAAATGTAGGGCTCTTTAGCACTGATATTCTGGCAGTTCAGATAATTGCAGGTTGGTATCATGGCCATAAGATGGCGCCACCACAGTGGAGTTGATTGTCTGATGAATGTTCTTACTTCTGACATCGGCCACATTTGATGAGGCTGTTGGTCTCTCTGATGGAGGAATCGTACATGAAGCCAGGATACTCTGTGTCACACGGCTGCAGCGCGTCAACCTTCTTGGCTTTATGGGCTAATGAGGATAAAGTAAACATTAATGTAATGTTTGTTTGTTTCAAAGAAGTGCATACTTACACACACACACACTCACTCACTCACTCACTCACTCACTCACTCACTCACTCACTCACTCACTCACTCACTCACTCACTCACTCACTCACACTCATACACTCACACACAGTACTTATACCCGCCCACATCTACAGGCACCCATCCCAGAGCTGTGGATCTCTACTCACATGTATGGTAGCCAGCCTTGGCTGTGTGTTGGGAATCACAGTGGAGAGGAGATGGATGGTGCACCATTCACAATGGACCACAGACAAATGAACATGGCAATGGGAGTGACCATGGGTGAGAAAATGGATGGGAGACAGCATTTGGATGAGAGACAATGACATGTGAATGAGACAGAGACATTTAGACACGGTATGAAAACTGCAGGATGATTCATCAAGGGAATATGAAAGCACAAACATGTATTATGTTGAAAGTGACTCTCCCTTCTCAGGTATGGATCCAAATATCCTCTTTGCAATGGCCTTTGTCACAAAGTATTAAGAGCGTAATTTACCGTCTACAACGTAATCCGAGTGCCACAACCCACAGAAGTTGAACTCCAGTAAGAACCTGTACAGAAGTAGAGTTGTTGGAGAGAAAAGACGGTTTAAAAAAACAATTAATTTCTCCCAAACTCAGCCCAAGAAGTGCATCTCATACTTACATCAACATGTGAGAGAAGAACCATTTGATCACTGTCGCAAGGCCGTAAAAAGGCTATAGGAAGGAGAGATGGAGATACAGAGAGAGAGAGAGTTGAAAGAGAAGAAAACAACAGGTAACTCAGGTGAAAGAGAGCAAGAAGAGAGCATCTGCTAAGTTACCATATTATTCAATCAGCAGGTAACATTTTATAATAACTTGCATCATAAGCCATTAATAAATGGTTCATGATTTGCTGATTATCTGTTAATCTTTATAACTATATATTATTGCCATTGAGCAATTGATTAAAGATAAATAAATAAAGTTGCATACTGTATATATGTTCCCAACAATTGAATGGGTAAACGTAACCAACGTTTAAACTTGTAGTGCCTTCTTCATGGTTGAGCAATTGATAAAGCAATTGAAAAACATGCTTATTGTCACGCCCTGGCTCTGGGGACACTTATATGTTGAGCCAGGGTGTGTAGGGTCTATGTTTTGTGTTCTATGTTCAGTGTCTAGTTCATGTGTTTTCTAGGTTGTCCGGGGTGGTTCTCAATCAGAGGCAACGAGAATCAGCTGTTGCTTGTTGTTTCTGATTGGGACCCATACTTAGGCAGCCTGTTGTGCACTTGTGTTTTGTGGGATCTTGTTCCGTGTAGGTTTGTGTATGACCGAGGACGTCACGTTTCGTTTTGTAATCATTGTTTAAGTTCTCATTAAAAGAGATGTACGCATATCACGCTGCGCCTGGCATGACTTACACTGAGCAGAGGGCGAGCATTACTGGAATGACTGTGTCCTGATCTACACATCCCCTGGTAGTCGTACAGTGACACCCTGTTGGACAAACACACAACAATTAGGTAGTTAGGGGTTACATAACCTTGCACAATAGGTTCAATCAATGGTATAATATGTACAACATAATGTAGCTTCTCTTACTTCTTGAACATGCCTGACTTGATCAACGCTGTCATCACAGATCCGTCCACTTCCCCAAAGAAACGTCCGACCTATAGAGACAATGTCAACATCAAGCTCTAAGTCACCCCAGAGCTTTATCACTATATGATTATACATCACTTCAGAGTCAGAGAGATGGAGTCAGAGGGAGATTCTGTAACACCAAAAAGGCGTTCCGTATCTTACGTTATGGAAGCTGCCCTATTAGTAAGCTGTTAGTAAACACTTTCATTTGTTATAGTCAACATGAACATCATCTATTGGATCCTAGAGGCTTAAAGGCCCAGTGCAGTCAACAACGTGATTTTCCTGTGTTTTATGTATATTTCCACACTATGAGGTTGGAAAAATACTGTGAAATGGTGAAAATTATGATAATGCCATTTTAGTGTAAGAGCTGTTTGAAAATATCGGCTGAAATTTCACCCTGTTTTGGTGGGATGGAGTTTTGGCCTGCCTGGTGACATCACCAGGTGGTAAATTAGTTAATAGACCAAAAAGAAAGAGAGTTCCAAACCACTATGCCAATAACAGCTAGTATTCAGTTTTCCCCACCCCACTCAGACCACTCCCAAACAGTCTTAGCAAAATTCTTGCTTGAGAAATTGCTCTTTGCTAAGAAGCTGTTTTTGTTTATTTTTGACCATTTTAATTGAAAACAGTCACAGTAAGGTACTTAATTGTTACCCAGAAATGATTTGATATTAAGATAAAAACAGCTGCATTGGACCCCAAACCACTCATTCCTTTAATTTACAGTGTTAAATAACACAAATATGTGAGAACAATATTTTTTGTGAACAAATGTTTCGTTTTGGCATTATAATATGGTTGTTAGCAACATGGGAAATCGTTGTGGAAATCTGTTGCAGCTCAAGTCAACTACAAAATCCACAATGCAATGCTGTCTCTATGAGCTGGCTGGCTATCTAGCTAGCAAACGTAGATACACACAATAATACCGAAGACACTATCAGCATCTAACATAGCTAGTTAGCTGTAAAATCACCTGCACTATCAATTTAGGAGTCTACAATCTCACCATGTTCAACCTGCAGATCGATGTGCCTCACAGAGTGGAGTCTAACATTCACAACGGGAGATATACTTTGAGGAGATGGGAAACGTTGCCCATGCTAAGTCAATAGGCAGCATGGTGCATTCTGTGCGATTTTGGGACAAGGAGCACTCTCCATCAAGGAGTGAATGGGAGTCTATTGGGCACTAGCTCAAAAACCCAACATTAGCATGAATTTTGTAAACAAGAAGTACAACATTACAAATCTTTTCCGAGATGTGAGATAATTCACTTGCTATCTGTAGTATCGTATAGCTTTGGAATCGTGACATTACCTACTTTTGAGCACATATGCACTGACTTTGAGAAGGGATCGAGTGACAATTAGCTTACCAACCGCGTGACGCAGCATGACAACGTGAACGCAATTGGTCGACAGTCTGCTGTGTGAGGCATTATAAATTCCTTCATTTTAATTGGACTAGACAATAGGAAAAATGTGGCAGACGTTAAATTACACATTTCTCGAAGTAGGACGCAAACAAATGATAGTCCCCTGTAGCTCAGTTGGTAGAGCATGGCGCTTGCAACGCCAGGGTTGTGGGTTCGTTTCCCACGGGGGGCCAGTATGAAAAATGTATGCACTCACTAACTGTAAGTCGCTCTGGATAAGAGCGTCTGCTAAATGACGTAAATGTAATGATCAATGGCTCATTCGAGAGAAGATTACCTCCAGAGTTATGACATCGGCCAGTATTGAAATCTGACATGTATGATAGACGTTTTCGCAATCTGAAAGTCGTATTCCTATTAACTTCCAGTGTAGTGAGAGCGACCTTATCACGGTGCTACGTCATACCGGACGGATTTCTGCCTGCTTGAACGCCAATAACTCAGATACACATGAAAACATGAAATGACCCAGGGAATTGATAGAACATCACTCAGAGATGCACAAAAACAACATAACATTCAAAATGGGTGAACCTTTCCTTTAAGTTATCTCCATCCAGTATTCTGTACCTCTACTATATGTATTTACCTGTTACTATCATGTACTGTATGTTCATGTCATGTTAGAGTACTGTTGTCTGTGAATGAGTGTCACAGCTTATTCAATATGACAGAGAGAGAGGTTAACCTAACCTAAAGTACAGTATACACTCCCCTCTCTCTTTCTTCACTCTTTCTTCTCTTGCTGTAGCACATCTCTGTTCCCCTGAATTATTCAAGGCCACTTTGTTTTAGCAACCCTGTCCAAGTTAACAAGTCATCCTCTCTCCTCCTCCCCTTTCTCTCTATGTGCGGCTGACACTTTATTTCAATCAGATATAAAGATAAATAAATAAATATAGAGAGAAGGGGAGAAGAGGAAAATAATTTCCCTGTGGCCTTTTAAGTGATTCAGTGTTTGCTGAGTTTGTGTGTGTGTTTGCTGAGTGTGTGTGTGTGTTTGCAGAGTGTGGGCTTCGGTCCCGGAATTGAACTTGACGCTCTATTTACCTGTCAGAAATGTTGTGAAATAAAACTGCAACAACGTTTCGGCGGAAAGATTTGCAAACAATGCATCCATCATAGTATGGGAATCCAATGCAGTTCCAAAGCAGTGTGTCCTCGATCAAATCTATTACCGACAAACTACATGTTGTGTAGTCAGCATCTAGACTTTGTTTCTGCTTAGTCATAGTCTAGTAAAATAAAAATAAATGTTTTATTGTCACATACACCGGATAGGTGCAGTGAAACGTGTTGTTTTACAGGGTCAGCCATAGTTGTACGGCACCCCTGGAACAAATTAAGGTTATGTGTCTTGCTCAAGGGCACATCAGCAGATTATTCACCTTGTCGGCTCGGGTATTTGAATCAGCGACCTTTCGGTTACTGGCCCAACGCTCTAACCGCGAGGCTACCAGCTGCCTCGCGGTTAGAGAAAAAGTTAGAGAAAAAGAGACAGGATTGTGTCGAGGCACAGATCTGGGGAAGGGTACCAAAAATTTTCTGCAACATTGAAGGTCCCCAAGAACACAGTGGCCTCCATCCTTCTTAAATGGAAGAAGTTTGGAACCATCAAGACTCTTCCTAGAGCTGGCCGCCCGGCAAACCTGAGCAATCGGGGGAGAAGGGCCTTGGTCAGGGAGGTGACCAAGAACCTGATGGTCACTCTGACAAAGCTCCAGAGTTCCTATGTGGAGATGGGAGAACCTTCCAGAAGGATAACCATCTCTGCAGCACTCCACCAATCAGGCCTTTATGGTGGAGTGGCCAGACGGAAGCCACTCCTCAATAAAAGGCACATGACAGCCCGCTTGGAGTTTGCCAAAAGGCACCTAAAGGATTCTCAGAACATGAGAAACAAGATTCTCTGGTCTGATGAAATCAAGATTGAACTCTTTGGCCTGAATGCCAAGCGTCATGTCTGGAGGAAACCGCTCATCACCTGGCCAATACCATCCCTACGGTGAAGCATGTTGGTGGCAGCATCATGCTGTGGGGATGTTTTTCAGTGGCAGGGACTGGGAGACTAGTCAGGATCGATGGAAAGATGAACAGAGCAAAGTACAGAGAGATACTTGATGAAAACCTGCTCCAGAGCACTCAGGACCTCAGACTGGGGCGAAGGTTCACCTTCCAACAGGACAACAACCCTAAGCACACAGCCAAGACAGCGTAGGAGTGGCTTCAGGACAAATCTCTGAATGTCCTTGAGTGGCCCAGCCAGAGCCCGGACTTGAACCCGTTCTAACATCTCTGGAGAGACCTGAAAATAGCTGTGCAGCCACGCTCCCACATCCAACCTGACAGAGCTTGAGAGGATCTGCAGAGAAGAATGGGAGAAACTCCCCAAATACAGGTGTGCCAAGCTTGCAGTGTGATACCCAAGAAGACTTGAGGCTGTAATCGCTGCCAAAAGTGCTTCAACAACAAAGTACAGAGTAACAAAATGTGGAGAAAGTGAAGGGGTCTGAATACTTTCCGAATGCACTGTATGTACATTAGATGGTGTCCATATTGATCGTGTCCCTGCTTACAAATATCTGGACATCTGTATAGATGAAAAGCTGTCTTTTAAAAAGCATATTGTTGAGTTAGTTAAGAAGCTGAGAATAAAAATGGGCTTCTTCTATAGAAATAGGTCCTGCCTCTCACTAGAAAGTAGATTATTCAGTCAAAGCTGCCACTTCATTAAAGCCGTTAGATGGAGTTGATCATAGTGCACTGCGCTTTATTACGGGCGCCAATTTGAGCAATCATCACTGCATTCTCTCTTTGATGTCACTTAGGTTGATACAGTGCTATGTTTTCATTTATAAAGCCCTTTTACAAAAGGTCTCACTGCACCTAACATCTTTACTGAACTTTAGACTTACGAGTTACCACACCCGGGATGGCCACTCTGGAAATTCCTTTTGTCTCAACTAAGTTAGGTAAATCATCTTTTAGTTTTTGTGCACCTTATTTGCACCTTATTTGTGGAACAATCTTCAAAATGTTCTTACATTTGATGTTTTGGGTCTCTAGGGCAATTCAGAAAGCTGATTGAGGACCTTATTACTGATGATTGTGTTTTTTTTTTTTGACTGGGTTTTTCTTTCAGTTTGCATTTTGTATTTCTATTTTCATGTGTGTATTTTCTGTAATTTATGTAATTCAGGGATGATCTATAAAATAGATGTTGTTCTCAGTATGTCTACCTGATAAAATAAAGGTTAAATAAAATAAAATAAATACCTTGGTACATTAGACATTTTAAAGAAGTTATGTATGACCCATTTCTTGAAGTCATCACTGCTTCCATATCTCCTATGATTAAATATTTAGAGCTCTGCCTTAGCCCAATCCCTCTCTCGGAATAAAAAGGGAGGGATACTCTTGGTGTTTCCACAAAACTTGTCCTAACCTCAGCAAAATGTACCCGGGGTAGCACTAAATCATACTATCTGCTTAGTAAGGTTTGCTTTTAGTTCCTTACTGAGACAATAACATATGGAATTAAAAGGGAAAATGTAAATACTTCATCCTTGGTTTGGCCTGAGTAGCCTTAATGTTAGTGAATGTTTTATTTCCTCTGGGACTGGCAGTGACTGCAGCAAGAATACTTTTATGAGTAGATCAGCTTGAAAGTTGAGCTGACAGACGTTTTGCACTGTTTCACTTTGGATGTAGTCATCAATCTAGCAAGAGGACAATATTTTATTAATGTAGTAGTGCTTCCCCCCCTAGAAAGCTATGACCTTTGGCTTTCCCCTTGAATTGTTTATTTATGTATGAGAAAAAAACACTTTTCAACCCATATGATGTAGTATGCAATAAAAGTATAATTAAACATACAAATCTGATGATATGATTATTTTTTTTAATGAATGAATAAGCCTTTTCAGACTTTATAATATGTCCATATATAGTTATAATCTGTTTTAGGAACATCTACCTAAAATATTTCACATTCTTTATTACTTTACCAAACATATCATGACATTAGTGATAGTCAAAATCTGTTACATTTGTGAACTTCTAAATCAACATTAAATGGGCAATTTAAACAGCGTGCGTCCCTCCTATAAAGAAGGGCTATGTAAAGGGCTCGATTTTGTCATTCTGAGCATATGCAGTGTCTGCCTCCGACGTAAAACATTCTTTGGACTTCCACACAAAATTACTTCTTGACTTATTTTAGGTTTAAGGAAGTGTGTAGGTCGTATTCTTTATCATAGAGCTATGAAAGTATGTATTTCGATCCACCTGCTAGAGACAAATTCAGCGATTGCTTTGCCATGTCTGTGCCATGAAGCAGTCGAGCTGGATAAATGTTTTTCTAAGGGCCGCCCCTTTGACGTGATGTCAATGTGAAGTGATATAAATCGATGTAATGATGCAGCCAACCACCAGAGGGGGGGAAATACAAGTTTATTCGACAGAGGACCTTTACATGGTCCAAGGAAGGTCTGGATTTCTGTCTTCTGACTTACAGAACGGTGGGAAATCAATAAAATAAGTAATGTAAACATATCAATATTTCTAAAAGTAATTCTAGTGGCAGATTTGGGAACTGTCAGCTTAAGAGGTTTTAATATTGCAGATTAGTAGGTTCTATCATTTTAATTGTTTGCATCATTTCTAATTCCCCTTATTTATGTTATTTCTATATATATTTTTTCTGCCCTACCCTAACATCCCAACCCTACCATCCCTACACTAATTGGAGTAAGCTAACGGACAACAATTCTTCTACTGCTACTTACAGGTATTTCGCTCACATCTATGGTACCTGTTGTTAAATAATTATACATATATTCCTAATTTCCTCCTTCAAGTGCAGGATTTTCACCCACAGCGTCCAATCCATCATTCATTCTGATTTTAACTCCAATCCTCCGATGTCCACAGATTAACCCATCTTTCCCAGTATATTGCTATTTTTCTATTTCCTTTTGCAATACATCCCTCCATTTTACTATGATGTCTTACGAGGGTTCCTGAACCTAAAATTTCTAGCGATATAAAAAATAAATACTTTACCCAAGAGTATAACGATATTTCCCATTGACTGATCTTGGTTTTTCAGATCCCCTAACAATACAGTTTGCATTTCCATCTGAACCCTGATATTATGACATAACAACCATTCCTGGACCTGACTCCAAAAGCGAGCCACCAATGGAAAGTACCAGATTTTGTTTCCTTGTAGCAAAGTCTGCACAAGGCTGACTGTTCAATGCCCCATATGCCCTACCCTATGCTTTGACTTCTTTCTCCCCTCTCTCTCCAGATGAAATCTTGCGACTTGTGACGGCCGGTCACCCAACAACCTGCCCGCTTGACCCTATCCCCTCCTCTCTTCTCCAGACCATTTCCGGAGACCTTCTCCCTTACCTCACCTCGCTCATCAACTCATCCTTGACCGCTGGCTATGTCCCTTCCGTCTTCAAGAGAGCGAGAGTTGCACCCCTTCTCAAAAAACCTACACTCGATCCCTCCGATGTCAACAACTACAGACCAGTATCCCTTCTTATTTTCTCTCCAAAACTCTTGAGCATGCCGTCTTTAGCCAACTCTCTTGCTATCTCTCTCAGAATGACCTTCTTGATCCAAACCAGTCAGGTTTCAAGACTGGTCATTCAACTGAGACTGCTCTTCTCTGTGTCACGGAGGCTCTCCGCACTGCTAAAGCTAACTCTCTCTCCTCTGCTCTCGTCCTTCTAGACCTATCTGCAGCCTTTGATACTGTGAACCATCAGATCCTCCTCTCCACCCTCTCCGAGTTGGGCATCTCCGGCGCGGCTCACTCTTGGATTGCGTCCTACCTGACATGTCGCTCCAACCAGGTGGCGTGGCGAGAATCTGTCTCCGCACCACATGCTCTCACCACTGGTGTCCCCCAGGGCTCAGTTCTAGGCCCTCTCTTATTCTCGCTTTACACCAAGTCACTTGGCTCGGTCATATCCTCACATGGCCTCTCCTATCATTGCTACGCAGATGACACACAATTAATCTTCTCCTTTCCCCCTTCTGATAACCAGGTGGCGAATCGCATCTCTTCATGTCTGGCAGACATATCAGTGTGGATGACGGATCACCACCTCAAGCTGAACCTCAGCAAGATGGAGCTGCTCTTCCTCCCGGGGAAGGACTGCCCGTTCCATGATCTAGCCATCACGGTTGACAACTCCGTTGTGTCCTCCTCCCAGAGTGCAAAGAGCCTTGGCGTGACCCTGGACAACACCCTGTCGTTCTCCGCTAACATCAAGGCGGTGACCCGATCCTGTAGGTTCATGCTCTACAACGTTCGCAGAGTACGACCCTGCCTTACACAGGAAGCGGCACAGGTCCTAATCCAGGCACTTGTCATCTCCCGTCTGGATTACTGCAACTCGCTGTTGGCTGGGCTCCCTGCCTGTGCCATTAAATCCCCTACAACTCATCCAGAACGCCGCAGCCCGTCTGGTGTTCAACCTTCCCAAGTTTTCTCACGTCACCCCGCTCCTCCGCACACTCCACTGGCTTCCAGTTGAAGCTCGCATCTGCTACAAGACCATGGTGCTTGCCTACGGAGCTGTGAGGGGAAGGGCACCTCCGTACCTTCAGGCTCTGATCAGTCCCTACACCCAAACGAGGGCATTGCGTTCATCCACCTCTGGCCTGCTGGCCCCCTCTACCTCTGCGGAAGCACAGTTCCCGCTCAGCCCAGTCAAAACTGTTCGCTGCTCTGGCACCCCAATGGTGGAACAAGCTCCCTCACGACGCCAGGACAGCGGAGTCACTCACCACCTTCCGGAGACACTTGAAACCCCACCTCTTTAAGGAATACCTGGGATAGGATAAAGTAATCCTTCTATCCCCCCTTACCCCACCCTCAAAAAATAAATACAAATAAAAAAAATATTGTAAAGTGGTTGTCCCACTGGCTATCATAAGGTGAATGCACCAATTTGCAAGTCACTCTGGATAAGAGCGTCTGCTAAATGACGAACATGTAAATGTATACCAAACATTACGAACACCTTCCTAATATTTAGTTGCACCCCCCCATTCTTGGTACACATGGGAAACTGTTGAGCATGAAAAACCCAGCAGCATTGCAGTTTTTGACACAAACTGGTGCGCCTGGCACCTACTACCATACCCCGTTCAAAGGCACTGACATGTTTTGTCTTGTCCATTTACCTGCTGAATGGCACTCATACACAATCCATGTCTCAATTGTGTCAAGACTTAAAAATCCTTCTTTAACCTGTCTCCTACCCTTCATCTACGCTGATTGAAGTGGATTTAACAAATTACATCAATAAGGGATCATAGCTTTCACCTGGATTCACCTGGTCAGTCTATGTCATGTTCTTAATGTTTTGTATACTCAGTGTATTGAGCATTCTTTTTGTAGCAAGTATTTTATATAATAGCTTAAATTGAAACAAACATATTCATGTGTCAAGTGTTGTTTTATATGTCAGTTCATAGACCCGATGCCAAGGTATTGGGGCATAAAAAACCTGTTCCCAACTGACTTGAATTTTAGGAATAGTTATACAGGAGGAACTGCTCTGGGTAAACAAGATGTGGTGTGTGTGTGTACATTTGTGTGTGTGTTCAGCCTACGTGTTTGTGTGTGTGTTTGTGCACTCTCCTCCAGCCCACGCTCCTCCTCAACCTCAAAGGTCTCCCAATTACAAGTGGTAGGATCACAATCGAACAAGGACAAAATACATCCCACCTTTAAGTCCCCTGTGGCCTATGTGACCTATGCCATGACAGGCTATAGGGGTCAAGATCCAGATCCATACAGGGCAAGCCTCATCTTCCCTCAGTGTAGCCAGCTGGACCTGCACATCTGGGGCTGCTATTGGCAGAGGATCCTGGCTGCATGGGGCAGCAGCTTAGGCTTTAGGCTGCAGCCCATCACTGACCATACTGCACGTGATGGGCCACCATTACCACTTCAGTCAGTCACAGACAGATGCACTTAGCGTCTGTCTGTATGGGAGTTAATGAGTGAGTGCAGTCCAGTACAGTGCAACGGTGGGCTCTGTGGTAATCAAATCTACATTCGTTCTTCTTCTCACAGGGCCATGGTAATCCCAGGGCATTACATACATGTGATAAGATACCACACTGACTCCCTACTATAATGTGCAGTATAATAGGGTCTTATAGGCCCTCACTCACTGTTGTAGTCTTCAAGTGTATACTAAGATGTAAGGGCCGCCGCATACCCAGCACACTGTTATGTTCATTTATAAACACTTATGTTCCTTGCCCATTTCCACCACACTAATGCTCAGTAATACAGTTGTTCCAATCCATTTCCACCACACTAATGCTCAGTAATATGGTTGTTCCAGTCAAGGCCTCTCTACAATGAAGTCAAGTGATGAGGTGGCGCGGGCTGCTGGGTGCCTTTAGCCCCAGCTAGTCAGTTTCTGCTAATGTGTCTAAGAGGGATTAGGACCATAAGTGTTCTCAAATCCTATGAGTGCTCCAGATGTTGTTTTGGCCTGTTACTTACTGTCTGCCACGCTCTCTCTCTCTCTCTCTCTCTCTCTCTCTCTCTCTCTCTCTCTCTCTCTCTCTCTCTCTCTCTCTCTCTCTCTCTCTCTCTCTCTCTCTCTCTCTCTCTCTCTCTCTCTCTCTCTCTCTCTCTCTCTCTCTCTCTCTCTCTCTCTCTCTCTCTCTCTCTCTCTCTCTCTCTCTCTCTCTCTCTCTCTCTCTCTCTCTCTCTCTCTCTCTCTCTCTCTCTCTCTCTCGTTGCTAAGGAGCTACCAGCACTGAACACACCCCTTAAGAAGAGTGTTAAGTTACAATCACCTGACCTTATGTGTATTTACATGGTTAAGCCGACCAGATTGTGATTATATAAATTATCCCTCCCCTGATCTGCTGATCTGCTTATCAAAAGGTTAAACATTTTCATTAACCACAGCTATTATGGTGCAATCGTTATATAACAAAGCACATATGATGTACTATAGTACAGATGAGGGGTTACAATAGAAGTGTCAACTGGTGTATGACGGTGGTGTTAGGATGGCTGTATGAAGTGGTTTGATATGTTCGGGTCACTGGGTGGTCATGATGTCGGTCACTTACCTCTGACCTCTCTTTAGAGACTATGATGAAGCCGTTGCTGTCGACAAGGAAACAGTTGACATCCTGGAGGAAAAGAAGACAGGACATTAATGAAACATCATTAGCACTTATCCAATCATATTTGAACATTATTGTCATTCATGAATTGAATCGTAACTGAACCCAACCCTGTAGAATAGACTCAGTACTCACAACGCTCTGACAGCTGAGAGGGCAGAGACCTTCCACTCCAGTACACTGGAAAGAAAGAGAAAGAGAAAGAGAAAGAGACAGATGAGATAGAGAGAGAGATATGAGATAGAGAAAGAAAGAAAGAGAGAGATGAGATAGATAGATAGAGCGATAGAGAGAGAGAGAGAGAGAGAGAGAGAGAGAGAGAGAGAGAGAGAGAGAGAGAGAGAGAGAGAGAGAGAGAGGGGGGGTGGAGATCAAGGTCATGAGTCAGAAGGTCGACCACCACTCAGAAATAGATGAATCATGTGACTGACTGACAGCAGAGAGAGAGAGACCTATATGGATTTGGAACACACAACCGCAACAACAACACAAACACGGCTGGCTCTATAGCCGGTCAATAGGGTGTGATAACCTCTTCATACTCAGAGAGAGGAGTTAATATACTGTATAAACAGAAAGTGAAAGGTCACTGTTTACTTACGTCTGTGTCATTGGGCTGTGGGTGGAGGTGAGAGACAGAGAGGCAGAGGAGGAGAAAGACAGAGAGATGATCAAATGTTAGCACTTAGCAGATAATCCTAAATGTAGTGCACACATTTTGGTATGTGTGTATGTGATCCCTGCGGGAATTGATCCTGTGACCTTGACGTTGCCATGTTCTTACCAACTGAGCCAGAGATGGATTTGTGTCAGTAGTGTGATATGTCGTTGGGGAGCTGAGTGTGTGTATGTGCGTTTGTGTGTGTGTCTGTGTACGTTTGTCTGAGTTTGAATGTTTGTGTGTGTGCTTGTGTGTGTGTTGGTCCCTTACCTGAAAGGTAATGGCCCATAGCCTCTTCTCCAGCATTTCCAAGGACATCTGCACCCCAATGGCTAAAAATAGAACACGTGCGCGCACGCACGCACACACACACACACATACACACACACTCACTCAGGTCAGTTGAGAGAGGAAAACATGGACTCCGCAAAAACCCTGAACACAAAATATACTGTGACTGTCTGTGAAACTATATTGAGAGGCTGGGTGGGTGTGTTGTTGGGCATTACAGTGGGACAGGAAATCGATTAGGCCTTCAGTTCATCTCGATGCAGTTTGCACAATTAGCACCAGACTGCTGCTGTTTGCATGCAAATGGTCACTGTGTATACACTGATGAGCTAGCGTGAGGCGTGTGCTACAGGTAAATTGTGTCTGGGTGGGACAATGCAAATATCTGCCATGCTTTCATGGTAGACTGTTGTTGTTGATACCTCTGCAGTATTCTGTGTTGTGAGATACTAATGCTGGTAATATTTTATTTAACCAGCTGATTACTGATTAAAATTGTAATTACCTATTGATTGCATAGTTGTCTGATATTTTGCATAGTATGTCTGATGTTTTGTCTATATCATGTCTCTCTTTTTGTTGTGGATCTTTTTTGACGCAGTGCAATTTCTGTACTTAATACACATTTCTGCGAATGAAAGACAATAAAGTACTATCTAATTGAATGTAAACTAATCTAGTAATCTAGTAACAATTTACCCTAATGTTCATGATGGCTCACACACACATGCAGGCAGGTAGGCATGATGCACACAAACACACACAGTCTGGTCACTCTGCTAAAATAGGAGCCCTAACCAAAACCGTAGCTCATCTGCAGTCTGGGGAACTGAGGAGTACCACACACACTAACTGACTGACTGACTGACACAAGGTGATATGCAACACCAATAGTATGGGATGATAGCTTGATGACAGAGATACACATTTAAACCCCCTCTTGGAGTAGAGTAACTTGGTGGTGACATCTTATTGGACAGAATAGAGGAAATGCCAATCAAAAGACCTACTGTATTCCTCCCTGTCAGACATTGTCTACCTTTCCAGAGAGACCAATGACACAGCAGAATGAGTCGTCTCATAATGACATGATCATTGTCAGTAGCAGGCAGGGTTCCTGCCTGCCTGGCATTAGCCACTGGTGCAGCAGAGGTGTTTTGATTGTTTTGCTGCTTTGCTGCAGTCAGTAGTCTTCCACCAGATACAAGGCTGAAAATAATGTAAAAAGAGGCGCACGAACGCACACGCGCGCACACGCACACGCGCACACGCACACAACAACCTTCACTGTGGGCATTTTGGGGCAGACCCCGACACAGCTCAGGGTCCAGCCTTTACAACAGCCTATAGAGACACTCTCATCCTCTGTGAGGTACTGAGCTATATCAGCTGATTCCTCCCGCCCTCGCTGCCTCTCTCTCTCTCTCTCCTCCACTCTCTCTCTCACTCCCTCTCCTTTTTCATTCAGCTGTAACACACTATACTATTTTTAACTATTTTTGGCAAACCAGGCGTAATGCACACACACACACACACACACACACACACACACACACACACACACGTACACACGCACACACACACAAACAGACAAACACTCAGACACACCCACATGGCATGCATATATATGCCATAGAAACGGCACAGCACTCTCATACAGGATCATACAAAGACGTGGTGTATCCTGCAAGAGCGACAGTGCGTTAGCTCTCTCGCACACACACACACACACACACACACACACACACACACACACACACACACACACACACACACATACAGACTGAGCTAGAGTGAACCTCTGGACAGTGCTGCACTCAGACTACCAGGAAAGCAGAGTCGGAAAGAGGACCTGAGAGGAGAAGAGAGGAGAGGAGAGGGAGATCCACTGCTCCAAGAGACAGAGAGAGAGAGAAAGCAGAAGAGAAGACTGGAGCATGTGTTTCTCGACCAAGAACATCTCCCCTTGGGACCCCAACATCTGCATACAGCAGGACAAACAGCTGAACTGAACAACACGCAGCTAAAGGACAGTTAGCAGCATTATCAGATGAAGCATATTCTTTTAAAAGATACTACTGTAGCACTTTTCTTGTAGAATTATTTTAAGAGCTATAGCACTTTGGAGGCTGAAACATTGGCAGATGGTGAGTACTGCACTGTGCTGTGTGTGTGTAAAAGTATCTGTTGTTGGGTAGGTTTCTCATTCTTTATGCTTCTTGTGAGAGAATATTACAACTACTAGGCTAACGCATTGAGTCTGTTCACAGTAAGAAAATGGTTGTTACCACAAAACAGGGTGACTGTTCTCCCCCTCATTCCAGTGCAATTATCAGAGGGAACTAATCCATAAGCTTGTGGGAGCAAAACGAAACCAAGGGAAACTGCCATTGACCAAGCTGCAGTAAGGTAGCATTACAATGCAGGTAGTGTGCACTGGGATGAAAACACAAACTTTAGGGCTTTATAAAACGTGAAAGAAGACTGCAGACATACAGTAGAGTACGTAGCTGAATAACCTTGAATATAAACTTTGCATGCAGACTTCTAGTATCGGAAGGGGTGGATATGAAAAAGTTAGTAAGATAAATAAGATAACATAAATGGACATGTTCTATAGATGTACAGCATGAGTTCACACTGTATAACCTTTTTTATACACAGTAGTTCTCAAACCTCTCCTTGGGGAACCTCAGCCGTTCCATTTATTTGAACTATTCCACAGCTGGCACACCTGATTTAACTTGTCAACTAATCATCAAGCCCTTGACTAGGTGAATCAGGATGAGCTAGTCAAGGGCTGCAACAACATTATGAAATGTCTGGGTGTCCCCGAGGACAGGTTTGAGAACCACTGCTCTACAGTACATTGAGACTTAACTGGTTTTGCGGTCTGACAACAACACAGTTTAGGATGAGAAATAACGTAGAATAAGAGACAGTACAATAGATGTAGAGTTCACACTGGGGGCTATGTGTTCTATGTGTTTTACCTCCCACCGGACAGCCATCTGGAATCATAACTAGCATCTGTGCTACAGTCTAAACCCTGCTGCTGCTGCGGAGGATTGAGACCATGGTCCTAATCTGGGGCAGGAATAACTGCACATTTACAACCCATCAATGAGTTAGTCACATGTGGGATGCGGACGGAGGCCTAATCTGATGTGATCTGTGTGATGGTGCACTTGATGATACATGCTGTCAAACGCACTTCGCAACACCATCGCTTGTAATTAAACACTTGGTATAAATAATGTGTGATACTGTGATACACTCACCCTTGAGCTGGAACTTTTGCACATACAGAGAAAATATATTGGCACCCTTGCACTTTACAATGGAACACAATGGAGCAAAATGTTATGTTTTCTCTTTTTAAAACTAGTTGAATGACTATTTGTACCCTGTAGACAACTGGAACTTACCACAGGTGAGATCAATTACACAGTAAACAAGATAACTTGCCTCCAACCAAATTAATGAGAATTCAGAATAATTTAGACCAGGTTTATTTTTTGGCCTTTCATGTGAACAATCTCAATGTCAGTTTAGATGTTTTTCTACTTCTTCGTCCTGTGTAGTTGTAAATCAAACAAATACACTTGTGAACACAAAAAGGTTTTTCTATTTGAACAAATTTTTAAAGAAATAGTAAATTGTGCAAGGGTGCCAATATACTTAAACACATCTGTACAGACGACCATGTGTTCCAACACTAACACGTCTATCTACCCTCCTTCTGTGGGCAAGTCTGTACTAAATTATTGATGCTAGCTTTTTGTCGTCGTCCCGCACCTCACCACCCCAAAAGCTTCTCTCAGTGTCTGGTACTGTAATTCAATGAAAGGCAGCGCCCCACTGGAATGGACTCCCAAGTGCTTCAATAACTTCAATTTGACTACTGTACTGGACGTGCATGCTTCCCCCCAAAAAAATTAAGACCATTGAGTGAGTGAGAGCCCAAGTAGGGAAGTGAAAGCTGATTAAGGGACTGAATGAGAAGTGCTCTGACGTGGGAGGGAGAGAGTGAGAGTCTGTGTGTCTGTGTGTTTGGGTGTGTGATACGTAAATGGCAAGGGTGTGGCCAGAGGCATCTTCTGTTCAAAGCCATAACCACAGACAATTATGAAATACATTTAATGATGTACCTCCCCTCAATCTGAGTGTTCCTTCTTTTATACTTGTCCTCAGCTTAGGTCAGTGTGTGTGTTGGCGTTTGTGTGTGTGTGTTGGTGTGTGTGTATATGTGTGAGACACCCTTAAGGAAAGTTTTTGCAACACTTCACATGAACTTTCACATGTGGATTTTCACGTGATCACATAACCTTTCACATGTGGTTTAAAATGTACACATGAGATTTCACAGGTGATGCCCTGCAAACAAAAATACATTGTTGTGATACACACACAGTGTTTTAAATATACAGAGTTTTCAACTTACATATTTGACATTCATGACTACATTGTGTATGTTTATTTATACAGTAATTATTATTCAACATGTCCTTGCCTGGGATTTGAACTAACAACCTCTTGGTTCACAGCATTCTGATCTTCCTGCTACACCAGCATGTCTGTGTCAGGGTCTGACTTCATCTGTATTCTTACACTTTAGACTTCAGAGTAAATCTCAGCTTTGATAAAAAAATAATTACAAAAATCGGAATGTATTCAGACCCCTTTACTTTTTCCACATTTTGTTACGTTACAGCCTTATTCTAAAATGGATTAAATTATTTTTTCCCCTCATCCATCTACAGAAAATACCCCATAACGACAAAGCAAAAACAGGTTTTTAGACATTTTTGCAAATTTATTAAAAATAAAAAATGTAAATATCACATTTACATAAGTATTCAGACCCTTTACTCAGTACATTGTTAAAGCACCTTTGGCAGCGATTACAGCCTTGAGTCTTCTTCGGTATGATGCTACAAGCTTGCCACACCTGTATTTGGGGAGTTTCTCCCATTCTTCTCTGCAGTCCTCTCAAGCTCTTTCAGGTTGGATGGGGAGCGTCACTGCACAGCTATTTTCAGGTCTCTCCAGAGATGTTCGATCGGGTTCAAGTCCGGGCTCTGGCTGGGCCACTCAAGGACATTCAGAGACTTGTCCCAAAGCCACTCCTGCGTTGTCTTGGCTGTGTGCTTAGGGTTGTTGTCTTGTTGGAAGGTGAACCTTCAACCCAGTCTGAGGTCCTGAGTGCTCTGGAGCAGGCTTTCATCAAGGATCTCTCTGTACTTTGATCTGTTCATCTTTCCCTCGATCCTGACTAGTCTCCCAGTCCTTGCCGCTGAAAAACATCCCCACAGGATGATGCTGCCACCACCATGCTTCACCGTAGGGATGGTGCCAGGTTTCCTCCAGACATGACGCTTGGCATTCAGGCCAAAGAGTTCCATCTTGGTTTCATCAGACCAGCAAATCCTGTTTCTCATGGTCTGAGAGTCCTTTAGGTGCCTTTTGGCAAACTCCAAGCTGGATGTCATGTGCCTTTTACTGAGGAGTGGCTTCCATCAGACCATTCTACCATAAAGGCCTGATTGGTGGTGCTGCAGAGATGGTTGTCCTTCTGGAAGGTTCTCCCATCTCCACAGAGGACTCTGGAGCTCTGTCAGAGTGACCATCAGGTTCTTGGTCACCTCCCTGACCTGGGCGGCCAGCTCTAGGAAGAGTCTTGGTGGTTCCAAACTTCTTCCATTTAAGAATGATGGAGGCCACTGTGTTCTTGGGGACCTTCAACATGCATAAATTTTTTGGTACCCTTCCCCACAGCTGTACGGACAATTCCTTCACCTCATGTCTTGGTTTTTGCTCTGACATGCACTGTCAACTGTGGGACCTCATATAGACAGGTGTGTGCCTTTCCAATTTTTACATTTTAGTCATTTAGCAGACGCTCTTATCCAGAGCGACTTACAGTTAGTGAGTGCATACATTTTCATACTGCCCCCCCGTGGGAAACGAACCCACAACCCTGGCATTGCAAGCGCCATGCTCTACCAACTGAGCTACAGGGGAATCATGACCAATCAATTGAATTTACCACAGGTGGACTCCAATCAAGTTGTAGAAACATCTCAAGGATGATCAATGGAAACAGGATGCACCTGAGCTCAATTTCGAGTCTCATAGCAAAGGGTCTGAATACTTATGTAAATAAGGTATGTCTATTTTTCCTTTTTAATAAATTTGCAAACATTTCTAAGAACCTGTTTTTCGCTTTGTCATTGTGGTGTATTGTGTGTAGATTGATGAAAAAATAATAATATTTAATCCATTTTAGAATAGCTGTAACGTAACCAAATGTGTAAAACGTCATGGGGTCTGAATACTTTCTGAATGCACTGTATTTATCATTGTGATTCAGGAGTAACGTTAAAACAGAATAATATGCCCCACCAACATTAGACATTTTTACAGAAAACCCTCAAATTGCTGAAATAAGTAAATTAAATACATTGAGAGTCAGAATAACTGATAACTAAAATAGCAGTGCAGATGGCACTCTTTTGCTTAGCAGAGATTTATTATAGATAATTAATGTTTAGGTGGAAGTGTCACGTCATGTGAAGGTTTCCAAAAACACATTTTCACATGATTTCACGTTTTCACATGATTTCCCATGTGAAATATCACACAAGAAGTGTTCCAAAAACACGTTTTCACATGATTTCACGTGTAATTTCACATTTCAAGTGTGAAATTGTGTGATTTTCCACATGTGAAAACATGTAGTTCAACATGTGATAATATGAAACTACACTGTTAGCTATTGCTGTTAATTTAGTGGTAGATGTTGTGGTCGTTTTCTACAGTAATAGGATACTGTATCAGTGTTTTGCTATACAGTATATTTACTGCCAATCGCAATGCACTTGGGTACTTTTTGGCCTGTCCTGCAAATGAACTTGGCATGCCTCACTTGCAACTAACAGTAGTGTTGAAAATTATTCTGTACATGAAAACTTAAGCGAAAAAGTGCATATTGTGAGCACTACGTCATCACACACTGATTTTTGTCCTCAACAAGTCAGGTTGGTGGAAGCACACCATTGGTGGGAACATTCGTGGCAGTTAGCCATGAGAGAAAAAGTACTTCTCAAATTTTGAGCAATTCTATCCCCCAAAGATATTACGGGTGATAACTATACAACAGTCTATTTTACATGGGAATCATAATAACTGTCCAGGACCTTTAAGTTACTTGAAAATGCATAATTATTTTACAACATTTGCAGAACAGATAGTGTCAAAGGAGGTGCTGTACTTGTATCTGCATAGCCATCAAACACTTAAACTGCTACAACACTTCCACTGATGGTTGGCACAAATACACAGACAGTTGACCACACCCACAAATATGCTAATATATCTTTAATGCTCACAGATCTGGTGGTGTAGCTGCACTGTAGCAGGACATTTCAGGTTCCTTGCAACTAAGAGATTATGAGTTGAAATCCCATTTAAGGCTAAGTCCCAATGGTGGTCACAGTTCAAGATTTTACAGTAATTGAAATCAGAATACATCAGAGCAATCTTGAGGGAATCCTATTTGAGTCAGAAAATGATATTCATATGATAGGTGCTATACAAAACAGCGCAAAGAGCCTATCCAATTGACAATCTCTTAGAAAAAAATATAAACTATTGAAAACCAATACTTAAAAATGACTGATATTGGCACAAGATGGAGGGAACATAACTAACAAAATTACAGTTAATGAAAATGTATGCTTAATCCAGTATAAATTAATGTATAGAATTTATTATACATGAGACAAACTTCACAAATTCTACAGCACAACGACAGAGTCATGTCTTAAGTGTAAAACTAACAATGACTCAATACTCCATGCCTTCTGGGAATGTTATAAAGTCCAAAAGTTATGAGCGGAGTTAGAAAGTTGGCTGTCAGAAGTATTACAATGTAAATGTACTTTTGTCTGTCTGCATATTTCAAGACATGGCATATGAGGGTGCAGTGAGATAACCGATGGGTTGGACGATACTTTTCTTGTCAATCATGCAAAAATCTCTGAAGCTGGAGACTCTTATCTCCCTCACTAACTTTAAGCATCAGTTGTCAGAGCACCTTACTGATCACTGCACCTGTACACAGCCCATCTGAAATTAGCCCACCCAACTACCTCATCCCTATATTGTTATTTATTTTTGCTCATTTGCACCCCAGTATCTCTGTTTGCACATCATCTCTTGCACATCTATCATTCCAGTGTTAATACTAATCGTAACTATTGTACAATTGTACTATTTTGCACTATAGCCTATTTATTGCCTTACCTCCAACTTCAAAGTTGCTACATTTGCACACACTGTATATATATTTTCTGTTGTATTTTTGACTTTATGTTTTGTTTTACCCCATATGTAACTCTGTGTTGTTGTTTTTATCGCACTGCTTTGCTTTATCTTGGCCAGGTCGCAGTTGTAAATGAGAACTTGTTCTCAACTGGCTTACCTGGTTAAATAAAGGTGAAATAAAAAAATAAAAAATAAATAAATAAATAATCTAGGAAAAATGCATACTTAAAAACCAAAAAAACACAAAGCAAAGGTCAAATGCTTTATTATCTAAATGTTGAAAGTGTGTGGGTGACTGAGAGAAACAAAATGGTGCAGTTTGAGGCCATGTGGCAGAGAGTGATGTGGGCGCTGGAGATGTGGGTGTGAGCATGTGGGTCTGGGCAGGTGTGATGTAGTTGATTGTGTGATGTTGTCATTTGTATGTCTATGTTTTGTATTGTTCTTATTTTTTTATAAAAATGTGGGTTGGGTCACTTAGTTCGGTTGTTTTCTTTAACCTCTTAAGGATCGGACCCTTTTTTAAAATTTTAGCCTAAAATGACATACCCAAATCTAACTGCCTGTAGCTCAGGACCTGAAGCAAGGATATACATATTCTTGATACCATTCAAAAGGAAACACTTTGAAGTTTGTGGAAATTTGAAATTAATGTAGGAGAATATAACACATTAGATCTGGTAAAAGATAATACAAACCAAAAACATGCATTTTCTATTTTTTTTTTTTTCATTATCTTTGAAATGCAAGAGAAAGGCCACACTATAATATTGCAGTTTAGGCGCAGTGTGTGTGCAAAGTTTCAGATTGATCCAGTGAAGCATTGCAATACTGGACTATTTTGTATCAAGTCCGCCCAAATGTGCCGAATTGATACATTTTCAAGTACATAACAATAGAGAACATACAAAAAGAATATGGTAATACAAAATGTAAGTTTACACACTCCCAGGAATGTCATACATGACGGATCATTAGCTTATACCATGCTAATGATCTAATTATGTTAATGACCCTCCCCGCACTGCCATCTAGATGTGTGAAAGTTATGGAATCGAACCAGTGGGCTCCCGAGTGGCGCAGCGGTCTAAGGCACTGCATTTTCAGTGCTTGAGGTGTCACTACAGACCCCCTGGTTCAATTCCAGGCTGTATCACAACCGGCCGTGATTGGGAGTCCCATAGGGTGGCGCACAATTGGCCCAGCGTCGTCCGGGTTTGGCCGGTGTAGGCCGTCATTGTAAATAAGAATTTGTTCTTAACTAACTTGCCTAGTTAAATAAAGGTAAAATAAATAAAAAAAATACACTAACTTTCACATATCTAGATGGCCATGCGGGGTGGGTGTGGAGCCAGAGACAGCAGGGGTTCTAACTGTAGAACCCAGTTCCTACATTTGAATATAAAAATGGATTTTATCAAACAAAACTATGCTACATTTTATCTCTGGGACCCTTAGGATGACAAATCAGAGCAAGATTACTGAATGTAAGTACATTATTTACCTTCAGAGGTGAATGTATCAAACCAGTTGCCGTGATAATTTTGTTGTTGTTGTGCCCTCTCCTCAAACAATAGCACAGTATTTTTTTCACTGTAATAGCTACTGTAAATTGGACAGTGCAGTTCGATGAACAAGAATTTAAGTTTTCTGCCCAAATAAGACATGTCTATGTCCTGGAAAGTGTGCTGTTACTTACAACAGTCATGCTAATCACATTAGCGCACGTTAGCTCAACCATTCCGTATATGGGACACCGATCCCGTAGAGGTTAAAAACTGCAGCGTTATTGGTGCTGGGTTATTGAAATATGTCCAACCGGGTCAGATCAGAAGACTGGAGGTATGGTTTAGTAGGGGCATGGCTTTCAGATAGTTGTTTTTGGTCATCCAAATAAGTAAATGTCATTCCTGTTCATCTGTTCTGTTGTATAGTTATCACATGGTAAAGTTGAACATTTACATTTTTATAGTTTCAATAAGGCTTACAGAAGTGTGTGAGCACCTTAAAAGCCTACATACATCCCATTGTTGGGATACAATGAGGTGGTGTACTTTATTATAATTGTAATATTATAGAAGAATGGGTAAAATGCCCACAAAATATGAAAAATTGAATTTGCAGTATGTAAACATAACATGATCAGGAATTACATTTACTCTCACTGGTGGCCAATTAGGTCTAGCTGATAGTCACGCCCCGAATAAGCCACACCTCCTGAAAATACCTAAGGATTACGTTAAAAAAGAACCAGCTGCTAGGTCAACCCAGCATGAGAGTAAAATATGCCCAACTGATGGTTAAATTAACCCATGTTTGGGTAATCCCAACAACCCAACTTGTTGGGTTATACACTCAACCCAACTGGCAAAAAAAAAAATATATAAAAATATGTCAAATATTTACAAGCGCCGGGTTACCAAAGAACCCAAATTGGGTTGTTTTTAACCCATCTTTTTTTTGTGTGTGATGCTGCTGCACTGGTGACAGCTCCAGTCAGTGACAGAACACTGTGGTTCTTCTGATTTCAGATCAGATGTACTCATCATGCTCTGATTACACAGGACACGCACCGCACACCTCACATCTCACACAGTGAAACAGAAGAACACCCAACAAAGATACACTAATGTAACCAAGTGCACCTAAAACTGGGAAACAGAAGCAAGAACACTTCATATCGAGAATTGAGAAACAGAAGCAACTACACTTCCTACTGAAAATTGAGAAACAGAACCAAACACACCCAATACTGAGAAATACAACCAAGCACACCCAATACTGAGACACACAAATATAACCAAGCGCACCCAATACTGATGCGTACATCTCAGGCGTCAAACTTCACAAATCCAAACAATACTGCATGTGCCCTCAATGCCTTCTAACTCTACCTACAGTTGAATGCAGGAAAGAATGTTGCATAACCCTAGTGTCAGTCTATACATATATAGAGTACAGACTATGAGAAAGTAAGAGGAAAGGAAGAGGAGGAGAGTGATGCAGGGCCTTTGTGGAGTGATGACAAAAGAAGGACCTTGAGGCTCCTCTAAACTGGCTCTACTGAGTGGCAGCAGAGGCACGCATGATGGAGCTACATAATCTCTCTAATCATGAAATTAATGATCTCTCTCTCTCTCTCTCTCTCTCTCTCTCTCTCTCTCTCTCTCTCTCTCTCTCTTCTCTCTCTCTCTCTCTCTCTCTCTCTCTCTCTCTCTCTCTCTCTCTCTCTCTCTCTCTCTCTCTCTCTCTCTCTCTCTCTCTCTCTCTCTCTCTCTCTCTCTCTCGTGTGATTGTCTGCAGGTGAAAGATGAGGGTTGTCTGTGTGTTCAGTAGAAAGTTAACTTCATCTCCGTACAGTACTTGCATTTACTTTGGGCTAAGCACATGCATCCGAGCACATGCATCAAGCGCTTTTTTGACTGAACCCCCCCCCCTTGAAATACCAAGGAACTAAAAGGGAATCGAAATGGATGAAAAGGGAAATGAAGTGTTTAACAGTCAGAGGGGTAAGAGGGTGAAGGATAGAATTATGTTGTTCCAAATCAGATGGAAAAGATTGTTGTCCTTACTAATCTGTACATGTACTCATTATTCATTATTATATAAGATGAGTGTTAAAACTGCCAACAATCTCTCTCCTACACATCCAAATACGCACCATGTATTGCTCATCTGATGACTCCTTTTCTCTCTTTCTCAATCTCCCGCTCTCTTTCGCTTTCTTATTCTTTCTTTCTGTTTTTGAATTTACCAGGGCTCTGCATAGCTGGTGGGTGGCACAAGGACGGCACCTACTGAGAGATGCCAGTGCCAGTCTATGGTGGCACCAGAGTGGGCAGAGCAGACATGCAGCCCCTTGACAGGACCCACCCGGAGAGCCTGGGTGAGTGACTACCACAGTGGGCTGATTGACAGAAAGAAGTGTTCAATCGATTCAAGAATTTCCTGTACGTATATTTGACTTGGCATCCAACAAATTCTGGGGGTTGATTTAGATTACTCAGACATTTGGCGAAATCTTGTATTGGTCATGTCATTAAAATGCATAATCAAATTCCTCTCCTTAATTTTCTCCTCTCCTCTCTCCCGAGACTATGCAGCCCTGCCCAGTCTGCTGCTGGTACTGCTTGGTCTGCTAGTGGCAGCTAGCGGATGTCCCACAGTGTGCATCTGCAAAAGCAATGGCACAGACTGTACAGGCCTGGCTCTGCTCTCCCTAACCACCGTCCTGCCCCTGCTGCCCTATGACACCCGCACCCTCCGCCTGCCCCACAACAACCTCTCCTCCCTAGGCAATGGGGACCTGTCCAACCTAAGCGCTCTGGAGCTTCTGGACCTCTCCGACAACCACCTCTCCAGCCTGCAGCCGGGGGCTTTCTCCGGACTCAGCAGCCTCCAGTGGCTCAACCTCTCTGGTAACAACCTGGGTGACTGCCCCCTTCCTACCTCTCCAGATCCCAGTAACCAGACGGAGGTGACACAGAGTAACGGGAGTCGCTGGGGACTGAGCCGAGAGCTGTTCCATGGTCTGTGGACACTGAAAGGGCTGGACTTGTCCCTGAATGGCCTGGTTGTTCTGCCCAAGGGCCTGCTGGACGAGCTCCAGGGCCTGGCCTGGCTGTCACTGGCTGGAAACAAGCTGCAGAGCTTGGACAGAGCTACCTTCCAGCCTCTGGGCAGCCTGTTGAGCCTCCAACTGGCAGGGAACCCATGGGAGTGTGACTGCAACCTGAGGGACTTCAAGCACTGGATGGAGTGGATGCTGTACAGACGTGAGTGTTATGTTGTGTATTGAAAGGCTTTAAGGTTACAATGTTTCATGTACAGTCAAGTCATTTCGCCTTCGTTCCATGTCATGTACTAGTTTGATACTGTATCAAGTCTGTAAATGAGATGGATTAGCTATTGATAGTGTTAATGATCCACTGCATTGCTCGCTGTGTCTCAGACGGGCAGGTGGATGCTGTGAAGTGCAACCTCCCCAAGGAGCTGAGGGGGAAAGACATCCGCAGCATCCCTATAGAGATGTTCAACTACTGCCTGCAGCTGGATAACCAGGACAGGGTCCCCGGCTACGACGGGCCTCGAGGAGGACGCCCACCCTGCTTCGGTCTGATTAACGGGCCCATGAACGGGCCCCAAATCAACCAAGAAGACTGCGTGCGCCAGCGCTACCGGCCCATTAGCGTGCGCAGGGCCTGGGGGACTCAGATCGTGGCGGCGTGTGTGTGTGGCGTGGTGTGCGTGTTGATGGTGGTGGCAGCAACCTACGGCTGTATCTATGCCTCTCTCATGGCCAAGTACCAGAGGGAGCTGAAGAACAGAGGGCAGCCGCTGATGGCGGGGGAGGGAGGGGGGGAGACAGACGCTGAGGACGGAGCTTGTCTGTCCTCCCCAATGTCACCAGATGAGCCAGAACTGAAGGAGTCCAGCCCGATAGTCCACGGATACAGAATAACAGGCTTTTGATCATTGTTTTTCTGACTAGCTGAAATTCCTGTTAGAAGGATTCAGTGGACTGAACTGCATATCGTACTCCTCTGTGCTAGGGCATTCTAGGTGAGGGAATGTATAGAGCTGAGCATGCATATCCCTGCTGCACTTTGCTGGTGGTGGATCATACAGGTGATCGTATAGAGGAAAATAAAAAACGGGACAAACTGGAATCCTGCTTTGCTTCAAGACGTGTGGATGCTCTGTGATTTGTTCTGCCCTGTGTGACTCTTTAGTCAGCTCTCCAACTGTGTGGTAATGGTTCTGGCACCTCGGTTAAGAGACTTTCCTAGAAATAGTCTTTGAAATTGTTATTATTCTTTGAAGTTATTTTTGTTTGAAGCAGAACATGCCAATAGATCATAGATGAAGTCAACATATTGAATATCCCTGTCCAATATATTGTAACTGCTCCTAATGTTTTGCTACAAAAATCCCAGGTATATAATCCCAGTAGTGGTTGTCGCTCAATTAGTTGGATGAGAGAAAACCAAAATACAGTTGACATGAATGTACTGAGAAATTAATGTTAGACGGATGCAGTCTTTTTTGTGTATTAGACCTGTGCTCATGTGCAGTTGCTTAATCCTCTCTCTACTAATGTAATATTCCAAATCATATCTTCATTAATCAAATCTATGCAGAGTAAGCCTGCTTTCAATGGTCCAAAGCCATAAAATACAACAGCATACTACTGACCTCTAGAGGATGTTATGATAACAGCAGCTGAAGAGTATCAGTTCCATGGATAGCAGCCATATTCATTACAAACTGAAACTAGTTGTCAGCTATTTCCATTTATCCATTTCGAACTGTCAAAGGGATCATAAACACTGCCCTAAAACAGGTATATATAACTATCTCCTTATTTATCCAACCCTTATTTTTGTCTCTAAGTTCAAGTTGAAATCTCCGTAAGGTGAAACAGCGCCACTGGTCGCCCCAGGTGCATTTGTTATTGTTTTTGTTTTGTTTATGAAATGAAGTAGAGGAGCATCCAGCATCATGGTAAAATAAAATGGTAGTACATACTCTGCTGTTCTATCGCGCGTGCAATGATGTCTGAGGGGAAAAAACAGTGTTCATTGTTTGAAGTAATGTCTTTGTTGTTGTAATATCGCAAACGGAAGTAGCAGTTTCACCTCTACGGATTCCAGCTTTAAGGGCCATACACACCCTATGCAAGCAGAGCAACGGAGTGTCGTATACAGTCCGTTCCAAAATTTGAGCCACACAAAAGTAAAGCGAACTACGTAGAAAACAATGCTCCATCGCTGCGTTTGCGTAGTTTGCGTGGTGTGCAGCGGCCTTTAAGCACATTCAATATTTGCTCTTTAGTTTTGCTCGACAAGACGAAGTGAGATAAGTGATATTCTGTTAATCATGCTGACGAAAATAAAGCATTTATTTATCTAAGCTGCCCATCACAATTTATTCCAGCTGATTTTTTATTGTAGCTATATTTATGAAAAAAGCCTATGAAGAAAACACCTTATGAAGATGTGAAAACCATCACAGTTGTCACAGATACACTCAACAGTAACCCTGCTCTTTTAGGGAATTTCACAAGACAAATGGAGTGTTTCCCTCTCCACAAGAGAAAGTGTGTCAAACATTTAGCAGTAGCACCCCAGAGAACACTACTACCAGTATGGTCACTTCAATACACATAGAAGCCATAAGATGCATCAACGCCTCCAGCATTTGTGTAAAGCAGCCAGACATTTCAGAGAGTAAAAGAAAGCAGAAGCTTACCTCCAGCCATGGCTGTCTTGCCTCCCGATGACACAGTCACAGCTGTGACGGCTATGACATACTTCGACGCCCCTGTCACAAGAGAATCAACCAATCAACAATCAGTCTCACACAACCTCTGAAGTGGCGTACCGCAGTTTCGCAGGCCCCCCGCAAGGTCTGAGAAAGCCCCCCCCCAACCCAGCTAGCTTCCTACAATTCTACACATTTTGCCATGGGGCATATAGAAAAATGTGCAGTTGTATAGCTAATCTCATGCTATTCTGCACGTTTTGCAATGAGGCTGAGATTATTTTGCATTTTTAGAGCTAATTTCCTGCTATTCTACACATTTTGCCATGAGGCTGAGAGAACATTTAGCAGTTTTACAGCTAATTCCCTGTAATTCATTATTTAATATTTTTACATGGCTTATGATGGGGGGTCGGAGTGGTACGCCAGTGAACCTCTGACGTATTGTAGGTTTGTTAAGTTATATTGTCAAGTCAATAATAGAGTATATCAGAGTTGGGGTCAATTCAGTTTAAATTCCTGCCAGTTTGGACTTTGATTATGGCATTTCTCAATAGTAACGGAATTCACTAGACTGGTGCCAGGTCGGTTTGTGTTGTCTTGCCAACTCCTATGGTCATTGTCACCGCAAGTGTTGGTAAGACAGCACAAACAGATCTGGGACAAGGCTAGGAATTGACCTCAAGCCTGGATCATATGGTAGGCCTACCTGTCTGGTCTTTGTTGTCATTGTCCTCCACTGGCATGTAGTAGAGGAAGCGTCCGGGAGGGTTCTCCATGGCCAGGCGGTACCACAGGGGGAAGTGGTCCACGGTGAACAGGTTGTCCTTATCAGCTGGAGTCAGGAACTTCCTTTGGAGCAGGAAGTTAAGAGAGAGTTTAGATTAAATTCCTCGGTCGTATTCATTAGTGCACAATGTAGGAAAACGTTTTGCAAAACATTGTTTCTTATTGGACAAGTTCAGGTAGTGCCTCCCTGTTTCTTTAATTTGGTGCCTAATGAATACTTCTGTGCTCAAAGGACACAGTGAACATACAATATAATTTAAGGCTAATGTAGGTTGTTTGACTCACTTGGCGACCCTGGTCTCCATTCCGGTGTATCTGGTCAGCCGGATGATGCCAGAACGAGTTCCCAGGAAGGCTGCCTCCACACCCGCCTCCATCCTGAACATACACAAATGCACAGATTGGTCTTTACTGCACTCAAACACACATGCTGTCCCAACTTCCTCTGGGGCTGCCTCCTCTCCTTGTTCGGTCAGGCTTCAGCGTTCGTCACCACCGGCCTTCTAGCCACTGCTGCTCCTCATCTCATCATTCCATTTGTTTTGTCTTGTTTATTACACACACCTGGTTCATATCCCCTCATCAGTACCTGTATAAGTGTTCCCTCTGCCCCCTTGTTTTTGTGTGTGATTATTTATTGTGGAGGAGAGAGAAGCTCGGTGAAGCTCTGTGTATTTTATATCGCCGGGAATATTCCCTGTGTGCCTTGTATTTTCCAGTGCGCCTGTTTTGCGCACTGGAGTGTTTCTACGCATTACTGCGTAACTCTGTGGTTCAGAATAAATCCTGTTATTCTGTGATTTACCCTCATTTTTACATTTACATTTTACGTCATTTAGCAGACGCTCTTATCCAGAGCGACTTACATGATTATTATTATAATTTAATTTTTTTTCTTCATACCCCCTGTGGGAATCGAACCCACAACCCTGCCGTTGCAAACACCATGCTCTATCAACTGAGCTACATCCCTGCCGGCCATTCCCTCCCCTACCCTGGACGACGCTGGGCCAATTGCGCGCCGCCCCATGGGTCTCCCGGTCACGGCCGGCTACGACAGAGCCTGGATTCGAACCAGGATCTCTAGTGGCACAGCCTTAGACCACTGCGCCACTCAGGAGACCCTCCTGCGCCTGACTCCTTCAAAATCACCACATCACAGAATCACACACCCGAACATGGAGTCAGCAGGAGAGGAGCACCTGCCTTTAGTCGTGGCACGGGTCCGGGAGCATTCGACTATGCTAACCAGCTTGGGAGAAGCGATGGATCGCCTGGAGAGGAGAGGACCCGATCTTTCGGGACCAGCTGAGCGACCGGATCCAGCCACCCACACCCCAGCACCCAGAGGGATTCATATATCTCGACCACGGGATTTTGACGGGACAGCTGCCCTCTGCCAGGGATTCCTCCTACAAATGGATTTATACTTCTCGAAAAGGTGTCTGCCCTCGTCTCCTGCCTCTCGGGGAAAGCCCTGGAGTGGGCCAACGCGGTCTGGAGTGAAGGAGGAGCCGCATTGGACAACTTCGGGGAGTTTGCTCGCCTCTTTCGGGCCGTCTTCAATCACCCGCCCGAAGGTAGAGAGTCGGGCGAGTGGCTGGTCAACCTGAGACAGGGGACGGGGACCGCGCAGGACTTCGCCCTGGAGTTTCGTACTCTAGCGGCTGGGTCCGGGTGAAACGAGCAGGCCCTCATCGACCACTTCCAGTGCCATCTACGAGAGGATGTCCGAAGGGAGCTAGCCTGCCGGGACACCACGTTGTCGTTCGATCAACTGGTGGACATGACCATCCGGTTGGACAACCTGCTGGCTTCTAGAGGACGTCCTGGAAGGGGCCTGCCCGTTCTACCCCCCCCCCCCCAAACCAGATCACGAGATGATGGAGCTGGGTGGAGCGGCGATCCGGGAGAGCGGAGGACGACAGCGCCAGTGTCACTCTTGTGGCATGGGAGGACATTCTGCTGCACGCTGTCGTCTGCGTTCTTTTGGGTCTGGAGGCGGCAGGCAGGGCACTCTCGCGTCACCCCAGGTATCGAACACCCACACACGTTCAGAGCCCTCTGCTGCGCACTGTACCCTACACATCCACTTTCCTGATTACACGGTAGTTCCCCAGTGTAAGGGGGGGGGCTTCCTCCGAGGCTGCCTCCTCTCTTTGTTCGGGCAGGCTTCTGCGTTCGTCGTCACCGGCCTTCTAGCCACTGCTGCTCCTCATCTCATAATTTCATTTGTCTTGTTTATTACACACACCTGGTTCATATGCCCTTATCAGTACCTGTATAAGTGTTCCCTCTATCGCTGGGAATATTCCCCGTGTGCCTTGTATTTTCCAGTGCGCCTGTTTTGCACACTGGAGTGTTTTTACGCATTACTGAGTAACTCTGTGGTTCAGAATAAATCCTGTTATCCTGTGATTTACCCTCCTGCGCCTGACTCCTTCAAAATCACCTCATCACACATGCGCACACATATTTACATACGCATGCACACACGCAAACACACAACACACACACAAACACTAGCTAACATGAAATGAAATTAGCTCAAAATCTTGTAGTCTCACCCAGATGCATTGAGCATTATCGCCTGCCAGTAGGCTTCTAAGGGGGCTGTCACCACAGCATCAAACAGGGTCTGCTGCACCAGCACCTCGTCACCTGGAAGTCACAGACACTCAGTCAACACCAAATCTGCCTGATATTATACTTGTTTATTTGTCTTAATAATAATCCTTATTATCCCCATTAGCCGATGCCCTCGCAACCGCTAGTCTTCCTGGGGATCCACAAAAATTTGTTAGGATTAGGGTTAGGGTAAAATTAGCATTGGTGTTATGGTTTAATAAATGGTTATCTTTGGAGGATGGAACAGGCTGTAGAGACAGTACTCACACTCCAGGTCAGGCTCCTTCCCCTGCAGGTAGCGAATGACAGCCTGGAGCTGAGAATATTTGCGGTGGTGAGGGTCAATGTCTGTCTCACAGTACGTCCTGAACAGAAAGGATACAGTACGTCCTGAATGGATGAGGGGTTTTCACTCCATGAAGTCCAAGGGCCATTTAAGACCAATAAAGTATTACAGTCCAATAATCTATCATTTAGAGTATTACAGTCCAATACTCTATCATTTAGAGTATTACAGTTCAATACCCATTAATTTAGATTTTTACAGTCTAATCATTTAAGCATAACACTCCAACAATCTATAGTCTATAATATTACTGTCCATTTTTCATTTATTTATCCATGCTTACCACTCAGCGGCTATGGATAGATCAGGGGACGTCAGGTCATGCAGGCCTGAGGGGAGATTGGATGAGACCAGTAAATAAATCAGATTGTTCTGCAGTAGATGAGTGGCAGAGAGAGTGGCCAATGGCACTTACCCTCTTCCACAGAGACTGTCCCCATGAACATCAGCTGTCCGTGACCCCTAGTCAGCACCATACCAAAACTGCAGAGGGAAATACATACAGTACAATGTGGAGTGAGATGTTCAATGACTTTATTGAATCCAATAGGCCTATGACTACATACCACACTCACTAACATAGTATCACACTTACCTGAATGGGGTCTCGTTGATGGTTGTGTAGAAATAGTCATTTGTTAAGAACAAAGGCCTTTTCTGTTGTAAATAAAACATTTGAAATGTGTTATGAGGCAGTTGTTACAATCAATATTCAATAATTTTACATAAACCACTGAGCCACATTTAATCTCCCCACACACAAGGTCTCAATTACCGCTTTGTCCACTGATGCTCTCACGTTTAAAGACAGAGTGCCCATCTCCCCTTTCACCATGGCTGTCCTTAGCTGGAAAGAACACACACAGTAACGCACACAATTTCTGTTGAACTTTTATTCAGTTACCTTACCAGCACAGTTAAAGCCCAGAACAATACATTCATACCTAGAATAGGTACAGGTGTTCTACTGTATTAAATATATTCATTGTGTTGTCAGTGAATAATGTGATATGGTATGTACAGTATAATGTATGTGCAGGAGCTGACTTTTCTATGTTTCAGAGGTTTCAAATGAAACGGCCCCACTGACTGATTTTTAACGCAAATGTGTTCAAAACAACTTTATATGGGCTGTATTTAAAAATATCCTGAAATTAAAATCATAATAAAATAAATATTTTCAATAATCATTGCAGGTAATGTTCGTGGGAAAATTGCAATTTTGGGGGGCCCCTTAACGTCATTTTGAAACCAGCCTCCAAATCCACCCCTGTATATGTGTATTCAGTGTTTCCTTCCTGTTTTATACCCAGCCTCACTCATTTGTTGTTTCCGTTTATTGTAAAGCTTCTTTGGTTTTTAGAAAAGCGCTATAGAAGATCTATGTATTATTATTACTGTTAATACTCACTGTCTCATCTATGTCCTCCCACTCCACCTCAGCCAGGTCCACACTGTTGTAGTTGGGCTTGGGCTTCAGCTTCTTACCGTCTTTATACTGTGGGACAGGAGAGGAGAAGGAAGACAATATGGGTGAAAAGATGAAGAAGAGGACAGATACAACTTTCAGATAGAACCTCAGCTGTCTATATGTGTGTGTGCTCTGTAAGATGGGAGGATCACTTAGGCCAAATGTGTTTGATGGACATCTCCATGACATGGTATCCTGAATGACAACCACTGGCTCCAAATGGAACAAGTAGGTGTATTATTGACCACTTAACCTTGCCACCCAGAATCACAACTTATTGTTGCCTGGGAGGGACTAGCTGAAGTTGTCAAATAAGAAAGGCTTGTTTTCATTATCTGTTGCAAAACAATTTGCTACACAGTAAGGGCTCTATTCAATCCGCATCGCGGAAGTTCAGCTTTACAGCGTGATTGAAATTTAAAGGCAATGTTCTTTAGTGGAGACTACATTGACAGTAAATGCTCCAAATGTCAGCTCAATCGGAAATCACCTTTACATTTCTATCGTGGAATCTGTAAAGCTGAATTGAGCCCTAACTCAAGGATAGTTGTTACAATAATTAGGGTTAAATTGACTCTACTAGGAGTTATTTTAACCCTCAAGAGAGTGATACATTCCCTGGGGTTAATGTTGATAACTGGAGTTCATTGGGACGCAGTACTTTTAACTCCATTAAGAGTAACCGGAGACATCTACGGAGTTATCCACAGATGTGGGAGGGGCCTCATTGTCATATTTCTTAGCATGCTCTATTGCAGGTAGATTTTTAAAATTGTTTGTTTCAATATCTGTGTTTTCGCATATACATTGAGTGCTTTTGATCTTATGCCACACAAAGATAAGAAACATACATTTTCTAAACAATTCCAATCTGTAAATGGTTGGATTTATAGCAACCATTAGAGAGATAGTTGTTCAGTTTACATGGTGCAGGTAGTCTTCATGTATGGTATTGATCAATAATAACAAACCTCCTGGCACTGCCAACTTAGATGGAAAGCTACTGAGGATGGTAGCTGACTCTATAGCCACTCCTATCTGTCATATCTTTAATCTGAGTTTACAGGAAAGTCTTTGTGGTCAGGCCTTGAGGGAAACCAAAGTAATTCCGCTACCCAAGAATGGTAAAGCAGCCTTTACTGGTTCTAACAGCAGACCTATAAGCTTGCTGCCAGCTCTTAGCAAACTGTTGGAAAAAATGGTGTTTGACCAAATACAATGCTATTTCTCTGTAAACAAATTAACAACAGACTTTCAGCATGCTTATAGGGAAGGGCACTCAACATGTACTGCACTGACACAAATGACTGATGATTGTTTGAAAGAAATTGATAATAAGAAGATTGTGGGAGCTGTACTGTTAGATTTCAGTGCAGCCTTTGATATTACTGACCATAACCTGTTGTTGAAAAAACGTATGTGTTATGGCTTTTCAACCTCTGCCATATCATGGATTCAGAGCTATCAATCTAATAGAGCTTAAAGGGTTTTCTTTAATGGAAGCTTCTCTAATGTCAAACATGTAAAGTGTGGTGTACCACAGGGCAGCTCTATAGGCCCTCTATTATTTTCTATTTTTACCAATGTCCTGCCACTGGCATTAAACAAAGCATGTGTGTCCATGTATGCTGATGATTCAACCATATACGCATCAGCAACCACAGCTAAGGAAGTCACTGAAACCCTTAACAAAGAGTTGCAGTCTGTTTTGGAATGGGTGGCCAGTAATAAACTGGTCCTGAACATCACTAAAACTAAGAGCATTGTATTTGGTACAAATCATTCCCTAAGTTCTAGACCTCAGCTGAATCTGGTAATGAATGGTTTGGCTGTTGAACAAGTTGAGGAGACTAAATTACCTGGCGTTACCTTAGATTGTAAACTATCATGGTCAAACATATAGATTCAATGGTTGTAAAGATGGGGAGAGGTCTGTCCGTAATAAAGAGATGCTCTGCTTTTTTAACACCACACTCCAAAAAGCAAGTTCTGCAGGCTCTAGTTTTGTCTAATCTTGATTATTGTCCAGTCGTGTGGTCCAGTGCTGCAAGGAATGACCTAGTTAAGCTGCAGCTGGCCCAAAACAGAGTGGCACGTCTTGCTCTTCATTGTAATCAGAGGGCTGATATAAATACTATGCATGCCAGTCACTCTTGGCTAAGAGTTGAGGAGAGACTGACTGTATCTTTTTATAAGAAACATTGTGTTGAAAATCCCAAATTGTTTGCATAGTCAACTTACACACAGCTCTGACACACACACTTACCCGACCAGACATGCCACCAGGGGTCTTTTCACAGTCCCCAAATCCAGAACAAATTCAAGAAAGCGTAGAGTATTATATAGAGCCATTATTGCATGGAACTCTGTTCCATCTCATATTGCTCAAATAAACAGCAAACCTGCTTTCAAAAAACAGATAAAGCAACACCTCACGGCACAACGCCTCTCCCCTATTTGACCTAGATAGTTTGTGTGTATATATTGATATGTAGGCTACGTGTGCCTTTTAAAAACATGTATGTAGTTCTGTCCTTGAGCTGTTCTGTATTATGTCATGTTTCATGTTTTGTGTGGACCCCAGGAAGAGTAGCTGCTGCTTTTGCAACAGCTAATGAGGATCCTACTAAAATACCAAAAATACCTAATTGTATTTTTTCCCCTGCTCTCTGACAGCCATTCTAAATGCAAGTTGTGAGTGATGTGAACGTGCTGGATATCTCCTGCAAGTTGGCTTCCAACAGAGATTGGATATCACATTGCAAACCACCATAATGTGACACATTAAGAAATATTGAAGTAAGGCTTTACACCCTTATAACTCAAATGAAGTAAAGAAATGTACTCTGTAGTTGATTGTTAATTCAAAACAACACAGAAAATAGTGAAATGGAAAGGGAGTTGATTAAAAACGACACATAAACTAGTAAAATGGCAATTGGAGTTAAATTTAAGCCACTGTGAGAGTTGCATATTTACTCCATTTAGCGTCATTTTAACTCCAAAAATATCAACACCATGACCCAAGTAATTTTAACACAAAATGGGGGTGGGACCATATAAACCCCAAAATAGTGTTAAAGCTCCAATATGTAACTTTATGGGCGACCTGACCAAATTCACATAGAAATGTGTGTTATAGATCTGTCATTCTCTGTCACAGTTCCCTCAGCCAGAACCCAAAAGCAGACCAGGACAAGGAGAGTTGAACGAAGGTGAGGGTTTATTAGATACGACAAAAGGTGCAGAATAATCCAGGGACAGAGCGGGCGGCGTGGTTGAGTAGTTGGGGGTGCAGTACTGGGTCCAGTGATGGCTCGGCAGCCGCCGACCATCAGGCAGAGGTGGGGTGAAGGTTCCGGACGTGTGACTGCAGGTGGAACAAAAACGGAGGTAAGAACACAAAAACTCAACAAGGTACAAAATAACAAAACTCACGCTAGAAAACTCTAAACTGATACACAGAACACCTACTGTTCATGGCTAACGATCCGGCAGGGAACTGGATGTTTGGCCAGAGCCTAAAAAGGGTGATGATGAGGGCCAGGTGTGCAGATTGCTGACGGGATGCAGGTGCGGAAAACAAGAGAGCTCCCCGGAGCGTTCCCGAACCCTCGGGAAACTGGAGACTACGAACAGGAAACACTAGTCACCAGACAGGACCCGACTCAGACTGCCGGGATCGTTACAGTACCCCCCTCCGACAACGCCACCGGGCGGACCTCCCGGAGCGCCAGGATGGAGGCGGTAGAAATCCCTGATGAGGTCAGCATCTAGGACCTGTCGCCGCGGAATCCAACTCCTCTCCTCAGGACCATACCCCTCCCAGTCCACGAGATACTGGAAACCCCGGCCCCGCCGTCTGGAATCCATGATGCGACGCACCGTGTAGGCAGGACCACCTCCGATCATCCGAGGAGGAGGAGGAAGCGGAGGAGGCAACAGAGGACTGAGGAAGACAGGCTTGAGGCAGGAGACATGAAAGGTGGGATGGACTCTGAGCGTCCTCGGTAGTTTGAGTCGAACTGCCACCGGATTGATCACCTTCTCCACCACAAACGGACCAATGAACTTCGGTAACAACTTCCTAGACTCAGTCCGTAACGGAAGATCCCGTGTGGCCAACCAAACCCTATCTCCGATGGTATAGGTGGGAGGCGGGGATCCGGCGACGATTCGCCTGGAGCTGATACCGATCCGAACCTCTAAGG
Organism: Coregonus clupeaformis; assembly: GCF_020615455.1. Taxonomy (NCBI): domain Eukaryota; kingdom Metazoa; phylum Chordata; class Actinopteri; order Salmoniformes; family Salmonidae; genus Coregonus; species Coregonus clupeaformis. The sequence goes on along the minus strand of NC_059210.1, from coordinate 3,450,189 downwards.
AGTGCCTTTCTGGCCCGATGCCAGGTCCGGTGGCAACGACGAATATGAGCCTGAACAGAAGGCACTGATAGCTCCTTCTCCTGAGAAGGAACAGGGGAGGTTGGTAGCCATACAGGCACTGGAAGGGAGACATCCCAGTGGCAGATGTAGGGAGAGTATTGTGGGCATACTCAACCCAAGGCAACTGAGAGGCCCAGGAGGTGGGGTTGGAAGAGACCAGACAGCGTAGCGTGGATTCCATCTTCTGGTTGGCTCTCTCCGCCTGACCATTGGATTGGGGGTGAAAACCAGATGTGAGACTGACTGTAGCTCCAATGGCCAAACAGAAGGACTTCCAGACAGCAGAGGTAAACTGAGGGCCACGGTCGGAAATCGATATCACTGGGCAAACCGTGGACCCTGAAAACCTCCCTAACCAGGATCTCGGACGTCTCCGAGGCAGAGGAAGCTTGGCAATAGGCACAAAGTGGGCGAACTTGCTGAATCTGTCCACGATAGTCAGAACGACCGTGTTCCCCTCAGAAGCCGGGCAACCCCGTGACGAAGTCCAGGGCCAGATGCGACCATGGACGCCGGGGAATAGGAAGGGGGTGAAGTAGTCCAGAGCTGGGCCGATTGGTACTCTTATTCTGCGCACACACTGGACAGGCAGCAACAAAACCCCGAGTATCCTCGGCCATGGCAGGCCACCAAAAACGTCTGCGAAGAAACGCCATAGTCCGAGCCACGCCGGGTGACAAGCCATCTTGCTGGCGTGGGACCATTTGAGGACAGCAGGACGAACCGACTCAGGCACAAACAACCGACCGGGTGGACCGTTACCGGGACCGGGCTGAGTCCGAAGGGCCGCCAGCACCTCCTCCTCAATCTTCCACATCACTGCTCCCACGACGCAGTTCCGGGGGAGAATAGTCTCGGTCTTGGACCCACTCTCCTCCGTCTTGGAGAACATCCGGGACAAGGCGTCCGCCTTGCCGTTCTTAGATCCAGGTCGGAACGTCAGGGCAAACTTGAATCGTCCGAAAAACAACGCCCACCTGGCCTGGCGGGAGTTGAGACGTTTAGCCGATTGCACGTAAGCAAGATTCTTGTGGTCAGTCCAGACAATAACGGTTGCTCCGCCCCCTCCAACCAGTGGCGCCACTCCTCCAAGGCAAGTTTCACCGCGAGAAGCTCCCGGTTACCCACATCGTAATTCCTCTCTGCAGGCGAAAGGCGACGAGAGTAGTAGGCGCAGGGATGGAGTTTACTGTCCGTGGAGCATCGCTGCGACAGGATAGCGCCAACTCCCACATCAGACGCGTCCACTTCAACGACGAACTGACGGGCCGTGTCCGGTTGAGAGAGAATCGGTGCGTTGGTGAATCGCCTCTTCAAATCCAGAAACGCTCGATCCGCCTCCGGATTCCACTTGAAGGTCCTGATACTGGAAGTCAAGGCAGTTAATGGAGCGGCCACACGGCTGTAATCCCGGATGAATCTGCGGTAGAAATTCGCAAACCCCCAAAAATCTCTGGAGTTGCAATCTCGTACCGGGCTGGACCCATTCCAGAACCGCTCTAACCTTCTCCTGATCCATCCTAATCTCACCCCTGGAGATGATGTACCCGAGAAAGGATGTAGTGTGGGCGTGAAACTCGCACTTCTCGGCCTTCACGAACAGGCGATTCTCCAACAATCGCTGCAGAACCTGCCGGACATGCTGGACGTGGTCGGAAGGTTCCTTCGAGAAGATCAGAATGTCATCCAGGTAAACAAACACGAAGAGACCGATCATATCTCTCAGGACGTCGTTCACCATACTCTGGAATACCGCTGGAGCATTGGTCAGTCAAACGGCATCACCTGATACTCGAAGTGACCCATCGGTGTATTGAAACCCGTCAACCACTCGTCCCCCTCTCTGATCCGGACCAGGTGATACGCATTGCGTAGGTCTAGCTTGGTGAACACTGTAGCACCCTGTAAGGAGTCGAAGGCAGAACTCATCAAGGGCAGGGGATACTTGTTCTTGACCGTGATGTCATTCAACCCCCGATAATCAATACACGGTCGAAGAGAGCCATCCTTCTTTCCCACAAAGAAGAATCCTGCCCCCAGGGGTGATGACGAGGGACGAACGAGACCAGCAGCTAGGGACTCCTTGATGTAGGTCTCCAACGCCTCACGTTCAGGTCGGGAGATACTGTATAACCTTCCCTTGGGGTAGACAGCTCCAGGAACCAGGTTGATGGCACAATCATATGGTCGGTGGGGAGGAAGTGACAGAGCCTTCTGCTTACTGAAAACTTCCCCCAAATCGTGATATGTCTCGGGAACCAGGGACAAATCTGGGGGTTTAGCCTCAATCACCTGACTGGGAACCGAATGGGGGCAGGCAGTCTTGAGACAGTTAGCATGACAATCAAGGCTCCAACTCGTTACCTTGCCCGTCACCCAATCGAACGTGGGATTGTGTTCCTTCAGCCAGGGGTATCCAAGGACCAGAGGAACATGGGAAGACGGCAGAATGAAAAATGAAATCATCTCAGAATGATTCCCCGACAACCGCATCTTAACCGGTTCAGTCCTCATCGTGATACGTGCCAGACTACTGCCGTTCAGAGTGGTCGCTTCAATGGCTTCCGGCAATTGCTCCTTGGAAAGCCCCAGCTGTTCCACCAACTCGGCATCAAGAAAGCTTCCATCGGCACCTGAATCGATAAAGCGTTAAGCGCTAAGCTCTGATTCCTGTTCACAAGGGTAGCCGGGAAGCGGGGTCTGACAGAGGTACTGAGAGGTTGAAACTGGCTCGCTAAAAGTCCTCCCAACTTTAGCGAGCCGGGCAGTTTGGACGACCGCCGGGAACAAGTGGAGATGTAATGTCCCGAGCGACCACAGTAGAGGCAGCAGTTGGTCTTACGTCTATGTTGACGCTCCTCCTTGGTTAACCCGTGCCGCCCCACTTGCATGGGTTCAGAATCGGGAGAGAGGTCCTCTCCACTAATCCTTAGTGGTGGAGAATGATCGACGTGTTCTGGTCCACCACCCGACCCGACTGGGAACTGAGAAGCTGATCGATTGGACGGACCCCATTGCTTCTCCCTCCTTCGGCTCTCGGACTCGATTATCCACCCGAATAGACAAGGCTACCAAGCTGTCCAGGTCACTAGGCTCCGGATAGGAGATCAACTCATCCTTGAGCTGCTCCGACAGGCCCTGGTAAAAGGCCGCTTGCAAAGACTCCTCGTTCCACCCACTCTCCACAGCCAACGTCTTGAACTCGATCACGAAGTCGGCCACGCTGCGAGTTCCTTGGTGAAGAGAAAACAGACGCCTAGCTGCGTCCCCCTCGGACGGAATGGTCGAAGAGCTTCCTCATCTCGGCCGTGAACCCCTGGTATGAAGCCATGCAGGGATCCTGTCGTTCCCAAACGGCTGAAGCCCACTCCAGCGCTCGACCACGCAGCAACTCAATCAAAAAGGCTATCCTAGCCTTGTCAGTGGCATAAGAGTAGGGCTGTAGATCGAACACTAATCCACACTGCATAAGGAAGGAACGGCATCTTCCCAGCTCCCCTCATATTTCTCCGGCGTCGGAACCTTGGGCTCACGGAGGGACACAACTTCAGAAGCGGCAGGCGAGATGGGTGAAACCGGTAGTGAGTCCTCCACCGGACACTGGCGTTGGTTCTGGACCTCCGTCAGGCCGGTAGAAAGGTTCGAACTGACAACGCGATCTCCTGTAGTACCATGCTATGATGGCCCAACATCTTCTCCTGCTGGGTAATGGCATGGCGAACAGAGTCCAGGTCCGCTGGGTTCATATTTGGCCGGATCGTTCTGTCACAGTTCCCTCAGCCAGAACCCAAAAGCAGACCAGGACAAGGAGAGTTGAACGAAGGTGAGGGTTTATTAGATACGACAAAAGGTGCAGAATAATCCAGGGACAGAGCGGGCGGCGTGGTTGAGTAGTTGGGGTGCAGTACTGGGTCCAGTGATGGCTCGGCAGCCGCCGACCATCAGGCAGAGGTGGGGTGAAGGTTCCGGACGTGTGACTGCAGGTGGAACAAAAACGGAGGTAAGAACACAAAAACTCAACAAGGTACAAAATAACAAAACTCACGCTAGAAAACTCTAAACTGATACACAGAACACCTACTGTTCATGGCTAACGATCCGGCAGGAACTGGATGTTTGGCCAGAGCCAAAAAAGGGTGATGATGAGGGCCAGGTGTGCAGATTGCTGACGGGATGCAGGTGCGGAAAACAAGAGAGCTCCCCGGAGCGTTCCCGAACCCTCGGGAAACTGGAGACTACGAACAGGAAACACTAGTCACCAGACAGGACCCGACTCAGACTGCCGGGATCGTTACATTCTCATCGAAAGGAAGTATAAGAAGTGGTGAGCTATTTCTATGCTTCCCATTCTTAAGTTTTGTTTTTGGGTCTTTTACTTTCGGTTTTGTACACCAGCTTCAAACAGCTGAAAATATTTTGGGTTATGGAAAATATATTTCACAGCTATTAGAATTTTAGCAACCAGGGAATGGTGGAGAAATTTCTGCATAGTGCGTCTTTAAATTTGACTCCATAAGAGTTGAATTAACTCTTGCGATTTTACTGTGTATGGTATGCACTAATTAATACGACCCTGTACTGTGACGCTCCAGGTGTTGAGCATGAGGTGTCACAAGACACTTTTTAACCAAGTAATGGAATTATTAATGCTCTGTTCAACAACCAATCAGTGACCCTTTACAAAATCTGCAACTTGAACACTGAGGGCTCTATTTTAACAAACCTAACGCAAAGGTAAATCTTAGCACAGGCGGTAGCACTATAGGTCTGGGGGTGTCAGAAATGTTTTTGCTCTTTTCACAGTGGGAATTATGAGCGCAATACCTGGCGGTGGCATGAAAGGGCAGGGTTTTGATGAAAAAATAATTGGAGGTGTGATGAGGGCTTGGCCACTCACTGACCAATCAATGCGTTTCATGGCTTAATTCTGCATGCTGTTGTCTCAAGTTCTGTAGGTTATTGACGTTTTTTTTGTTGTCATCAACTCCAATTTGGCTGGGGGCAGGGCATATTCTCATCCTAGTCCATTGTGGAATTATACTCGTTTATTAAATAGCATAGGCTACCGTAATGAGTAATAACAATAAATATACTGGATATATAAAAGAAACATCCAGTGTTTGCTCAATATGTTTGGAGTGTTGACAGTCAACATTGTTGAAATTGGCTTCAATGAGTATAGGCATGCATGTCTTTAAGCATTGCACTTCAACTCAAATAAAAAATACTAGGCTTCCATAAATTGTATTGTATGTGTGAGGCACGTTCTCAATAAGCAAGATATAGCCTAGGCCTACGGTTGATATGGCGTTATATGACTGAATTTAAATATGTCTTTGTAACCTGACGAGGCGCTCTTTGGAAATGGGGATGGATACAAGCCAAAAAGAGTAGGCCTATGTGAATTGTGAATAATGCAAAAGCATGATGGCAAAAGCCTACTTTAGAAACCTTTTATGGATAGGCTCCTTGGCTAATGCATGGCCAGGATAAGAAATACACCCAACGCATTGCAGTGGAAACAGATTTCATTATAGTAGGGTAAGGGTAGCCTACTGAAGGCTTGTTTTTTGATCACATGAAACGGGAAACAAGCAATTGTTACAGGAAAATAACTTTAATGTTTCTAAATAGGGTCACCTGAATCAGCTCATCTCTCGTTCCATGATGAGCATATGGACATGTAGCCTACATGAGTCGTTTTACACACATCCAAAATAATTATAGGAGCTGGCTTAAATAATGTAATACAGATAAAAAGGGGATGTCAGCTCACATATGTGATGCTCCCAAACTTCTAATACAGCTTAGATGATTAAGATTGATTTCAAAGCAACCCTTTATCGATAAACTTGACTATTTGGTGAATGCAATGGGCAGGACAAAAAAAACAATTTCATTGAGAGGAGGGGAGGCTATGCTTGGTTTTTAATAAAGTGAAACGAATTGGGGAAAAACATTAGTTTTTTATGTTTCTAAATACAAGTTTTATGGGTACAAAAAGCACATATCTCTTGTTCCATGCGCATATGGGCAGTGTGCATCATGGCTGGATAGGCTGTGCTTTCTCTGTCAAAATCCATGCCATAACCAATCACGTAACCGCTAAGACCAGCTATTGGTTGGTCTTGAATATCTCCACCAGCACTGCCTGACATTGGCACTTTGGCGCACGTTTTTAAGGACACACCTCAGATATTGCCACTCCTCCCACCTCAGCACAAGCGAGCGCCAATAAAACAGGTAAATTACCAATCCTGGCGCAAGTGATAGAAAATAGCAGAGCGCCGGTCGAAATTGCCAAGGAGCGTGCGTTTGACAATTGTGCTGGCTTAACACCAGCTGAAAATAGAGCCCTGAGATTGTTGTGAGGTTAAACTGTTTGGACTGTTTGAGCAGGTTCACTGACAATGATGATTGATGGAGCTGGGAAGAGCACAACCCGATCTGGGACCAGGCTAAGCTGAACCTGCATTTCCTCTGAGCAGACAAGGATTGATAAGTATTGTGGTTGAATGGGTTTTAGTTCATCAATCACCGTTGAATGACCTCCCACCAAAGGGCTGCATACATGGAGTAAGTTGTAGAAGACACATCTGATGAGTCTGAGGACTGCAGACACTTTGCACTTTCCCTCCAAGATCTAAGGACTACTGTACTACTGCTACTGCAACTGATTAGTCAGTCCTACATCATGGCTTCAACAAAGCTCAACAGTACCGCATGCTCTTTCTACATCTCACACCATCTCAACATGACAACTGTTCTAGAGGAGCTTGATCTCTCTGCCTGTTTTTTTCTGGCACATCGTTGCAGGGAAAATATTTTTCTTTCTGATTCTTTTCATTCTATTTCTCCTCACTCTGGCGATGAACAGCTACCTACTCATTGGATTGATGAGACTTAAAGAGCGCTTCTGGCAGCCGTCCTACACCTTAATCTGTTGGCGTTATTACAGCATTATTACAGCATTCCCTGTGTTGTACTTTCTTCTGCTCCAACGTACTGTAATTTGTGAGCATAATTTTGTTTTTATGGCTATTGTGTTTTTGAACTCTCAGATGACTCTGGAGCTCATGGCGATAGAAAGATATGTGTTTATTTGCAACAGCATCCACTACCAGAGCATCATGCCTCCCAGGCGTGTTTGCGACTTGCTTTGGGGCTAATCTATAACCTTAACCACTCATACTTAATACCTAAACTTAACCCTTTGAGTTGTTTCTGTTTTAACCCTCTAAACATGCAGAATTAACCCTGTAACCACACGGAATGAATGTGTCAAAAATAGACGTTCATCCATAATACGTCAAATTTCAATGGGAAACTATGAGATCTTGTTGGGTAATTACCGAGTCCAGCTCAACCTGAGACAAGGTGCATTTAACAGAGCCACTGCAGGGCTGCTCTATGAGCCTAGAATTAAAATTTTAGCTATTTAGAAGACACTCTTATCCAGAGCAAATAGGGTTAAGTGCCCTGCTCAAGGGCACATCAACAGATTTTTCGCCTAGTCAGCTTGGGGATTTGAACCAGCAATCTTTTGGTTACTGGCCCGATGCTCTTAACCACTGGTAATCTACCCAGTAAAGCAATGAAAACAATCAAGCATCCCAGAAAAGTGCTAAAAATCACCCACGTTAACATAAGTAGCTTAAGAAACAAGATTCATGAAATCAATTATTTGCTAGTAACAGATTACATTCATATTCTGACAATCTCTGAAACTCACTTAGATAATATATTTGATGATACAGTGGTAGCAATACATGGTTATAACATCTACAGAAAATACAGAAATGCCAAAGGTGGAGGTGTTGCCATTTATATTCAGAACCACATTCCTGTAAAGCTTAGCGAGGATATCATGTCCAATACTGTTGAAGTAATATGTCTACAGGTTCATCTGCCTCACCTAAAGACCATTCTGGTGGGAAGCTGCTATAGACTACCAAGTGCTAACAGCCAGTATCTCGATAAAGTGTGAAATGCTTGATCATGTATTTGATATCAACAGAGAGGTATATTTTCTGGGTGATTTAAATATTGACTGGCTTTCATCAGGCTGCCCACTCAAGAGAAAGCTTCAAACTGTAACTAGTGCCTGCAACCTGGTTCAGGTTATCTGTCAACCTACCAGGGTAGTTACAAATAGTACAGGAATTAGATAATCAACATCTTTACTAATGCTGCAGAAATTTGCTTTAAAGCAGTATCCAAATCCATTGTATTTAGTGATCACAATATATTAGCCATATCTAGGAAAACTAAAGTTTCAAAGGCTGGGCCTAATATAGTGTATAAGAGGTCATACAATAAGTTTTGTAGTGATTCCTATGTTGTTGATGTAAAGAATATATGTTGGTCTGTGGTGTGTAATGAGAAGCAACCAGACGCTGCACTTGACACATTTATGAAATTGCTTATTCCAGTTACTAATAAGCATGCACCCATTAAGAAAATGACTGTAAACTGTTAAATCCTTGTGGATTGATGAGGAATTGAAAAATGGTATGGTTGATAGGGATGAGGCAAAAGGAATGGCAAGTAAGTCTGGCTGCATAACAGATTGGCAAACGTACTGCAAATAAACAGAATAAAAAGAAGAAGAACCTACACTATGAAACAAAGATACATGAAATAAAGAATGATAGTAAAAAGCTTTGGAGCACCTTAAATGAAATTTTGGGCAAAAAGGCAAACTCAGCTCCACCATTCATTGAATCAAATGGTTTATTCATCACAAAACCAACTGATATTGCCAATTACAGTAATTATTTTTCCATTGGCAAGATTAGCAAACTTAGGCATGACATGAAAGCAACAAACGCTGACACTACACATCCAAGTATAACTGATCAAATTATGAAAGACAAGCAGTTTAATTTTGAATTCTGTAAAGTGAGTGTGGAAGAAGTGAAAAAATGATTGTTGTCTATCAACAATGACAAGCCACCGGGGTCTGACAACTTGGATGGAAAAATACTGAGGATAATGGTGGTTGATATGGCCATTCCTATTTGCCATATCTTCAATCTAAGCTTACTAGAAAGTGTGTCCCCTCAGGCCTGGAGGGAAGCAAAAGTAATTCCGCTACCCAAGAATAGTAAAGCTCCCTTTACTGGCTCAAATAGTTGACCAATCAACCTGTTACCAACCCTTAGTAAACTTTTGGAAATAATTGTGTTTGACCAGATCCAATGCTATTTTACTGTAAACAAATTGACAACAGACTTTCAGCACCCTTATTGGGAAGGACATTCAACAAGCACTTACACAAATGACTGATGATTGGCTGAGAGAATTGATGATAAAAATATTGTGGGAGCTGTTTTGTTAGACTTAAGTGCAGCTTTTTACATTATCTCACATGGTCTGCTAATGGAAAAATGTATGTGTTATGGCTTTACACCCCCTGCTATATTGTGGATAAAGAGTTACCTGTCTAACAGAATACAGAGGGTGTTCTTTAATGGAAGCATCTCCAACATAATCCAGGTAGAATAAGGAATTCCCCAGGGCAGCTGTCTAGGCCCCTTACTTTTTTCAGTGTTTGAACTTTGAGCAAAGCTACTGTGGATAAGTATGCGGATGACTCAACACTATACACGTCAGCTACTACAGCGAGTGAAATCACTGCAACACTTATCAAAGAGCTGCAGTTAGTTTCAGAATGGGTACCAAGGAATAAGTTGGTCCTAAATATTTCAAAAACTAAAAGCATTGTATTTGGGACAAATCATTCACTAAACCATCAACCTCAACTAAATATTGTAATAAATAATGTGGTAATTGAGCATGTTGAGGTGACTAAACTGCTTGGAGTAACCCTGGATTGTAAACTGTCATGGTCAAAACATGTTGATACAACAGTAGCTAAAATGGGGAGAAGTCTGTCCATAATAAAGCACTGCTCTGCCTTTTTAACAACACTATCAACAAGGCAGGTCCTACTATATGTGCTTTTAATAAGGTTACATGTTTGAAGTGTGTGTTCATGTGAATGCTATTGGCCACTGTATGTTTCAGGATGTTGTGGAGTTGATTCTTTCGTTTTATACTGCTCAGTCTTTCATTTACCATTGTGATTTGTCTTTTCCCACTTTCATTCAAATCATTTATATAAAAAAAATCGACAACATCAAATCGATATGATCTATATTAAAAATGGAAATAAAGCAACAGCGTAGAAGTGTGTGATAAGTATTGTGTGTTGGTTGAACGTAATAGACCAACTGGCACTCTAGGAAGCCTGAAACACAAACAACAAGTATTTGAAAGATTTGATTTGAGCCCAGGTCAGAGTTGTAGTAGTTCTTACTGCGGTAGCAGCACTGGTGACTGCAGTCATGTCTAGAGTAGTAGATATAGGGACTGTAGTAGTATTAGTAGTGACTGTAATTCTATAGTAGTGACTACAGTCAGAAACCAGCACAAGCTCTACAGCAGCTGGACTCACAAGAGGTCGTAGGTCAGGGTGTGCCAGGATGTAACCGTTGTTGGTGATGAGGAAGGCATAACCATGGGGACCCAGCCTATATCTGGGAGCCAGCTTCATGACCTCCAGCAGGGGGATGTCAGAACCTACCACACCCAGCAGGATCCCATGGGACAGCTGGAGGATAAAGGGGGAGAGAAGGGTTTATAAGACTTGTAATGGCAACAACTACTGTAACATGTCACTGCAACACTGCTGTACAGTACACAAAGTGAGCTGCTTAACCTGGTTCAAACATATAACACATACCTTTTATAGCTCTACTTTACTACAGTTTTGACCTCATCCCCAGGCTATAAGGGAAGAAGTGTCTGGGGCATGAGACTACAATTGCAACTTCTACTGTTGTTACTTTGATTACCACCATGCCTATGTTTAATATATATTTAATTCTAACAAAGGTTTTCAGTCCACTGACCGTCTCTTTCTTCTTGCTGAAGACAGGCATTGCCACGGAGGTCATGAGAAGTAAACTTTGAGACTTTGTGGCAAAGAGCTAAAGGAGAAATGGCAGAGTTAACACATATTTATGCATTTTGTATATCCTAAACCAAATCAAAAAGCTGTTGGTTCTGGTACTACTACTACTTGTTGACTACTAATACCTGCAATAAAAACTTGCTGCACTAGAGGGTGCCATACAACTGCAGTTGATGATCTTAAGCTTGGGAGAATACATTCACTATTACCATTAAGCCTAAACAGAAGTGGAATGCACTAAAAGAGCTTCACTAGTAGACAAGCTGTATTTCCCACAGTGGCTAGTCTCTTTTTACCTCCTTCGTATTGGGTAGCTGTCAGTGTGAGTGAGTGAGTGTCAGGTCCAGTGATAGAGGTGAGGTGAGATGAGAGAATGAGCACAGTAGCAGGACAGAAGACAAACATAGGGAGGACTCATGAACAACACAGATACACAGAATGAATGAACTAATGTAACTGACAGCACACATGAGAATACAGTAGACAGTTGACTTTCAAACATGACAATATGAGGTGACAATCATGAGGTTAAATCAAATGCAACAATAATGCTTTGCCTTTGAAGCCCAAAAAAGTGCAGTTCTGTAAGAAAGGCAGAATGCAGTTATTAGGCAAAGCACACTGGGTAGGTATAGCTGCCGTACTCACCACAGTGTCCATGTAGGCCTCTGTCCAGATTATGTCATGATTGTGATTGATGACCATTGGTCGACTCAAGACATGAAGGTACTCCATGACATTCTCCTGTACATCAGCCAGAGTGGAGATGTGTGTGTAGTAACCCTTGTTGTTGCAGGCGATCCACTTGGTGTTGTCTGCAAAGGTCATCTCTCTGCCTATTAGGTAAGTGAAGAGGCGCACCTGAAAGAGACAGTATTGGAGACTGATATTCAATTCAGTAAGTTCAATGAGTAAATACTGAACATATTACACTGATAAGGCTGTTACAGTAATGTCCTCTATTATAGACCTAGCTTTTCTGGGTCAGTAGGGAAATAGAGAAGAATAGTACCGTAAATAAGTATTTATGTAGGTCAAGTGGGTGTGTAGTTATTCATATAGAGTAAATAGTAGTTTTGCCCTACAGTACCCTGCGATCAGGCCAGTTGAACTCTTCAAACACGTCCTTGAAGTCCTCCATGGCTCCATCTGTGATCAGCATGATGGCCTGGTTGCACAGGCTGCCTTGGCCCTTGGTCGCTGCCTGGGAGGAAGAACCACACAGGGAAGGACTGATACTCTGCCAACAGCATTTGTGTGGAAGTATGTGTGTGTGGGGGGGTTGTTATGTATGTGATTGTGTGTTTGTGTGTGTGCTGGAGGCAAACCTCGTTCAGGATTTTGAACGATTCCTTCATGGCCTTTGCAACTTTGCCCTCTCCCTTGACATGCAGCTCATCCACCAGCACCTTAAAATGCTGGACAGTGTGAGAGAGAGAGAGAGAGAGAGAGAGAGAGAGAGAGAGAGAGAGAGAGAGAGAGAGAGAGAGAGAGAGAGAGAGAGAGAGAGAGAGAGAGAGAGAGAGAGAGAGAGAGAGAGAGAGTCAGCACTTTTTATGGTGAGAATACAATGTGAAGTACAGACAATTATCAATTATGCAGCACAGGACAGGACAAGACAGCACAGGACAAGACAGTGTAAGGTCAAATAAACCAGTCCAGTTGACTGAATACCAAGGGAGTTTTTTATGGCCAATGTGACCTGTTTGCTGTCTCTGGTTGCTGGCTATTAAGCACTTTGTGACAATTTTATTAAACACACTATTCCAATGGTATTTGATTAATTAAGGAAAAACTATAATGCAAATAAGGAGTTTCAAATGTGTATTACTGTACGTTTGTTTACTTAACACACCTGGTAACTTCACAGGCATGGTTAACCTTAACAAGAGAGAGTAATTATTCTAGGTCCTAAGGGTAACCATAGTCTGTACCTCATTCCAGAGGTTATACACATTATGGTGCCAGAGGCTTCCAGAATGTTCCTGAGAAGATATGGTTGTAGGATGTAGGAGCAGATGCTAGGTGGTTAAAACCCAGGAAAACATTAGCGTCTCTGCTCATAAACCTATCAGCTCCAAGTGCAAAGTCAACTGGCCTGTCTGCCTGCCTCACTGCCTGCTTCCCTCCCTCCCTGCCTGCCTCCCTGCCTGCCCCCTCACTCATTTTACTATATGATTACTGCTATGGTACAGTATATGGACATAGAGTGATTGATTGACAGATTGAATCTAACTTTTTAGGAGGTTATACCTCTCACACAGTGCACTGCCTATGCACAAATTCTGCAAGCTAAAATCGTATGGACTGATTTATCAATACATTTTATTGGACACACCTACTCATTACAGGGTTTTTCTTAATTTTTACTATTTTCTACATTGTAGAATAATAGTGAAGACATGAAAACTATGGAACAACACATATGGAATCATGTAGTAACCAGAAAAGTATTAAACAAATCAAAATATATTTTATATTTGAGATTCTTTAAAGTAGCCACCCTTTGCCTTGATGACAGCTTTGCACACTCTCGGCATTCTCTCAACCAGCTTCATGAGGTATTCACCTGGAATGCATTTCAATTAATAGGCGTGCCTTGTTAAAAGTTAATTTGTGGAATTTCTATCCTTCTTAATGCATTTGAGCCAATCAGTTGTGTTGTGATAAGGTAGGGGTGGTATACAGAAGATATCTCTATTTGGTAAAAGACCAAGTCCATATTATGGCAAGAACAGCTCAAATAAGCAAAGAGAAACGACAGCCCATCATTACTTTAAGACATGAAGGTCAGTCAATCCGGAAAATGTCAGTGCTATGATGAAACTGGCTCTCATGAGGACCGCCACAGGAAAGGAAGACCCAGAGTTACCTCTGCTGCAGAGGATAAGTTCATTAGAGTTAACTGCATCTCAAATTGCAGCCGAAATAAATGCTTCACAGAGTTCAAGTAACAGACACATCTCAACATCAACTGTTCAGAGAAGACTGCGTGAATCAGGCCTTCATGGTTGAATTGCTGCAACGAAACCACTACTAAAGGACACCAATAATAAGAAGAGACTTGCTTGGGCCAAGAAACACGAGCAATGGACATTAGACCGGTGGAAATCTGTCCTTTGGTCTGATGAGTCCAAATTGGAGATTTTTGGTTCCAACCGCTGTGTCTTTGTGAGATGCAGAATAGGTGAACGGATGATCTCCGCGTGTGTGGTTCCCACCGTGAAGCATGGAGGAGGAGGAGGTGTGATGGTGTGGGGGTGCTTTGCTGGTGACACTGTCTGTGATTTATTTAGAATTCAAGGCACACTTAACCAGCATGGCTACCACAGCATTCTGCAGCGATATGCCATCCCAGCTGGTTTGCACTTAGTGGGACTATCATTTGTTTTTCAACAGGACAATGAACCAACACACCTCCAGGCTGTTTAAGGGCTATTTGACCAAGAAGGAGAGTGATGGAGTGCTGCATCAGATGACCTGGCCTCCACAATCACCTGACCTCAACCCAATTGAGATGGTTTGGGATGAGTTGGACTGCAGAGTGCAGGAAAAGCAGCCAACAAGTGCTTAGCATATGTAGGAACTCCTTCAAGACTGTTGGAAAAGCATTGCCAAGAGTGTGCAAAGCTGTCATCAAGGCAAACAGTGGCTACATTGAAGAATCTCATATATAAAATATATTTTGATATGTTTAACACTTTTTGGGTTACTACATGATTCCATATGTGTTATTTCATAGTTTGGATGTCTTCACTATTATTCTACAATGTAGAAAATAGTAAAAATAAAGAAGAACCCTTGAATGAGTAGGTGTGTCCAAACTTTTGACTGGTACTGTATATATATATATATATATATATATACCAGTCCCTATCTACAGTAGGCTGATGGTTGTTGTGAGTGACAGCTGACCTGGAATACTCTCTGATTTCACACTGGTCTAATGCAAGAAGTAGGAACTAGGCCAAGAGGTGGAGCCAACTATGCCACACATAGCCCAGAAGCAAGCCTGACAGCCAAGGGGGCCACTCACGCTTACACCTCCATAGGGGCGTAATGTCATAATCTAACACTTTGAGTTGCTAGAGCCCTGCTGAGAGGTAAGGGCTCTGTGGCTTAGTGGCCACAGCTTACATTAAGCAGATAATGGACTTACCTCTCGGTTGTCCAAATCAGCCTGCACCAGAGTGCCTTTGAAGCAGGGCTCTACATAGCGCACGTAGTCAGTGTACTGTGGGGAGAAAAGATGACAAGGCAGGGTTGGAGTTAGCACAGGTCTTATCAAGTCAGGCTATAGTCCTGGCAACAGTGTAACAGTGTTGCAATGCAACAGTATTGTGGTACAACGGGTAATGTGTTAAGGTGTGATGGTGTAATGGTAATGTCTTAGTCAACCAAAGATCAACTGAGGATGGGGGTGAATCTTTCACATTTCAATCCATGGAAATCAGAAGACCCTGTTTGAGATTGCTTGGCTATTGGTGTTTACTGGAGGGTTGACTCACAGCGATGACGTTGACAAAGTCGTTCTCCCCCAGTGTGTCCAGGATGGTGTTGATGGTGTGTTTGGCGATGGTCATCTTCAAGCCCTTCATACTGCCACTGATGTCCACCACAATGATAATATCCTTTGGTGAGGTGGCAGCCTGAATATACCTGGGGGACAGGGGGAGAGAAACAGGACTGTAACTCTATGGTGTGTGAGAGGGTTCTACTACCGATACAGTACCTGTTGCCTAATCTTTTGTGGTACAGGGAGTAGGATCGAGACCCCAGTCAACGGTTCTATCTCTCTCTTACACTGCTTCATGAAAATACTTTCCACATATAATTCACAGCCCCTTACTTAACAATTCACAATTAAATAAAAAGCTAGGCCTACAGTATAGGGCCTAGCCCAAAAAAATGCTTCACAGAGTTCAAGTAACAGACACATCTCAACATCAACTGTTCAGAGGAGACTGTGTGAATCAGGCCTTCATGGTCAAATTGCTGCAAAGAAACCACTACTAAAGGACACCAATAAGAAGAAGAGACTTGGTTGGGCCAAGAAACAAGAGCAATGGACATTAGACCGGTGGAAATGTGTCCTTTGGTCTGGAGTCAATATTTGAGATTTTTGGTTCCAACCGCGTGTCTTTGTGAGACGTGGTGTGGGTGAACGGATGATCTCCACATGTGTATTTCCCACCGTAAAGCATGGAGGAGGAGGTGTTATGATGTGGGGGTGCTTTGCTGGTGACACTGTCTGTGATTTGTTTAGAATTCAAGGCACACTTAACCAGCATGGCTACCACAGCAATCTGCAGTGATACGCCATCCCATCTGGTTTGGGCTTAGTGGGACTATCATTTGTTTTTTAACAGGAAAATGACCCAACACCTCTAGGCTGTGTAAGGGCTATTTGACCAAGAAGGAGAGTGATGGAGTGCTGCATCAGATGACCTGGCCTCCACAATCCCCCGACCTCAACCCAATTGAGATGGTTTGGGATGAGTCGGACCACAGAGTGGAGGAAAAGCAGCCAACAAGTGCTCAGCAAATGTGGGAACTCCTTCAAGACTGTTGGAAAAATAATTCCAGGTGAAGCTGGTTGAGAGAATGCAGAGTGTGCAAAGCTGTCATCAAGGCAAAGGGTGGCTATTTGAAGAATCTCAAATATAAAATATATTTTGATTTGTTTAACACTTTTTTGGTGACTACATGATTCCATATGTGTTATTTCATATTTTTGATGTCTTCACTATTATTCTACAATGTAGAAAATAGTAAAAATAAAATAAAACATTTGAATGAGTAGGTTTGTCCAAACGTTTGACTGGTACTGTATATTATTTAGTATATGTAAAGACATGATTAAATCAAGAATCATGGTTGACAACATTAGCCTATTGTGAATTATGTATTATCACTTCTGAATGATGCCCAGTGTAAGGCAAGAAACAATGCCTTTTTTGTGTGTGACTTTTTCCGAATCATAGTCGCACACCTCATGTAGCCTAGCCCATAGGCCTATATGTTTTGATAACGTTGGTATCATAACTAAAGTGGACAAATAACTTCTTAAAATTAAGCACCTTAATCCGCTTCACAAGGGGTGTAGAGCCTAACTGGCATACAGAAGCAGCACGTGAGTTTCAAGTTTGGGGAATATCATTTTCACCTTAAAAATTCACCTTTATAATAAAAGCATTCCATGCATAATCGCATTTGTGGTCACTTTTGATAATGGTGTTTTTCCACTAATGGAACATTCATGCTTATAGCCTACTGCTCTGTGCGCATTGCTGCACTTATAATGTGAAGAAATAGCCTAATAGTTTATCAACATTTTAAGCTAAACGTTCTGTTCTGTTGTTTCAGCCACATTGCATAAAAAAGGTTTTTTGATGTTAGTGGTTGTATTAATTTGGGATCTATCGCATCCCACAACTGTCCCAGACCATATTTGGAATATTTATTTAGCATGGAGTTTTTTAGGGTGCATTACGGCCACACAAAGGGGATGCCACCAGGAAATTCGAGGCATTATCAAGAGCTTGTCAAATTGTGAATGAGAGACTGATAAGGTGTGTGAAAAAACAAAGCAGAGCTCATGCCTTTCAAGCAACTTTTTAAAAATCATCCTTAGAGTCGTATCATGCAGCCTTACAATGTATTAACAATCAAAACATATAGCCCATATAGAACAACTAAAGTTACATTAATAACTCTAAATGTAGCATATAGGAGTACCTATTGCTTTGTTAACCACTCAACACAGAATAGCCACATGTGCGCACACCCTCAAATCGAAAATATCCTTTCTATTTTATTCAGCTTTGTTCAATTTTATGTTTCAGACTATAAAATACTATAAAATAATCCCACAGAATTGTAAGTAAATCTTGTCTGCTAAATGAACTAGTGTAGCCCACAGCCATTTGGCATAGCCAGATCAGGACTTAACATGCTATTCTGTTATTCTGAAATAGACTACATTTTCTTCATGTAATGTTTCTTTAGACCTGTCTAAAATTAATAATGGATTTATTAGACTTTTTTAAATGTAGATGTTCCAAAGGTCTGCATCAGTGGCTTGTAGGCAATGTATGGAAGCCAGGTTATGTTAATTAACGGTAAATTACCGTGAGACTGACAGTTATTCACACCCCATGACCTTTTCCATATTTTGTTGTGTTACAACCTGAATTTAAAATGTATTAAATTGAGATTTTGTGTTTTTATGGAATTATGTTTTTCAGCTTAATTAAAGCTGAAATGCTGAAATTTATTGGGTCAATAAGTATTCAACCCCTTTGTTATGGCAAGCCTAAATACGCTGAACAAAAATATAAAAGCAACATGTAGACAAGAAAGCAACAAGAAGCTGATTAAACAACATGACCATTACACAGGTGCACCTTGAGGTGGCTTCTTCACCTGCGGGATCGTCTGAGACCTGCTATCCGGACACCTAATGAAACTGTGGGTTTGCACAGCCTAAGAATTTCTGCACAAACTGTCAGAAACCATATCAGGGAAGCTAATCTGCGTGCGCGTCATCTTCAACAGGGTCTTGACCTTACTGCAGTTCTGTGTCGTAACCGACTTCAGTGGGTAAATGCTCACCTTCGATGGCCACTGGCACGCTGGAGAAGTGTGCTTTTCACGGATGAATCCCGGTTTCAACTATACTTGGCATATGGCAGACAGCATGTATGGTGTCTTGTGGGTGAGCGGTTTGCTGATGTCAACGCTGTGAACAGTGGCCCATTACATTTTACATTTAAGTCATTTAGCAGACGCTCTTATCCAGTGAGTGCATACATACTTTTTTTTTTTTCATACTGGCCCCCCGTGGGACTCGAACCCACAACCCTGGCGTTGCAAACGCCATGCTCTACCAACTGAGATACATCCCTGCCGGCCATTCCCTCCCCTACCCTGGACGACGCTGGGCCAATTGTGCGCCGCCCCGTGGGTGGTGGGGTTATGGTAATGGCAGGCATAAGCTAAGGTCAATGAACACAATTGCATTTTTTCGATGGCAATTTGAATGCACAGAGATACCGTGATGAGATCCTGAGGCCCATTGTCGTGCCATTCAACTGCTGCCATCACCTCATGTTTCAGCATGATAGTGCACAGCCCCATGTCGCAAGGATCTATACACAATTCCTGGAAGCTGAAAATGTCCCAGTTCTTCCATGGCCTGCATACTCACCAGACATGTCACCCATTGAGCATGTTCGGGATGCTCTGGATCAACATGTATGACAGCGTGTTCCAGTTCCCGCCAACATCCAGCAACTTCCTTATATGAGCTGTAACTCAGTAAAATCTTTGAAATTGTAGCATGTTGCGTTTATATTTTTGTTCAGTGTAAGTTCAGGAGTAAAAGTTTGCTTAACAAGTTACATAATAAGTTGCATGGACTCACTCTGTGTGCAATAATAGTGTTTAACATGATTTTTTAATTACTACCTCATCTCTGTACCCCACACATACAATTATCTGTAAGGTCCCTCAGTCGAGCAGTGAATTTCTAACACAGATTCAACCACAAAGTCCAGGGAGGTTTTCCAATGCCTCGAAAAGAAGGCCACCTATTGGTAGGTGGGTAAAAAAAGCAGACATTGAATAATCCCTTTGAACATGGTGAAGTTATTAATTACACTTTGGATGGTGTATTAATACACCCAGTCACTAGGAAGGTATAGGTGTCCTTCCTAACTCAGTCGCCAGAGAAGAAGGTAACCGTTCAGGGATTTTCACCATGAGGCCAATGGTGAGTTTAAAACATTTACAGAGTTGGCTGTGATAGGAGAAGACTGAGGATGGATCAACAACATTGTAGTTACTCCACAATACTAACCTAAATGACAGAGTGAAAAGAAGGAAGCCAGTACAGAATAAAACATATTCCAAAACATGCATCCTTTTTGCAATAAGGCAATAAAGTAAAACTGCAAATATTGTGGCAAAGAAATGAACTTTATGTCCTGAATACAAAGAGTTATGTTTGGGGCAAATTCAACACAACTCATCACTGAGTACCACTCTTTATATTTTCAAGCATGGTGGTGGCTGCAACATGTTATCGGTATGCTTGTCATCGGCAAGTACTAGGGAGTTTTTTATTTTTATAAAAAGAAACGGAATTGACCTAAGCACTGGCAAAATCCTAGAGAAAAACCTGGTTCAGTCTGCTTTCCAACAGACACTGGGAGACAAATTCACCTTTCAGCAGGACAATATCCTAAAACACAAGGCCAAGTATACACTGGAGTTGCTTACCAAGACGACATCGAATGTTCCTGAGTGGCCTAGTTACAGTTTTGACTTAAATCGGCTTATATTAGATATTTCTGTATTTCATTTTCAATACATTTGCTAAAGTTTCTAAAAACATGTTTTCACTTTGTCATTATAGGGCCGTGTGTGTAGATGGGTGAAAAAAAGTAATATTGAATCAATTTGGAATTCAGGCTGTTTCACAATAAAATGTGGAATAAGTGAAGGGGTATGAATACTTTCTGAAGGCACTGTAGGTTTCCTCTATTATCTGTGTCTGCTGTTAGCTAGTTACTGGCTAGAGAGGTTTTCAGCCTGCATGGAACAAAAGCAGGGGAAGGGTTGCCCAAAACTCAGATGCAGTTATCATGTCATTACATCAAGAAAGGTCTCGAGATGGCGGAAGTGGATGCTGAGTTCGAATCAAGTAGTGTGTCACGCAAAGTTGGTGAAGATCTTTACTAAAATCAAATGTTTAAAATTGGAGTGGAGGATACGCGTATGAATGATAATGAATCGTTTCTTGTTGGGATGCATTTGTTGAGTCAGGATGCATACGTGAGAGACCCTTTTGAGGTGTCAAAAATGGTGAAGTATGCACTAGGAAAGGTGGAGTCTATCAGGAGTGGTCTTATTTTGATTAATTTTATTTCTGAAGAACAGAGGAAGATTGCAGTGATCCTCAAAAGAATCCGGACAACAGAAGTATCGTGCTTTGAACTTCGGAGCAGAGCACCCGTCAAAGGAGTAATCTCAGGGGTGACGACGGATGTTCAGGTTGAATACCTGAATAGAATTCCTGTGTGGTTGGTGCCCGGTGTCTGACCCGCTGGGTGAATGGAGAAAAATAATAAAGTCTGTCGGTCCTGTTGTTTTTGGATAAAGAGCACCTACCTACGCATGTGAAGCTTGGTTATGTAACATACGCTTTAAGAGCTTTTATCCCCAAACCACTGCAGTGTAAACATTTTAAAGGATTTGGCCATGTTTCAAGTGTGTGCAGACAGACAGAGTATACTGAAGAACGGTGTGTAGAAGGACAACAGTGTTGCAATTGTGGTGGGGATCATGATCCTGAGTTCCTGGAGTGCCCTGTAAGGGTGAAGGAGATTGAGGTGGCAAAAGTTAGCGTGGTCAATCGAATCTCCTATGGAAAGGTGATTGAAAGAGTTGAGAAAACAAGTGACCCTAGTGAAGATATGGTAGTGGATGCACCACAGCCTGTAGTAAATACCCTGTGTGTTAAAAAGGTGGATTTTGTGGCGTTAATTTTTTTAAACATTTGTTGGTAGTTTGGTCAATTTTCTGGGGAATCCTGTTTCCATCCCGCACAGTAGGTGGCAGGATGCAGAAGAAGAAGAAGAAGAAGAAGAAGAAGAAGAAGAAGAAGAAGAAGAAGAAGAAGAAGAAGAAGAAGAAGAAGAAGAAGAAGAAGAAGAAGAATGTATACAACCTTATTGACATCATTGATAGACATGGTATGTGGACATTTTCTGGCAGTCAATATATATTTATTGAAATGTACCCAGACCTCACCCTGTAAAGTTTTAGCTGCAATTGTCCAAGATGAACTAGCTAGCTTGATAAACAGTGCTGACAATTTCATTTGGGCTAGCTAGCTAAGTTAAACAGCCAATGTTTGTGTTGATGCTATTACAATAACCAAACAGTTGGATAAACAAATCATTGGTAAAATCATGAATTGGTGTATGACCAGTACCATGTGAGTTCCTATGTTTACTTCTGACGGTACCTTATGTGTACCTTTGACCTTTTTGTACACCTGCGAACAACACTGTACAGTCACCAAACTCTTATTTGTGAGAGTGTGTGGATATATATTATTGATAACAAATAACCATCTGGTGGCACTGCTGAGACATTAATGCACTCCAGACCAAAAGGTTGGAAGTTCAAATCCCAAAAGCATTTATGCACACAGATTCTATCAGGTATGTGCTAGTGGTCAGAGGTGGAACTGCATTAGAGCTGTAAAATCCACAAGCGTCTCCCGGCATTAAACCTGAAGCGAAAATTGCCATTGGCTGTATGGAGCTGCATTAAGAGAAATCCCATGCAGCCTTGTTTACAAGTTGGATCAATGGAATGTGATATGTAATATACACCTATTTAATGATTTTCAATTTGAGTGTCATTATTTCTATATAGGCTACACTTTCTCCTTCAGAACTTCTAACGTGAGTAGGACGGGTGTGGCTTCGTGACAATGAGTAGCGGCTCACTGATTTGATAGCTCTAATGCAGTTACACCTCTGACACCACCGAAACACCAGCTGTGCGAGTGTCAGCTATTGCATGTTTATGCTTGATCTGATTGAATCTTAATGTCAAGTGTTGGTGTTATCAGAAATTGCAGAATTATTGACTTGATTCTGGGAAACTTTTAGCAAAGTGCAGAAATGTATTCTTGCCAATAAATCTGTGGGCAATCTCTGTCATGGCCACAGACCTGGTGGTGAAGCAGGACATTCAGGTTGCTGTCATCTAAGGGAGTGAACATTATTTATAATAAGGGTTACATGGAGAGAATCTGACCTCTCTGAAATGGAAATGATGGCCCTCCCTTGAGCAAAATATATTTAACCTAAACCCTCCGTGAACGCTTGAAAAAACAAACAAGTGACCCTCCCCTACACCCAAGATAATAATTAAAACATGAAGTGGATAGCAGAGAACATGCCCACAGTTTACCCTCACTTCTTGGACAGACCAGAGTCTTAGATATACAGTTTTAGAAACTGTTCTTCATCCTGTAAGCATTAGGCCTATATGGCAATGCAGGCATTTTTATAGCGCACAGTGATGCAGGCCAGAAGGCTGTGGTTTCACAGACCACCATGGACAAGAGTAGAAGTGGAAATATGTCCTTCATAGTAAAAGCATCGCATGAATCTATCATCATATTTGCAGGTCTGAGAATAAATGTCATGCAATTCTACATCATTTTACATATTAACAGAATCTTTTTTAATACCAGACAAATTACCGAAATTACAGGCTAAGAATGGACAGATAGATAGGCCTATGGTGTTCATCTTATTATATTTATCCAATGCCAAATCAGTGTGTCTTGTTTGCAATGCAACTGTCCCTGTTTGCAAATAATTAAATCTGAGACAGGCTTATCTTTCCATCCCAGACAGAGGCCTGCTGATGCAGAAAAATATAAATTTTAACTACTGGCTACTTTTCTTCCGTGGCTTAACCCAACGAGAGATCACAAGTGTTTCCCTAAAAGCTGTCTGGATTCAAACATCTTCTATTGTACAGAAAGTTAATGCTTTATCAATTGATGGTGACAGAATTAGATTACATCCCAAGCAAAGCACATGTTTTGTCTCCTCGGCTATAGAAGGTGTGTAGCTCAGCCTCTGAATGTCAAAGAAACTAAACAATGATATCCCCATATGCATTGGAGTCACGTCTTTCCCGGGTATTTTCCATCTTGTTTCTAGCCTAAAGCATCGCGGACCAAAGCGCGCTTATAGATCACTTTATATAATCAGATGTTAGATTTTTTTCAAAATCTAAAGCTAACATGGGGTTGGCCTGTTCTTTTTTGCCATTTTCTTTAATAAAAGGTAGGCCTATGGCATACCCTCTCATACCCCCTCAATTCGAGTCCTGGTTTTAACTTTAACAGCCCTTCACTGACACTGAGGTAGGCTATTTAAAGAGTGCATGGTGGGTGGAAATAGCAGCCTATAGCCTAATTTCGTCTGTCAAACAGATAGGCCTTATAGGAAGAAATATGCTCCAACACAAAGCCCTCTTGTTGTTAGTAAAGTGAGTTAAATTCCCAGGTCTGATCCCAAGTGTGCTAACCAATGTTGAGTTCAATTACATTAAAATTTTAAGTCAGTTGAGAAAGTAAACCCAATTCTGAATTTTCCGGTATTGAAAATAATAGAATTTGAATTTGAGTTTATGTGTACTTGTTATATATTTACTGACAAAATACAGTTCAGAGGTAGAAATACATTAAAAGTTGTTTCCACCATTTTCACCGCAACTCAGTAGTCGGTAACTTGGTATAAAATTACATTTTTATTTTATTTATTTTAACAGTTTGTGCCATAAGCGCATCTAAAGTATCCTATACATTTAAATGCAATTGCAAGTGTGGCATAACAAGTTCATTTGCAGGACAGGCCAAAAAGTAACCAAGTACATTGTGATTGACAGTAAATATATAGCAAAACACCAATACAGTATCCTATTACTGTAGAAATGTTACGATTAACGACCACAACATTTACCACAGAATTAAGAGCCATGGCTAACAGTGTAGTTTCATGTTATTACATGTTGAACCACATGATTTCACATGTGGGAAATCACATGATTTCACATGTGAAATGTGAAATTTCACATATGAATTAATGTGAAAACGTGTTTTTAGAACCAAAGCTATTTACTATCATTATTTATGTCATTTATCTTTGTTTCATAGTGTAGGTTCTTATTTTTATTCAGTTTAGTTACATGATTTCTCAATTTGCAGTAAATTTGACAATCGGTTGTGCAGCCAGACTTTTTTGCCATTTCTTTTGCCTCATCCCTCTCAACAATACAATTTTTCAATTCCTCATCAATCCACGGTAACAGTTTTCACAGTTATTTTCTTAATGGGTGCATGCTTATTAGTAACCGGGATAAGCAATTTCATAAATGTGTCAAGTGCAGCATCTGATTCCTTCTCATTACACACCACGGACCAACACATATTCTTTACATCAACAACATAGGAATCACTACAAAACGTATTGTATGAACTCTTATACACTATGTTAGGCCCAGCCTTTGGAACTTCGGTTTTCCTAGATATGGCTACTACAGTGAGGGAAAAAAGTATTTGATCCCCTGCTGATTTTGTACGTTTGCCCACTGACAAAGAAATTATCAGTCTATAATTTTAATGGTAGGTTTATTTGAACAGTGAGAGACAGAATAACAACAACAAAAATCCAGAAAAACACATGTCAAAAATGTTATAAATTGATTTGCATTTTAATGAGGGAAATAAGTATTTGACCCACTCTCAATCAGAAAGATTTCTGGCTCCCAGGTGTCTTTTATACAGGTAACGAGCTGAGATTAGGAGCACACTCTTGAAGGGAGTGCTCCTAATCTCAGTTTGTTACCTGTATAAAAGACACCTGTCCACAGAAGCAATCAATCAATCAGATTCCAAACTCTCCACCATGGCCAAGACCAAAGAGCTCTCCAAGGATGTCAGGGACAAGATTATAGACCTACACAAGGCTGGAATGGGCTACAAGACCATTGCCAAGCAGCTTGGTGAGAAGGTGACAAAAGTTGGTGCGATTATTCGCAAATGGAAGAAACACAAAATAACTGTCAATCTCTCTCGGCCATGCAAGATCTCACCTCGTGGAGTTGCAATGATCATGAGAACGGTGAGGAATCAGCCCAGAACTACACAAAATGATCTTGTCAATGATCTCAAGGCAGCTGGGACCATAGTCACCAAGAAAACAATTGGTAACACACTACGCTGTGAAGGACTGAAATCCTGCAACGCCCGCAAGGTCCCCCTGCTCAAGAAAGCACATATACAGGCCCGTCTGAAGTTTGCCAATGAACATCTGAATGATTCAGTGGAGAACTGGGTGAAAGTGTTGTGGTCAGATGAGACCAAAATTGAGCTCTTTGGCATCAACTCAACTCGCCGTGTTTGGAGGAGGAGGAATGCTGCCTATGACCCCAAGAACACCATCCCGACCGGGGAGGTGGAAACATTATGCTTTGGGGGTGTTTTTCTGCTAAGGGGACAGGACAACTTCACCGCATCAAAGGGACGATGGACGGGGCCATGTACCATCAAATCTTGGGTGAGAACCTCCTTCCCTCAGCCAGGGCATTGAAAATGGGTCGTGGATGGGTATTCCAGCATGAAAATGACCCAAAACACACGGCCAAGGCAACAAAGGAGTGGCTCAAGAAGAAGCACATTAAGGTCCTGGAGTGGCCTAGCCAGTCTCCAGACCTTAATCCCATAGGAAATCTGTGGAGGGAGCTGAAGTTTCGAGTTGCCAAACGTCAGGCTTGAAACCTTAATGACTTGGAGAAGATCTGCAAAGAGGAGTGGGACAAAATCCCTCCTGAGATGTGTGCAAACCTGGTGGCCAACTACAAGAAACGTCTGACCTCTGTGATTGCCAACAAGGGTTTTGCCACATAGTACTACGTCATGTTTTGCAGAGGGGTCAAATACTTATTTCCCTCATTAAAATGCAAATCAATTTATAACATTTTTGACATGCGTTTTTTCAGGATTTTTTTGTTGTTATTCTGTCTCTCACTGTTCAAATAAACCTACCATTAAAATTATAGACTGATCATGTCTTTGTCAGTGGGCAAACGTACAAAATCAGCAGGGGATCAAATACTTTTTTCCCTCACTGTATATTGTGATCACTACTGTACAACCGATGGATTTGGATACTGCTTTCAAGCAAATTTCTGCAGCATTAGTAAAGATGTGTTCAATACATGTTGATGATTTCATTCCTATGCTGTTTGTAACCACCCTGGTAAGTTGACTGATAAACTGAACCAGTTTGCAGGCACTAGTTACAGTTTGAAGCTTTTTCTTGAATGGGCAGCTTGATGAAAGCCAGTCAATATTTAAATCAGAAAGTATTCATACCACTTGACTTTTTCCACATTATTTTACGTTACGGCCTTATTCTAAAATGGATTAAATTATTTCCTCATCAATCTACAAACAATACCCCATAATGACAAAGAGAAAACAGGTTTATAGACATTTTGCTATGAGTTTTGAAATTGAGATCAGGTGCATCCTGTTTCCATTGATCATCCGTGAGATGTTTCTACAACTTGATTGGAGTCCACATGTGGTAAATTCAATTGATTGGACATGATTTGGAAAGGCACACAACTGTCTATATAAGGTCCCACAGTTGACAGTGCATGTCAGAGCAGAAACCAAGCCATGAGGTCGAAGGAATTGTCCCTAGAGCTCCGAGACAGGATTGTGTTGAGGCGCAGATCTGGGGAAGGTTACCAAAACCTTTCTGCAGCATTGAAGGTCCTAAGAACACAGTGGCCTCCATCATTCTTAAATGGAAGAAGTTTGGAACCACCAACACTATTCCTAGAGCTGGCCGCCCGGCCAAACTGAGCAATCGGGGAAGAAGGGCCTTGGTCAGGGAGGTGACCAAAAACCCGATGATCACTCTGACAGAGTTCCAGAGTTCCTCTGTGGAGATCGGAGAACCTTCCAGGACAACCATCTCTGCAGCACTCCACCAATCATGCCGTTATGGTGGAGTGGCCAGACGGAAGGCACTCCTCAGTAAAAGGCACATAACAGCCCTCTTGGACTTTGCAAAAAGGCACTAAAAGGACTCTCAGACCATGAGAAAAAATATTCTCTAGTCTGATGAAACCAAGATTGAACTATTTGGCCTGAATGCCCAATGTCACGTCTGTAGGAAACCTGGCACCATCCCTACGGTGAAGCATGGTGGTGGCAGCATCATGCTGTGGGGAGGTTTTTCAGCGGCAGGGACTGGGAGACTAGTCAGGATCGAGTTAAATATGAACGGAGCAAAGTACAGAGAGATCCTTGATGAAAATATGCTCCAAAGCGCTCAGGACCTCAGACTGGGGTGAAGGTTCACCTTCCAACAGGACAACTACCCTAAGCACACAGCCAAGACAACGCAGGAGTGGCTTTGGGACAAGTCTCTGTCCTTGAGTGGCCCAGCCAGAGCCCGGACTTGAACCTGATCGAACATCTCTGGAGAGACCTGAAAATAGCTGTGCAGCGATGCTCCCCATCCAACCTGACAGAGCTTGAGAGGATCTGCAGAGAAGAATGGGAGAAGCTCCCCAAATACAGGTGTGCCAAGCTTGTAGCATCATACCCAAGAAGACTCGGAGGCTGTAATCGCTGCCAAAGGTGCTTCAATAAAGTACTGATTAAAGGGTCTGAATACTTATGTAAATGTGATATTTCCGTTTTTATTTTATTTAAAATTTGCTACATTTTGTAAAAGCTGTTTTGCGTTGTCATTACGGGGTATTGTGTGTAGATTGATGAGGGAAAAAAAAACTATTTAATCAATTTTAGAATAAGGCTGTAACATAACAAAATATGGAAAAAGTCAAGGGGTCTGAATACTTTCCGAATGCACTGTACATTATCAAGCATTTCACACATGTTATCCAGATAGCACTTGGTGGTCTATAGCAGCTTCCCACCAGAATGGGCTTTAGGTGAGGCAGATTAACCTGTAACCATATAACTTCAACAGGATTTAACATGAGATCCTCTCTAAGCTTTACAGGAATGTGGTTCTGAGTGCCATCTGCACTGCTATTTCAGTTATCAGTTATTCTGACTATTCTCTCATCATTTATTTAATTGACTTATATCAGCAATTTTAGGGTTTTCTGTATAGTTGTGTAATGTTGGTGGGGCATATGATTCAGTTTTAATGTTACTGCTGAATCACTGTGACAAATATAATCGTTTTTCATAAGTGTATTTTTAACAAAGATATTTACTTTGAAGTCCAAAGTGTAGGAATACAGGTGAAATCAGTTACTGACACAGACATGATGGCATAGCAGGAAGATCGGAATGCCATGAACCAAGAGGTTGTGAGTTAAAATCCCAGGTAAGGACATGTTGAATTATAATAATTACTGTATAAATAAACATGCACAATGTAGTCATGTATGTCAAATATGTAAGTTGAAAACACTGTTTGTTTAAAGCACTGTGTGTTTATCTTAACAACTTTTTTTGAATCCACATGTGAAAGGCTTTTGTTCACCTGTGAATATCCACATGTGAAACTTCATGTGAAATATCATCATACAGTGGGGAAAAAAGTATTTAGTCAGCCACCAATTGTGCAAGTTCTCCCACTTAAAAAGATGAGAGAGGCCTGTAATTTTCATCATAGGTACACGTCAACTATGACAGACAAAATGAGAAAAAAAAATCCAGAAAATCACATTGTAGGATTTTTAATGAATTATTTGCAAATTATGGTGGAAAATAAGTATTTGGTCAATATCAAAAGTTTCTCAATACTTTGTTATATACCCTTTGTTGGCAATGACACAGGTCAAACGTTTTCTGTAAGTCTTCACAAGGTTTTCACACACTGTTGCTGGTATTTTGGCCCATTCCTCCATGCAGATCTCCTCTAGAGCAGTGATGTTTTGGGGCTGTCGCTGGGCAACACGGACTTTCAACTCCCTCCAAAGATTTTCTATGGGGTTGAGATCTGGAGACTCCAGGACCTTGAAATGCTTCTTACGAAGCCACTCCTTCGTTGCCCGGGCGGTGTGTTTGGGATCATTGTCATGCTGAAAGACCCAGCCACGTTTCATCTTCAATGCCCTTGCTGATGGAAGGAGGTTTTCACTCAAAATCTCACGATACATGGCCCCATTCATTTTTCCTTTACACGGATCAGTCGTCCTGGTCCCTTTGCAGAAAAACAGCCCCAAAGTATGATGTTTTCACTCCCATGCTTCACAGTAGGTATGGTGTTCTTTGGATGCAACTCAGCATTCTTTGTCCTCCAAACACGACAAGTTGAGTTTTTACCAAAAGTTCTATTTTGGTTTCATCTGACCATGTGACTTTCTCCCAATCCTCTTCTGGATGCACTCTAGCAAACTTCAGACGGGCCTGGACATGTACTGGCTTAAGCAGGGGGACACGTCTAGCACTGCAGGATTTGAGTCCCTGGCGGCGTAGTGTGTTACTGATGGTAGGCTTTGTTACTTTGGTCCCAGCTCTCTGCAGGTCATTCACTAGGTCCCCCCGTGTGGTTCTGGGATTTTTGCTCACTGTTCTTGTGATCATTTTGACCCCACGGGGTGAGATCTTGCGTGGAGCCCCAGATCGAGGGAGATTATCAGTGGTCTTGTATGTCTTCCATTTCCTAATAATTGCTCCCACAGTTGATTTCTTCAAACCAAGCTGCTTACCTATTGCAGATTCAGTCTTCCCAGCCTGGTGCAGGTCTACAATTTTTTTTCTGGTGTCCTTTGACAGCTCTTTGGTCTTGGCCATAGTGGAGTTTGGAGTGTGACTGTTTGAGGTTGTGGACAGGTGTCTTTTATACTGATAACAAGTTCAAACAGGTGCCATTAATACAGGTAACGAGTGGAGGACAGAGGAGCCTCTTAAAGAAGAAGTTACTGGTCTGTGAGAGCCAGAAATCTTGCTTGTTTGTAGGTGACCAAATACTTATTTTCCTCCATAATTTGCAAATAAATTCATAAAAAATCCTACAATGTGATTTTCTGGATTTTCTTTTCTCAATTTGTCTGTCATAGTTGACGTGTACCTATGATGAAAATTACAGGCCTCTCTCATCTTTTTAAGTGGGAGAACTTGCACAATTGGTGGCTGACTAAATACTTTTTTTCCCCACTGTATGTGAAGTGTTCCAAAAACACAGGGTTTCACGTGAAGTTTTCCAAAAACACATGATTTCACATGTGCAAAACATGTGGAAATTTCACATGAAATAATTAGATTTTCCACATGTGAAACCATGTGTTGTTTCCGGAAGGGGAGTCTTAGGGTAACATGTAATAGTGTCTAACTCTTACCCTTGTCACCTTAATACCAGGGCAGTTTCCTACTATAGTCAAGGGCAAGGCCACCCTAGACACTACTAATTGCAGAGATAGTAGCTTACCAGTTACGGTTCCTGCAGTCAAACGCAGCCACACCATTTGAATCTGGAGTCCATTTGATACCTGTATAAATAATACAGTCACACCATCCCTACAGTCAGCAAACATCATTGCATCCATTTAAATTCTACAACACTGTTGCAATTTACATCATAAGAGAGCCGACGGTGACATGGTTTCTCTATACTAGTATGTTTTTATGTTTTGCTGTGCTATCTTTTCTGAAACATTCTACTCTAGATTTAAACATTATTCTGTGCTGATTTATGCTATCTGCTGTATGGAGCTGTGGGCCTATTACATTAACATAGTGTTGTCATCTGCCTAGTCCTTTACCAGGGTAGATTCTGAAGAATCCTGAGGAGCTGCCAAAGTACTGCCAGGTGAGAGTGGGGTCTTTCTGGAAGTTATTGATGAACACGTCATTCAGAGCCTCCGACATGTAGATTCCATTGAGGATGTAGGGATCTTTACACAGGGGAGGTAGAGAGAGCAGAAAATGAGTGAGATGGAAAGTGTAACATCACCTATAGCAACTCTTTCACATCTTTCACTTTAAAGGCTGATTACGCCACACCTAATCCAATGTTATTTCAATGTGTGATTTATGTAAAAAATATGTGTTATATTCATATATAAATTAGGATTTGCATCAAAGGGCATCAAGTGAGGATTTGGATCCAAGGGCCTGCAAAGGGCCTGTTTCAACTTCACCACACAGCCACCTTTGTTGTAGACATTGGTGGGGACCTGTACGTCACTCTGCATTGTGTTGACTGGGAGGTTGTTGAAATGCTCATTCTCCTCCAGAGGAAACTCCCCACCCAGCTCTATGAAGTTACCATCCTCATCCACTGTGTTCACCAGCATGGAGTTATAGTAGTCAAACTGGAGAAGGACAAAGCACGAGGAAGTTGGAAAAGTTGCATTCAAATTCATCAAGTATGATTGGAAGTCGAGTAAGTTAGCAGTGTATACTCTATCAGAAATGGGCTTCTGCTCATGGCATTGTGTGTTTTTGTGGTCATCAAAATGTGCATGATGGTTAGACATTTCATTATCTCTATAGTGGTACTGTAGAATAGCTTTGTGATACTCATAGTAGCATTACGTTGATAAATCTGAGACCTCATATTCCCACAGACAGATAGAATGACAAACCTGTAGAGTTTTGTTGAACTCGTGGTACAAATCTGCATCCTCCGCAGACTCAGCCAACCGCTGAGGAGAAAATAAAGATATATTAATTCAAATACGTTTTGCAAACCACAAGCCCAACCACAATACTCATGGTTAATGTTCTGGGGGTGGTTACTCTCATATTGCAAAGAGGGTATGCTATAGCAGGGACATCAACAGATGGCCCAATGGCCAAATCCTGTCTGCGAGGTGATCTCATTTGGAACGCCAAGGTTGTCTTATGTAGTTAAAATGATTTTAAACAACGTGTGTGTGGCTTGTAACGCCAAAGTAGTGGGTTCGATCCCCGGGACCACCCATACCCAAAAAATGTATGCACGCATGACTGTAAGTCGCTTTGGATAAAAGCGTCTGCTAAATGGCATATTATTATTATTATATTATTTGTACTCACCTTAACGGACTTCATCTTGGACCCCAGCATTCTCTCTATGTCCTCTGAAAATTCCCTCACTTGGGCTCTCCCATCGATGTCCGCTATCTTTATAATGGACTCTACATCTCTGAATTTCTGAGAAGAACAAGGGAGATGTTCAACCATGTCTTTTTAGTATGTCTGATATGTAATATTTGATCATCTGGTTTCCCATTTGTACAGAAAATGAAATAAAGCTCCAAATGCAGCATTGCCATGCTAACTTGTCATGTAGCATTCTCTCTTGGAACTGATTGATTCAGGTATTTTTCCTCTGGCAATTCACAGGTACAATG
Organism: Coregonus clupeaformis; assembly: GCF_020615455.1. Classification (NCBI taxonomy): domain Eukaryota; kingdom Metazoa; phylum Chordata; class Actinopteri; order Salmoniformes; family Salmonidae; genus Coregonus; species Coregonus clupeaformis. The sequence goes on along the minus strand of NC_059210.1, from coordinate 3,417,218 downwards.
AGTACACAATGGTCATTATAAAGTCAGGAATAGAAGATATTGAGGTAGATAGAGTATATAACATAGACTACATCAGTTAGTATCCTAGCTGCCCTGGGCCACTAGCTGTGCCAAGTATCTCCCTTTCACTCACTCACTCACTCACTCACTCACTCACTCACTCACTCACTCACTCACTCACTCACTCACTCACTCACTCACTCACTGACTGACTGACTGACTGGCTGACTGACTGACTGACTCCAACCCAACCCAACCCAACCTGGAGACAGAGCTGGCGGGTGGACACAAAACAATTAGGGTTCCTCAAAGGTTCTTTGGGAAGGGTGATGGTTCTATGTGGAACCATACTGACCCAAATAACCCTTTGAGCCCTTCAATGGTTCTTTGTAGTTCAAGAAAGGGTTATTTCCTCTTTTAGTGATAATTAAAATGTAGGGACGGCGGCTCATTCAAATATTTTGGGGCATGGTTTGGTCACAACTCTTTTTGTTTAACCGTGAGTGAGAGTGTCATTACAGTTGATCTAATCTGTGGTGTTATGCGATTGCATGTTATGATTGACTATGGCCAGTGAGGGTGTCTTGTGAAAGACGTATGGTCTTATGTCTATAGAAAATGGTTGACTAAGTCCGTAGTTCTCAATTCTCTCCTCAGGGTCCCCAGCTGTGCCAGAGCTAGCACACCTGATTCAACTTGTTAATAAACACAATAAAACCTATGGAATTTTAACAATATAATATGGCTATTAATCCAGATTAAAGATCTGTATGGTTCTACAAATAACTTTTGAGATTGAAAAAGGTTCTTTATAGAACCATTGTCCATAGTGGTTATATAAGGTTCTATAAAGAATAATGTATAAATAACCTTTTTGGGTGCTATATAGAACCTTTTATTAATGGTTCTTTATATAAACTTAGGAAAGGGTTCTTTATAGCACCATACAGGTTCCATTTAGAACCTTCAGAAAAAGAACCTTCCGCTATGGTTACCAGTAAAATAAGCCTTATTTGGCACTATATAGAACCATTTGTTTTTAGTGTGTGGTGTTAGAGGAGAATATGGGGCGCCACAGGAGGTTAGTACACGTGATGAGACAAGGAAAGTATGGGGCAGATGGTGATCAGTGGGATGTTATGGACCATCTCAGGTTGAAATGGCAGAGAATATGTGTGGTTAGTGGGGAATACTATATTGTGTGTTCAGACACAATACTGCATGTTGTTTTTGTCCTGTGGTTGATTTTAATTCGGACTCATTCTCGTTTAGTGATCAACCCCCCAAAACACCCATATTTTACCTTTTGCAGAATGTTAGCTCCCGAGTATCTTGTGGTAGCCTTGCGTAGTTGCACTGAAAGGATATTTGCCCAAACTTGGACCCTGAAATAGACAGAGAGAGCGAGAGAGAGAGAGAGAGAGAGAGAGAGAGAGAGAGAGAGAGAGAGAGAGAGAGAGAGAGAGAGAGAGAGAGAGAGAGAGAGAGAGAGAGAGAGAGAGAGGTGATGAAGGATAGTGAGGGATAATAGATAATCTATTATCATGTCCATGACAGAATATAATCATCAAGATTTTAGCCTTGCTGTCTACATGACACTCAAAACCCAGACAGGACCCATGTGCCAAAAAAGGCCATGAATATTACAAATATAAACTGCAATGCCAATTTGTTTAATCTGTCCATGGTTGATGTAGGTCAGTAGAAGGTTCCAGGTGCCCCTCAAACACATTATTCGTTTTTAAGTATAGCCGTGGGATTCTGAAAAAAAAGTTGCCCGCGCTACAGATGGCTATATCGGTCCGCTAATACAGGACTAGTAAAGGCCCAGTGCACTACTTTTGTTTTTTATTAATATTTGTTTTGTATTCTGATTTTTCAGGGGGTGCTGCAGCACCCTCAGTACCTCTAATTCCCGCGGCTATGATTTTAAGCCACCTATAGAACTCTCTCTTTATTGGAGCTCTGCATGTCAACAGACAGACTAGCAAAGTGGTGTTGTATGGAAATCAAATAGAATGCTGTGGAATGTTATTTGTTTGCTCCTCATGACCTCATCTGATATTTCTTTATAACTCTTTGTTCTTTTGTCCAGATGTTGTGTAGAATCCTGAGATAGGAATATCAGATTTTACCATGTACCTTTATGAGGGATTATACAGAACACCTTTCTAAGCCATTGTATTACTGTCACATGAAACAGGGCTCAATCTAGTAAAGGAGCCTCGAATAACCTTTTGGGGTTCAAAAGATTGCCACTGTGGGGGAACCTTTTCAGGTCAAAAAGGTACCTTGAGGAACCCCTATGAAAAGGTTATTTGAGGAACCCCTGTGACATGATGCATATATTTTCGCAAAAGCATCACAGATTAACGCTTATACACTGAAGACTGGAGGTGTTGCCTATTGGAGGCTTGGCTTTCAGATAGTACATTTTGGCCACCCGTAAGAGTAAATGTCAGTCCTGTTCATCATATTAAGTTTGTACACTAGAAATGTCAATTTTCTTTGAATATTTATGCATATTACATATTCTAATATAATGTTAACTTTTCTGACTACATACAGGGATTTGCATAGGCTCTTGAGGAACTCATACACCTCTGGAAGCCTCATGGAAGCTACAAAACTGTCAATCTTCTTCTTCTTCTTCTTCTTCTTCTTTGCTATCATGGCGTTCGCACATTTTGTTTGTGCATGCCGCCACCTACTGTGCAGGAGTGTGTGGTCGATCACTTTACATTTTGTGATACAAAAATAAAAAGGAAGGGGTAAAGTGAAAAATTACACCACCAACTAACCCTACACCTATATACCACCAAAAAAAACATACCCTATTCCACTACTTTGACCCTTCCTGATCCTACACCAGGTCGATGGCATGGGAGGACGGGACTCTTTCGTTCAACACACCTTGTTAATATTCTGCAGTAAAACTTTTTACACCCAAGTACTTCTCTGCAGCTGCCACCACAACACCTATTTTCTGTGATTTATGTTCCATTTCTGTGGTACAGTTGATAATCATGGCAATGAATGCTAAGAAGCCAACCTTACTGAAGCACAAATTTGTATCACTCCGTATTGGCTTAGACCTACTACTTACTCACCTTAGCCCATCATCCGCTACTCTCTTCACTGCCTCAGCATACAACACCTTCTGTTCTACTCTGACCCTGGCAACCACAACCGGTCTCTCTTGCACCAGGCACTTCTGATCCCCAGCAACATGGGCACACCCACAATTGACACACACAGTTTTTTCCACGATACTACACATTCCTTTGTCCCATGCCCTCCTGCACACTTCTCACATCTCAGAATCTCCCTCCTGCTGCAACATAACCATAAGCTTGGCATCTGAAAACCCTTAGTGGTTTCGGCACAAAAGCTCTCACGAGATATCCTAATATGACTTTGTCAGGTAAATACTCTGCTTCAAAACTCAAAAGGACAGACAGTGTCTTCTCAGTTTCACCACGCTCGCCACCGGGTCTGCGTCGCACCAAACGGTGAGTGTCACAATCACAGGCAATCTTCAATTTCAGTTGCTCCACCTCAACACTTAACCCCACCCCAGTAATCGCTCCTTTCAAAGGCACCCTGCTCCGGAGAGTCACAGGTCTTGTCCCGAGGCACGTGACGCATAGCGCCTGCACCCTCTGGATGGAAGAAACACAAGTTCACAAGTTCACTTCAACACAAGTTCACTTCGAGCTACTTTCACTGATTTAACAGTACCCAAATTATTTTCTACCCAGCCTGAGATTACATATGGGTCAGCCAAAAGGCAGGGATCCACTGGGCCAGAATCATCCTTTGCATGACGATCGGGGAGAGGATCGGACTCTGAGGTCTTCACCACACCTGCCACCACAGGTAATTCATCCTCACTGTCTTCACATTCAATTTCTGAGCCATCAGAAACAGCAGAGTACGGTTTGTACTTGGCACCATTCTTTTTCAACACACATCTTCCCTCTGCACTTGGCTCTTCTCCTTCCTTGCTGTCCATAACCATGTCTATTCGTTCACCACGCTCATGCCGTGCCTTCATCCGCTGTACTGTTTGCAGAACACGCACTGATGGCTTTTTTCCAATACCTAACTTCTGTTCCATATCCCAATTTACTAGTCTGGCTATCTCCGGCCTCTCCATGCTTGCAAAACATAGGCTACTCTGCATCTGAAAGCACCACCCTGTCAGTGTTCAACCTTAACATGTGATGACAATACAACAGAAAAGATGAACAGAAATTACATTTACTCTCACGGGTGCTTACTGATTAACAGGAGAGTCTTTAGAGGTGAAGTGGATGAGCTAGCTGGCCCCCTCTGGCCTGACGGGGCACTGGGGCACTGGAACACAGGGGCCAGCAGACTGGGGCCAGACTGGCGGAGGAGTTGGAAGTTAGGCTGGGCTGGAAGAGCTGACATGGTCTCATTAGAAAAGGAGGCCAGCAGACAGACAATAGAGCTGACTGGGGCTGTGCAGCCTAGGACAGGAGCTGGGAGCTAGGAACTGGGCTGGGAGCTACAGGTGTTGCAGCCTGTAGGCTATAGAGCCCACACAGAGATTATGGCACCATGGCTCAGCTCAGGACAAAACTGTATATAGGATCATATATAGGATCAGCTGATGTGGTTAAAGGGTCCCAGCGTGACACATACACACTGTACATTGCTGTTACGCAGAACTATTGTGTATTACATTTGTGCGTTTGTGTTTGCGTGTGTTTGTTTGCATGTTTGCATGCGTGTGTGTGTCTGGCTGTATGAGCAATATCAAAGCAGACTGCTTCAACCTAGGAAAATACATACAATCTGTTAACATACTGTCTCAAATCAAGCAACGCTCATTCACAAAATACAACCACTCCAACTCCTGACTACAGTTAATCCACCATTCCTCTCTAATTCACGATAGCAGTATGTTATATAAACGTGGCTATGAAAAGTACAGTGATACAGACCTGGGCAGAAAATAGTTGTATTTTGTAGTTTATTTGAAAAGAACAAACTTTGAAAATGCTCAAGGTAGTTGAATATACTGTAGTTTATATAGAGTTTCAACTAAAAGGCAGCTATTTTCTTTGATATTCACATACGAGTCTCAGAAAAACTAAGAATATTTGAAGGTATTTGAATATATGCAAGTTATTTGAAAACAAACAAAATGTACTTAATGGCTGCCAAATTTTTTATGAAGAACCAAAAACTACAACAGTTAGTTGAATTACTCTAAAGATATGATCATAAGCACATGGTTTGGAGGATTCTTAGATATTCAACTTAATATAGTTTATAGCTAGAATTAAATACATGAGGGGCATGGAATCCCCTCAACATTATAGACCACTTTTGCAGCTTCAAAATGACATAACATATATTTTCATAATAAGTGAGACATAAGGTAATACAGCAACATGTGTAGTAACTTTGTGATTATTACAATAGCAACATTATTGTTACATAGAACTTAGAAAATTGCTTTACAATTGCACAATAATGGATTTATTACAAAGTTGTGTGCCCTATAATTAGCTAAAGCTTTTGAACCCGAACAAACATTTCAGTAAAGGGTGAAAGAAATCGAACTAACCGATGGGATTAGTTTAGAAAATGTATGTTATTTATTTTTGTATAGCATAAGATTAATCAATCAATCAATGTACATGCACAAACGTAGATATTGAAACAAACCATTTTAAAAAATCAACCTGCAATAGAGCATTCTAGGAAATATGATAACGATGGGTGTAGTTTTGGTTCAAAAAAACATGTGGGCGGCAGGTAGCTTAGTGGTTAAGAGCGTTGTGCCAGTACCCCAAAGGTCGCTGGTTCTAATCCCCGAGCCGATTAGGTGAAAAATCTGCCGATGTGCCCTTGAGCAAGGCACTTAACCCTAATTGCTCCTGTAAGTCGCTCTGGATAAGAGCATCCGCTAAATGACTAAAATGTAAATGTATGAGTTTCAGGCCCCTGTATTAGGGTAAAACTAGGCCCTCCAAATAAGGCCTTATGAAATACGTATGCACAAAAAAAATGCTCGATTAAAAACAACCCAATTTGGGTAAATATTGGACTGAACACACATTGGGTTATTTTGACCCAGACAGTTGGGTCACTTTGTTGGGTTATTGATGCTGGAGGCGTGGTTTAGTAGGGGTGTGGCTTTTAAATAGTTATTTTTGGCCAGCCGTGAGTGTAAATGTAATTCCGGTTCATGTTCTGTTGTATTGTCAAAATATTTTAAGGTTCAGTACTGATACTTTTGTAGCTGTTATGAGGCTTACACAGAAGTATGAGTTCCTCAAGTGTCCATGCATATCCCAATGTTGGGAGACTTACCAATTTGTTATAATATTTAAATAAAGTTATCACATTTATATACAAATATGTAATATGCAAAACATATTGAAGGAAAATTCAAATGTGCAGTGTACAAACTTAACAGGAATTACATTTACTCTCACTGGTGGCCAAAAATAACTATCTGAAGGCCAAGCCCCTACTAAGCCATGTCTCCAGTCTTCAAAGAAAACAACCCAACTAAAGCTAGCAGCATGGTCAATCCGGAGTCTGCATTGGACGTACAGCATTTACGGGAATGCGGCCTCTGCAGAAGTCAGGGCATTCATATTATTGAACTTCGCGAAGCAGAGCAGAGCTGTTGTGAAAGATGTTGTCAAGGAAAGGAGTTTGTATTTATACACGACGTACCGCCCCCACCTATCGTCAACCAATCATGTCAATGCGGAGCTATACGGAGCTATACGGAGTCCTCCGCATTATACATTTTTTGGGAGGTGCACGGCATTGCTGTATGGAGCTTGATTTGGCGTCCGCTGAACTCCGGAGGCTCCGCAATTGCGTCACGCCCTCCGTATGGAGCCTCCGCACCGTCACTTACAAAGCATAAATCGACTTTAAGTGTGTTCTGTCCACTATTTACCCAGCATTTCTTTTTCTTGCAGGGATGGGCAACTGGCGGACCCTTTTGAAGGCTCTCGGATACATTCGGGGTCCCAACTTACTGTTGCAAGGTAGAATAATAGAATACACAAGGTGCAATTTCGAAATTTGATTGTACATCAACAGTTTTTCTCTTATGTCAGTCACTCATAGTCACTCAATTAGCCCATGTCAGCAAAACATTTTTGATTGGTAAGTTAGTCTAGCGGCCAGCTATCTAAACTTGTAGTAATCAAGGTCGAATTAACCCCGGAGGGCCCCCATTGATTTTGTTAGTCAGTCTCACTCAGATATCATCTTAAAAACAGCAAACATTTCTCTCCACCCTGTGGCAAAATGTTTAGAATTGCAGCAAACTAGTTATAAAACAGCAGCATTTTCTCTACACACCATGGCACAATGTGTAGAATTGCACAAAATTAACTCTAAAACTGCAGCCCCTCATGATGAGTTCAGATTTTTTGTGGCACCCACCCCCATCAAAGTTCCTCATCCCTGATTTAGAGTGTGGTATTGTGTTCAAAACTTTATTCGCTTAGGAGCTCAATTGGTGAAGACAATAGGATCGAAAATGGATGAATGCAACAACCATTTCTCTGTCACTAACAAATATACTTGTCCGTTATTTATTTTTTAGAATTTTTTTTAACAAGTTCTTTTTTTCATTTCACTTCACCAATTTGGACTATTTTGTGTATGTCCATTACATGAAATCCAAATAAAAATCCATTTCAAATACAGGTTGTAATGCAACAAAATAGGAAAAATGCCAAGGGGGATGAATACTTTTGCAAGGCACTGTATGTACACCTGGGGCAATGGACATTGAGGAGAATGGACATTTACAGAATGTTCAGATAGAAATGTATTGTGTAGATCAAATATGGCTCTCAGAGAGATTGGAATAGTATATGAAATTGTGTGTGCTCTATTCATTCTCTTTCTATCTTCAACATGCAGTTCCAGATACAACCCTGCCATTAGTTGAAGTCACTTCCTGAGATCTGTATTCAAATATTTTGAAAAAGTATTTGCTTTCTCAGATCTGCATTAAATAGTTTTGAAAAGTAGTCACTTTCTGAGATCTGTATTCAAATAGTTGTAGTCACCTCCAAAGTAACTATTGGTTCCACAGGAAAAATAGGTACTTTCCACAAAGCATAGTTAAAACTATAATTATGCCAGGTCTGCAGTGATAACACCTCGGATCAGACTACCACAGTCCTGCTGAGGCTTCAGGCAGTGATGGACCCAGTGGGGTACAAGTTAACATGCGGGTCTGCTCACAGGAGGTTCCTCTGACAACACACGCCGACCTGCATGACCATCTGTCTACCAGTGTGGTGTGATACCCCTGGATACTGTCCCGGACCAAATTGGTGAGGGCAGTGTCCTGCAGGATAACAGTGGTCAACTGATCATATGACCGGCACTTTGGACCACTTCCTGCACAAAAAGCCACTGGCAGTGACTGAACTGGGAATTGGCAGCCTATGGGAGAAATGCTTCTTGGTAAAAAACTAACTTGGTGGGCAAAACCTGTTGCAAGGATGTCATTATGAAGTCTATTGTGTCATCATGGTCAGATTTATTACTGGTTGCAAAAGCAAGACAATGACGTCCTATGCCAAAGGTTGCCTGTTAGTGGGTCAAGTATCTTTTATCTGTAACACAGTGGCTTAAAAACCAATGGAACTGCCGTCAATAAGCTGTTGGCAACTTTGAAGAGCGAGACAGCTTTGGGTCAATCAATATGATATTCGGCCTGACTCAAGGATTTAAATGTATGTAAGCTCAGGAGAATATCCCGTTTGTCCAATGCCAGCCCTGTATTGGCCTACAAATCTAATCTACAGAAACACAGACAAGCACAGAACAGCCAGCTCTCCCCATTGTGCCTTGGGGAAATAGTGATGCATTTTACCACAAAGACAAGGCTAGCCTCGTCCCACATGGGATGAAGGGATATGTAATGTAGTAAACCACGTGTCAAACACTCCATCACATCAGCACACTGAGTGACCTGATGATCGCCCACAGTGACCTGATGATGATGTGTGTTCTCTTCCAGCAAAGGAAAACGGTGGCTGAATTCCACAAGGGGAAAAAATCCTGGCTTTGACGGCGGATGACGAATCACATCACATCAAATCATGTTGTGGAACTGGCCTGACTGACCGCTGGCACTGTCCCCTAATGTGGTGGGATGAGAGATGAGCGTGGACACAGGGCCAGACGGGCTGAGAGCAGAGTGCAGAGTGTGGGACTCAAGCGTGATTAATCTCCCTGGCTCATGGGACCTTTTTAGGTGCTGTGATTTTGGTGACAGTTGGATGTGGTTCAATTATAGCGGAGGGAGTGAAGCAGAGGGAGAGGAGAGAGGAATCAGGGTCAATATGTAATCAGGCCTTGAAACAAACCGAACGGCAGCTGACTGCAGATAATCAACAATAACCAGCCAGCCAGTCAGACAGACCATATTGGAATAGAGATTCAACCTAGACATCCTCCTCCTTATATGCCTTTTAGCAGACACTTTTGTCCCTCTACTATAACTGGGCTGGATTCGGCTGGTCAGAGAATGTGCTTCCTCAAACATTTTCCAAGTGCAACAATTACATTTGTTAGAAGTGTACTGTGAAAGTCAGTCACTTGAATCTCAGGGTGACAAGGTGCTGATAAAAATGTGGAGACTCATCAACATCAAAGGCCAACTAGAGGATTGCTATAGATCATACAGTGCTGGACCAACAGGGAAAGATATATATGGGATAGTATAGTAATAATACCACTGCTCTAAGTGAATTGGTCAGCATAGATTTAGCGCCCTTATGCCTCTACATCTGAGGTGTAGCTGACACACAAAGCCTCAGTAGCCTGTGTGAATAGAAACTTTAAAGGAGAGACTGTTGGAGGTGAGCAGTACTACATGATAGCGCTAAGGGGCTACTCACGTCTCAGGTGGTATCTTCATCTGAGCGTGAGCAGTGAAGCAAAACCAGCTGAAACACAGGATCCACAGGCCCAACCTCAGCCCCGCTGGAGTCCCCCTGGGTCCCAGCCTGTTCGTTACTTCACCTGATCCTAGTCCCATCCTGTAAGGGTCCACTGTGTCAGCCCTGGGTCCTAGTTTCATCCTGCCTGGGTCCACTGTGTCAGCCCTGGGTCCTAGTCCTATCCTGCCTGGGTCGGCCCAGGGTCCTAGTCCCATCCTGCCTTGGTCCACTGTGTCGGCCGTGGGTCCTAGTCCTATCCTGCCTGGGTCAGCCCAGGGTCCTAGTCCCATCCTGCTTGGGTCCACTGTGTTGGCCCTGGTTCCTAGTCCCATCCTGCCTTGGTCCACTGTGTCGGCTCTGGGTGCTAGTCCCATCCTGCCTTGGTCCACTGTGTCGCCTGAGGAAGACATCTGTACCGGTCCGGTATCTATGGCTCCTTTCCAATGTCTCAGTCAGCACACAAGAAAACGACAACACACCTCAGGATCAGCAAGCCTCAAGAAAGTGTCGAGGAACATCAATGAGTCTGTGGGGGAAAGTGTCCTCATTTCGGCTAAAGGAAGTGGAAGCCCCATGACGTCCTTTTTGACTGTGTTGAATGCGGTCTGGATCCTGTCCTCCCCAACTCTTTCTCGTTATCTTCTCATCCTCTCACAACCACAGGCCAACCTCTCCTCTTTACAATCCTAAAGCACTACAACCTTCTCCTGTTGATGTTAGAAGTGTTGCCTTCTAGTGTTACAAGTTGAGAAGCGCCAAACACTCCAATATGACACAATGAAGAGAAACTATTTCGATTCTTGTGACCTGTCAATCAACCATGAAGACGACACTCCAATAAGTATTCATCAGAAGTTGCATGGTGGTCATTCACAAGATCTAGTTACTGTAGTTCCTCTCTGCGTCCTGGCGGTGAAGGATCCCCTCCTGGTTATGCACAGACCAGACAGACGTGCCGTCACACTGACAACGATGAGAAAATAACCCACAGAAAAATGGGAGGGATGCATGCAGCAGCCATTGATTTGTCGACATTCCGGCGCTGCCTACTGTCATTAAATTTAGGGCGTAACCTACTGGGATTAAAACTCCCCACCCCACCCGAGATGGGGATAGGAGAGAGAGGAAGGGAGGGGTGGATGGAGGGAAAGTAGAGGGGGAGGGAGGATCGAAGCAGAGGATTGGATGAAGGGTTTGTTTTATCTAAGAGGATTATAGTGATTTCTGGAGACAGGCTCTTGTCCATCCAATCAGTGGATGATAAAAAAAAAACTAAAAAAAAAAACTGTTTGTTTAGCGAAGGCAGTGCTGACATCTAGCAAAGCCTGATACTCCCCTCCAACATAAACAAAAACACGCTTGCCAAATCCCGCCCGGCCACTCTGGCACAGGAGCTAAGCAGGAGGGAGCGAATGAATACCGAATGAACGAACACAGCAAAAATGCACAGCATGCTCCGACGTACACACACCTTTTTGAAAATAGTTTATCGCTTTGGTACCATTTTCACAAGTATGCGGTACATTTTCACAACTCTTAATACAAAACGCCAAACTGGTCACACTTGTAACGCAGCCAGTCACTCATTCAAAACCTGTCATTGTGCATTCATTTGGATTGTAAACATCTCTCACCACAAACATTGATTCAAAATATTAGTTTATTGTGAAATGTTATGAGAACATTGGTTTAATCACCAAAAAAACATGATATATTTTCAAATTAGTCGTTTTACAATCAGTTTAGCCAATAACAATGCAGATTTGTTTAAAATTGCCCTTAGAAGTGCTCAAAGTAACATTTGTTTTTTTCACCAGGTAAACCAGTTGAGAACTTGAGAACAAGTTCTCATTTACAACTGCGACCTGGCCAAGATAAAGCAAAGCAGTGCGATAAAAACAACAGAGTTACATATGGAATAAACAAACAAAAAACGTACAGTCAATAACATTGGGCAATAAACAACAAAATTGACAGAACCTATAATTTCCATAATATCTATCCAATGTGTAATCAAAGGTGTGATCAATGACGACATCCTCTACAATCATTCATGCAAAAAATATAATTACAACATAGGTGCACGGTCTGTAATGAAATGTAAGAAATTAAATGAAACAAATTAGATGAAAATAAAACAACCTTTAGCACGCATTAATTTGTATCACGCCTATCTTGAGCATTTGGCCTTAACTTCTCATCCACATCACAGTGAACGTCCTCATTGTTCATGCACCGCGGGAAAAACCTTTTGGCATGGCGAATTCACGCTTGACATTGGTCTGCATTGTCATCGCATGCCTCATCCATGGCCAGAAGGAGGGTGGCACTCTCATGGGATGGCGATCATACACCTTCCACCTCCATGCTGAGAAAAGACTCAATAGTGTTGAGGAAAGGTATACAGTAGGGTCACGAATTGGGATGGTCCCATAACCATGCCTGAACCACCTCTGCATGGTGGAACCTGACATTGTCCCACACAATAACATAGGTGACCCCTTCACCTTGGCAGACCTGCTCAATTTCATTGAGAAACACAATAAGGTGTGCAGCGTTGTAGGATCCAAGTAACGGCCTACGTCCTACCACACCATCTTCACACATAGCTGCGCACATGGAGTGGTTTCCCCCATGTTGTTCAGGCACTTGGACGGTCGCCCGCTGGCCGATGAGGTTCCGCCCACGGCGCCGAGTTTTGGCCAGGTTGAAGCCCGCTTCATCAACAAAGATATCCGCCCACGGCACAATCACCCTCTAAAAATATATTTGGTTAGTTATTTTTACAGTATAGTTCCAATAGGATATTGTGAAGTAGCATGTGAATGAAATAGTAACAGTAATAGAGTATATAGTGCTGTACCTGAACATACTCGGCCTGCAGTTGTTTCACTCAGTCGTTTTTTCTCTCAGGTAAATGTGTTTCATAGATACCTGGTGCCTCTTCAAAAGGCGGGCGATTGTTGGCAGGCTGGATGCCACATTGGCAAAGCTGTCATCGTTCTCCTCAATGGCCTGCTTTATTTCGGACAGCCGTATGTAATTCCTGGCCCTCACCATTTCCACTCCTGCTGGTCGGTCAGCACACGGCAACTGCCACCACCATGGGGTCTTCTGTCAATTCTGAGGGTAGAACAGTGTATACTGTCAATAGATCATACTGTAAGATTACTGTAACATGTTTTGTGAATTTACATGCATTGCAATATGTCATTTACTGAAAATCTAATGGTAAAATCCTGCATACTTACCGGCTTTCTTGGTGAAATGTTCTCATGATCGAATTGACAGTTGATCTTTTCAGATTGGGGTGAACTAATCTGGCAGCTTTTGCCATGGTAAGGCCTCTGTTTAACACATTGTCAACGACGATGGCCCGGACTTCATTAGACAACAGTTCCCTGCCGTCTTCCTCCATCTCTCTGATGCCCACCTCTTTGACGGGGGCCCATTCCCACCTCTCTGATGGGCCCCTTATCCATGAACTCTTTGATTTCTTCCTCTCCCTTGCTGTCTATCCTGCTCCATGTTGAAAGAAATTGCAAGTGTTCACAAACATCCTTTTATATGGTGACCAATTGTGGTTACCACTATGTGAAATCAATTAGCAATAACGAGTAGTCATTATGTATGAATATCATGTATCATACATGTTTATACTTTACAAACACACATTTTATTTCTGTAGTTCTCAAAATACATATATAGTAGACAAACCAGTTTACAATCTCTAGGTTTACCAAAGGTTAAGTGATTAACCATTAAGCACAGTTGGATTAAGTGATGGTAAAATGTATTTAATCAAATGAGAAGAGAATCATATCAAAAGTATTATGAGCATTGCATTGTGAAAGGCAATTACTTTATATGAAAGGTATTTCTAGATGAAACAATGATTAGGTTTGGTCAAAAAGTTACTGTGTGCTTAAAGTTGTGAAAAAATGCATTTATGATGATTTGTTTTGAGTTTTTTGAGTTTACCTGTGAAAATAGTACCAAAGCGATAAAAGAAAACTGTAATAGGATAATCTATGCATGTTTGTACTTTTGTCTTGATACAACTTTGGGGACCGTGGTGTGGTGAGGCTAAGTGATAAGGGATGTTTCAGTGGGACATCAACTAGGGGGACTTTAAGACTAATCTTCTTTAAAAAACCTATTAGAGGAGAAGAGCACTAAGCTTCTACTCTCCTGACCTATAGGATCTCATAGTATCTCATATTCAGACCATGACCTTCAGTAGAGCATAGGGTTTAGACTCCCAAATGTTTTTTGAAATTGTTTTGGAGTCCACAAATGGAGCCTTTGGCACTAACCGAAAATGGTCCATTCCTAAAATGACACATTGAGCTAAACCCATCAACCCATTTTACGCAGTCCTCTCAGTTGCCCATGGTGAAGAATGAAGTCAAGACAATAGCTCCCTCTGCTGGCATGTGAGGAAGCATGCAGGTGTATATCTCTGTGAAGGGATGTAGATCAATTACAGAATAATTCACCCCAGCAAGCAGTACTGTAACCTTAGATAAAAAAGTAGCATTTAAATAAACTAACATGGTGTTCATTCTGGGGTGGTGAGACAGAGGGAAAAGAATGGCACCCACCCACTAATATGACAAGAGCATATTACTCCAGTTAACTTTCTCAGAAGACTTATTTTTGTACAGTGCATTTGGGAATCGGGACGTTTCTGGGTCCCTGTGGAGAGGTTAGGTTTAGTGACACACCTGTAGTAACTCATGGTGGCCTGGGTGTCAGGTTCGCCCCTGCAGCAACCAGAGCCGTGCTCTTGTCCGAATACGGAGCGTGAAAGGATAAATCACCCCCAGTTACATTGCATACACCCACACTGGAAAACTCCACAGTAAAACGTCATAAATGTACATGTAACAAACAAGCTTATCTTGAATCGTTGTGTAAACCATACTAATTGTAAAAACATTCTAGTTTGAAAAGAAGCATAAAAATTGCAACAGAACCTGATGAATTATTCTGTGTTAATTCATTAAAATGTATCTTAGTAAAAAGTGTTGAGACAGGGGTCTAGAGCTGGCCATACAGGAGGACATCTTTCTCTTACGGAAAAACCACATGAATTTCAGATGTGAACATGTGATTTAATATTAAGTTAATGTGAAAACATGTGACAACATGTGAAGCAACATGTGACAGCATTTGAAGCAACATGTTATAACATAAAACTACTACACATGTGACAATATGTAACCACGTGAGAACATGATCTCATGTGAAGTTAATGTGACACTACACGTGACAACATTTGAAAACCCAGGTGACAAATGTAATTTAGAATATTTTACTTTGAAAGGCATCATTTACATTAATTCAATGTTAACAGTCATGGTCCCCAAGCAGGTTTGATCTAATTCCCCAAGGATGTTTTTAGGACATCCTTACTATGAATCAGCCTTAAATGGGATTTGAACTCATAACTTCTTGGTTGCTAGCAACCTAAGATATCCTGCTGCAGTGCAGTTACACGACCAGAACTGTGAGTGTGACCTATGGCCACATGAATGCATTTCTGCACTTTGCTAAAAACTGCCCAGAATCAAGTAAATAATTGTCAAATTATCACCACTAACGTAAAACTGGCAGTGCTCAAAGACACTTGAAGTAGAGTATACATACATTCTTTGGGGATTTGAAGTTGCAACCTCTTGGTTGAGAGTGCGTCAATGTTTTTTGGAACATATATTAACACACTATCAAAAAATAAGGGTATGGTTAGTGTTGTTACCTGGGGTACAACAAGGTCAAAGCTACAATTCACAGGTCCACATATTTACAGTCATTTAGCAGACGCTCTTATCCAGAGCAACTTACAGTTAGTGAGTGCATACATTATTATCTTTGGCCCTCTACTAGTGGGAAATGCGTCTATCATCCCTGAGCTCTGACTTCTCCCACATGCTGACCTCTAACGTGAGTAGGATGGTGTGGCTTCGTGACAATAACCACACAAGCAGCCGCTCACTAATTTGACAGCTCTAACGCAGTTACACCTCAGACACTGCCAAAACACCAGATATGCGGGTGTCGGCTATCATGTCTTTATGCTTGATCTGAATGAATCTTACTTGTATGTTTCCATGAGCACTGCTACTTTTTAGTTGCCGTTGTCAGATAATCACACAATTATTGACTTGATTCCAGGCAACTTTTAGCAAAGTGCAGAAATGCATTCTTGCCAATAAATCTGTGGGCGATCTCTGGCAGGACATTCAGGTTGCTGTCATTTAAGAGGTTGTGAGTTCAAATCCCAGGTGTGGTTATGTCCGAAGTGTACTAACCAATGTTGAGGTCACTTCCATTTAAGTTCCAGTCAATTCAGAGAGTCAACCCAATCCCTATGTTTCCAGCAGTGGTTGAAAAAGTACCCAATTGTCATACTTGAGTAAAAGTAAAGATACCTTAATAGAAAATGACTCCCGTAAAAGTGAAAGTCACCCAGTAAAATACTACTTGAGTAAAAGTCTAAAAGTATTTGGTTTTAAATGCACTTAAATATCAAAAGTAAATGTAATTACTAAAATGGACTTAAGTCTCAAAAGTAAAAGTATGAATAATTTCAAATTACTTATATTAAGCAAACCAGTAGGCACAATGTTCTTGTTTTTATTCATTTAAGGATAGCCAGGGGCACACTCCAACACTCACATCATTTACAAACAAAGCATTTGTGTTCAGCGAGGCATGTTCTCTTGATAAGTGTGTGAATTGGACCATTTTCTGTCCTGCTAATCATTCAAAATGTAACGAGTACTTTTGGGTGTCAGAGAAAATGTATGGAGTAAAAAGTACATCATTTTCATTAGGAATGTAGTGAAGTAAAAGTTGTCAAAAATATTAATAGTAAAGTAAAGTACAGATACCCCAAAAAACTACTTAAGTTGTACTTTAAAGTATTTGTACTTAAGTACTTTACAACACTGGTTTCCAGTATTGAAAATAATTGAATTAGAAGTAACAGTTCTGTGTACTTCCTGAATACAGTTTGTTGTTGTACATTTATGGACAAAATACAGTTCAGCTGTATAAATACATTAAAAGTTTCCAATATTTTCACTGCAACTGAGTAGCCGGTAACTTAGTATAAAATGACAGGATTTTTTTTGTAACAGTTTGTACTTTAAGTGCATCTAAAGTGTCCTTTAAGTTTAACCTCTTAAGGATCTGACCATTTTTTCAATTTTTGCCTAAAATGACATACCCAAATCTAACTGCCTGTAGCTCAGGACCTGAAGCAAGGATATGCATATTCTTGATACCATTTGAAAGGGAACACTTTGAAGTTTGTGGAAATTTGAAATGAATGTAGGAGAATATAACACATTAGATCTGGTAAAAGATAATACAAACAAAAACACATGTGTTTTCTATTTTTGGTTTTGTTCCATCATCTTTGAAATGCAAGAGAACGGCCACAATATAATATTGCAGTTTAGGCGCAATATAGATTTTGGCCTCTAGATGGCAGCAGGGTGTGTGCAAAGTTTCAGATTGATCCAGTGAAGCATTCCAATACTGGACTACTTTGTATCAAGTCTGCCCAAATGTGCCGAATTGGTCAATTGATACATTTTCAAGTACATAACTATAGAGAACATGCAGAAATGATATGGTAATACAAAATGTAAGTTTACACACTCCCAGGAATGTCATACATGATGGATCATTAGCTTATACACTAACTTTCACACATCTAGATGGTAAGGCGGGGTGGGTGTGGAGCCAGAGACAGCAGGGGTTCAAACTGTAGAACCCAGTTCCTACATTTGAATATAAAAATGACAAATCAGAGCAAGATTGCTGAATGTAAGTACATTATTTACCTTCAGAGGTGAATGTATCAAACCAGTTGCCGTGATAAGTTTTATGTTGTTGTGCACACTCCTTAAACAATAGCATGGTATTTTTTCAGTGTACTACCTACTGTAAATTGGACAGTGCAGTTATATTAACAAGAATTTAAGTGTTCTGCCCATATAAGACATGTCTATGTCCTGGAAAGTTTGCTGTTACTTACAACAGTCATGCTAATCACATTAGCGCACATTAGCTCAACCGTCCCGTATACAAGACACCGATCCCGTAGAGGTTAAATGTAATTGCAAGTGGGGCATGCCAAGTTAATTTACAGGACTAGCCAAAAAGTACTGAAGTGCATTGCGATGACAGTAAATATACAGTGCATTCGGAAAGTATTCAGACCTCTTGACTTTCTACATTTTGGTACGTTACAGCCTTATTCTAAAATTTATTAAATTGTTGTTTTTTTCTCATCAATCTACACACAATACCCCATAATGACAAAGCAAAAACAGGTTTTTAGAAGTTTATGCACATTTATAAAAATAAATAAACTGAAATATCACATTTACATAAGTATTCAGACCCTTTACTCAGTACTTTGTTGAAGCACCTTTGGCAGCTATTACAGCCTTGATTCTTCTTGGGTATGACGCTACAAGCTTGGCACACCTGTATTGGGGGAGTTTCTCCCATTCTTCTCTGCAGATCCTCTCAAGCTCTGTCAGGTTGGATGGGAGCGTCGCTGCACAGCCATTTTCAGGTCTCTCCAGAGATGTTCGATCAGGTTCAAGTCCGGGCTCTGTCTGTACCACCCAAGGACATTCAGAGACTTGCCCCGAAATCACTCCTGCGCTGTTTTGGCTGTGTGCTTAGGGTCGTTGTCCTGATGGAAGGTGAACCTTGACACGTTCGTTGAAGGACGGGTCAGACAAAGGCACAGCGTGAAATGCATACATGTTTATTAATAACCTAAACACACAAACAAAACAATAAAACAACGAAACGTGAAGTCCTCAGGCTGAACACAATACAAGCCTCTACACGGAACAAGATCCCACAACTAATAATACAAACAGGCTACTTAAGTATGATCCCCAATCAGAGACAACGAGCGACAGCTGCCTCTGATTGGGAATCACACCCGGCCAAACATAGAAACACACAACCTAGAATGAGAACATAGAAATAACAACATAGAACTCCACACCCTGACTCAACATACTAGAGTCCCATAAGTCAGGGCGTGACAGTACCCCCCCAAAAGTGCGGACTCCGACCGCACAAACCTGACATAACAGGGTAGGGTCCGGGTGGGCATTCCGCCTCGGAGGCGGATCCGGCTCCGGCCGTGACGACCACCTTCTCTCAGCCTCCCCGTTGCACCCCTGGTCTGGTCTGGACCTCGGCGCGCTGCTTCCCCTCTCCTTCCTCCCACGATGTACCAAGCCCTGTCTGGACCCTGGTGTGGGAGACCCCGAACCTGAAGAGGGGCTGACGTCTGGGTCTGGACTGGAGCCACTGACCGGAGCTGGACTGTGCACCGGTGGAGCGGACTGCTCTGGCTCCGGAGTGGAGCTGCTGACCGGAGCTGGACTAGACCCCGGTGGAGCGGACTGCTCTGGTTCCGGAGTGGATCCGCTGACCGGAGCTGGACTTGGCACCGGTGGAGCGGACTGCTCTGGCTCTGGAGTGGAGCCGCTGACTGGAGCTGGACTGGGCACTGGTGGAGCGGACTGCTCTGGCTCTGGAGTGGAGCAGCTGACCGGAGCTGGACTGGACCCCAGTGGAGCGGACTGCTCTGGCTCCGGAGTGGAGCAGCTGACCGGTGCCGGACCAGGCACCGGTGGAACGGGCACGGGCCGTGCCGGACTGGACACACGCACCACTGGTCTGGTGCGAGGAGCAGGCACGGACCGGACTAGGAACACGCACCACTGACTTGGTGCGAGGAGCAGGTACGGGCCGGGCCGGACTGGCGACACGCACCAGTGGCTTGATGCGGGGAGGAGGCACGGGCCGTACCGGACTGGGAACATGCACCAATGGTCTGGTGCGAGGAGCAGGAACGGGCCGGGCCGGACTGGCGACACGCACCACTGGCCTGGTGCGAGGAACAGGAATGGGCCGGACCGGACTGGGAACACACACCACTGGTCTGGTGCGAGGAGCAGGAACGGGCCGTGCCGGACTGGCGACACGCACCACTGGCCTGGTGTGAGGAACAGGAATGGGCCGGGCCGGACTGGGAACACGCACCACTAGTCTGGTGCGAGGAGCAGGAACGGGCCGGGTCGGACTGACGACATGCACCACTGGCTTGGTGCGGGGAGTAGGCACGGGCCATACCGGACTGGGACCATGCACCACTGGCCTGGTGCGAGGAACAGGAACGGGCCGGGCCGGACTGGGAACACGCACCACTGGTCTGGTGCGAGGAGCAGGAACGGGCCGGGCCGGACTGGCGACACGCACCACTGGCCTGGTGCGAGAAACAGGAACGGGCCGTACCGGACTGGGAACACGCACCACTGGCTTGGTGCGGGGAGCAGGCACCGGCCGTACCGGACTGGGAACATGCACCACTGGCTTGGTGCGAGGAACAGGAATGGGCCGGGCCGGGCCGGACTGGGCACACGCACCACTAGCTTGGTGCGAGACGCAGGCACGAGGTGTACCGGA
The DNA here is from genome assembly GCF_020615455.1 of Coregonus clupeaformis. Classification (NCBI taxonomy): domain Eukaryota; kingdom Metazoa; phylum Chordata; class Actinopteri; order Salmoniformes; family Salmonidae; genus Coregonus; species Coregonus clupeaformis. The sequence goes on along the minus strand of NC_059210.1, from coordinate 3,396,732 downwards.
CTGGGAACTGACGTTAGAGATCTCCGACTGTACCAGTCTTTCACTCTCCGCGCCCAGTCCTCCTCCCGTGAGGACTCCTCCCTGAGCCCCCTCGAGTGCAGTGGTCGGGGCTCTTCCCCATCGATCCCCGACCACCCTTTTAGCCCCCCCAAACATTTTCTTGGGGCTGTCTCTCGGGCTTCCTCCTCGGCCGGCGCCTTCTGTGTTGCTGTTGCTCCTCTCTAAACCGGGCCTCCCAGCCTGAATCTCCTCCCATGTCCAGGATCCTTTTCCGTCCAGGATCTCCTCCCATGTCCAGGATGTCTGCTCCTGGGCACGCTGCTTGGTCCATTTTTGGTGGGATCTTCTGTCACGTTCTTTTAAGGACGGGTCAGACCATGGCGCAGCGTGAAATGCATACATGTTTATTAATAATCTCCTGAGTGGCGCAGTGGTCTAAGGCACTGCATCGCAGTGCTAACTGTGCCACTAGATATCCTGGTTCGAATCCAGGCTCTGTCGCAGCCGGCCGCGACCGGGAGACTCATGGGCGGCGCACAATTGGCCCAGCGTCGTCCAGGGTAGGGGAGGGAATGGCCGGCAGGGATGTAGCTCAGTTGATAGAGCATGGTGTTTGCAACGGTTGTGGGTTCGATTCCCAGGGGGGGGGCAGTATAAAAAAAATAAAATAAAAAAAAATTGTATTCACTAACTGTAAGTCGCTCTGGATAAGAGCGTCTGCTAAATGACTAAAATGTAAATGTAATAACATAAACACACGAACAAAACAATAAAACAACGAAACTTGAAGTCCTCAGGCTAAACACAATACAAGCCTCTACATGGAACAATATCCCACAACTAATAATACAAACAGGCTACTTAAGTATGATCCCCAATCAGAGACAACGAGCGACAGCTGCCTCTGATTGGGAATCACACCCGGCCAAACATAGAAACACACAACCTAGAATGAGAACATAGAAATAACAACATAGAACTCCACACCCTGACTCAACATGCTAGAGTCCCATAAGTCAGGGCGTGACAAACTTTCGCCCCCAGTATGAGGTTCTGAGCGTTCTGGAGCAGGTTTTCATCAAGGATCTCTCTGTACTTTGCTCCGTTCATCTTTCCCTCAATTCTGACTAGTCTCCCAGTCCTTGCCACTGAAAAACATACCCACAGCATGATGCTGCCACCAACATGCTTCACCGTAGGGATGGTGCCAGGTTTCCTCCAGACGTGATGCTTGGCATTCAGGCCAAAGAGTTCAATTGGACCAGCAAATCTTGTTTCTCATAGTCTGAGAGTCCTTTAAGTGCCTTTTAGCAAACTCCAAGCGGGCTGTCATGTGCCTTTAACTGAGTAGTGGCTTCCGGCCATACAGGCTTAATTGGTGGAGTGCTGCAGAGATGGTTGTCCTTCTGGAAGGTTCTCCCATCTTCACAGAGGAACTCAGGAGCTCTGTCAGAGTCACTATCGGGTTCTTGGTCACCTCCCTGACCAAGGCCCTTCTCCCCTGACTGCTCAGTTTGGCTGGGCTGCCAGCTCTAGAAAGAGTCTTGGTGGTTCCAAACTTGTTCCATTTTAGAATGATGGAGGCCACTGTGTTCTTGGGGACCTTCAATGCTGCAGAATTTTTTTGGTACCCTTCCCCAGATCTGTGCCTCGACACAATCCTGTCTCGGAGCTCTAGGGACAATTACTTCGACGTCATGGCTGGGTTTTTGCTCTGACATGCACTGTCAACTGTGGGGCGGCAGGTAGCTTAGTGGTTAAGAGCGTTGTGCCAGTAACCGAAAGGTCGCTGGTTCTAATCCCCGAGCCGACTAGGTGAAAAATCTGTCGATGTGCCCTTGAGAAAGCCACTTAACCCTAATTGCTAAATGACTAAAATGTAAAATGTAAAAATGTAGACAGTTGTGTGCCTTTCCAAATCATGTCCAATCAATTGAATTTACCACAGGTGGACTCCAATCAAGTTGTAGAAACATCTCAAGGATGATCAGTTAAAACAAAATGGCTGTAGAATTAGGCTGTAACTTAACAAAATGTAGAAAATGGGAAGGGGTCTGAATACTTTCCGAATGCACTGTATAGCAAAACATTAATACAGTATCCTATTACTGTAGCAATTTATCGTATATAATAACTGTAAAATTTACCACAAAATTAACAGCAATGGCTAACAGTGTTATTTCATGTTATCACAAGTTGAACCACATGATTTCATATGTGGAAAATCACATGTTTTCACACATGAAACGTGAAATTACACATGTGAAATGATGTTGTTTTTGGAACACTTCAAATGTGACATTTCACATGTGAAATCATGTGAGAATGTGTTTTTGGAACAATTCATGTGACATTTTACATGAACAAGTGTTTTTGAAACACTTCACATCTGACATTTCACCAGTGAAATCATGTGAAAAAACTTGTTTTTGGAACCCTTCACATTTGATTACATGTTTTCAAATGCAATTCCATGTGTTATCGCTGTTCAGCAAAAAATCATCCCACCTGCGATTTGAACTCACAACCTTTGGAGTTGAGGTACGCTGATCTTTCTGCTACACCACAGTCTGTAGCATTTCCCTAAACATTCAGTACCTATAATACATCTCTGCACTTAGCAAAAGAGTGCCATCTGCACTGCTATTTTAGTTATTGGTTATTCTGACTATTCGCTCATTATTGATTTATTGTACTTATTTCAGCAATTTTAGGGTTTTCTGTACAGTTGTTTAATGTTGGTGGGGCATGTTATTCTGTTTAATGTTACTCCTGAATCACTATGATAAATGCAATAGTTTTTCTTGAGTGTATTTATAACAAAGCTGAGATTTTCTTTCAAGTCCAAAGTGTAGGAATACAGGTGAAATTAGTTACTGACATGGATATAGTAGAGTAGCAGGAAGATCAGAATGCTGTGAACCAAGAGGCTGTGAGCTCAAATACCTAGGTAAGAACATGTTGAATAATAGTTACTGTAAAACTAAACATGTTCTAAAAACACATTATGTCACGCGAAAAAAAATTATCCACGTGTTAAATCATGTTTTTTTTTTTTTTCGTAAGGGTTAACACTAATTAGGTCGCAAAAAATAGCTTATATCCTACGCCCAACACCGTTCTGGCTCGGAAAAGGCTTCTGTACTACTTACTAATGTCATGCCCAACTCAAATACCCATCATTCAAATCAAATCAAATCAAATTGTATTTGTCACATGCGCCGAATACAACAGGTGTAGACCTTACAGTGAAATACTTACTTACAAGCCCTTAACCAACAATGCAGTTTTAAGAAAGAATACCTAAATAAATAAAAAATAATTTAAAAAGTTACAAATAATTTAAGAGCAGCAGTAAAATAACAATAGCGAGGCTATATACAGGGGGTACCGGTACCGAGTCAATGTGCGGGGGAACCGGTTAGTCAAGGTAATTGAGGTAATATGTACATGTAGGTAGAGTTATTAAAGTGACTATTCATAGATAATAAACAGAGAGTAGCAGAGGGGGCAACGCAAATAGTCCGGGTAGCCATTTGATTAGATGTTCAGGAGTCTTATGGCTTGGGGGTAGAAGCTGTTTAGAAGCCTCTTGGACCTAGACTTGGCGCTCCGGTACCGCTTGCCGTGCGGTAGCAGATAGAACAGTCTATGACTTGGGTGGCTGGAGTCTTTGACAATTTTTAGGGCCTTCCTCTGACACCGCCTGGTATAGAGGTCCTAGATGGCAGGAACCTTGGCCCCAGTGATGTACTGGGCTGCACGCACTACCCTCTGTAGTGCCTTGCGGTCGGAGGCGGAGCAGTTGCCATACCAGGCAGTAATGCAACCAGTCAGGATGCTCTCGATGGTGCAGCTGTAGAATCTTTTGAGGATCTGAGGACCCATGCCAAATCTTTTCAGTCTCCTTAGGGGGAATAGGTTTTGTCATGCCCTCTTCACGACTGTCTTGGTGTGCTTGGCCCATGTTAGTTTGTTGGTGATGTGGACACCAAGGAACTTGAATCTCTCAACCTGCTCCACTACAGCCCTGTCTATGAGAATGGGGGCGTGCTCGGTCCTCTTCTTTTTCATGTAGTCCACAATCATCTCGTAATGTATATCCTTAGCACACTGATGGTGCACTCTGCAAAAACTCTGACCATGGGGTCAAAAGTGAGGAGGCGACATGTCACTTATGACACGTTCACGTGCTAGTCGGAACTCTGACATTTCTGACTTGCAAACTGGTTGAACGTGGCACATGTATAACTACAACCAGTTAGCAAATCTGACATTTCTGAGTTTCCTTGTTCCGACTAGCACCTGAAGGCGGCATTATGTAACAGCTTCAGGGTCGGTCCACCAATTAGGTGCCTTTTGTGTAGTGAACCTTGGTGAAAAAAACGTTTCTGTCATAAAGAGCACATGTTCAACTTAATAGAAAATATGTTTTCCCATCTCAAAAATACTATAGTAAGTGCCTATTAAGTGAAAAATAAAGCAACAGGGTTGACTGTGTAGTGTATTGACAATATGATGGTGTTAAATGTTGTTTAAATGGAACTGAAAGAAGGTTGATTTTTGGTATCAAGAAGGAAGGTTTTAGCGTGACGCCACATATGACAGACAGGAAGTGGGTTGTAAGATACGGGGATTGAACAGTAGAGGGAGCCATTCAACTCTTGGAAGGCTATATAAAGGGGGGTTAAACGATGAGACGTCAGAGCAGCCCCTAGAATGGGAGGACACTGCTCTCCAGACCTCGCGAGTCTGTCACCCATGCTGAAGCTTGTGATCTGAATAAACCTTATGATCAATGTTCAGTATGAGCGGACTCCTTTTGTTGACAGCAATAATGACCACCATTCATCATATACGACATAATGGCGCCCAACGTGGGGCTGGGTTTGCGTCTCTTCCTTGTTTCAGTCAACCGCCGGCCTAACTCTCTCTGAAGCATGGCCGGAAAAAAAAAAAGGGTGAGTGTTCTTACCGCTTCGGAGTTTGTTAGATTGGATATGACTTGTGTACACTGAAGAGATGTTCCATTTCGACCTGGCCTCGGTGGCGTTGTTGCTGGTCGACTGGAGTCTGCTAAAATGTTATTTCATTGGTAACTATAGACAATGATAATTTAGAGTGATAAGTTTATATTTCATTGGTAACGGATGGCAATGAGGATTTAGAGCATAAATTTATATTTCATTGGTAACTATGGGCAATGACAAATTTAGGAAAACGGTAGGAGACATTTATATTTCATTGGTAACTATGAGCAATGATAAGGTTATATGTCATTGGTAACGGGTGACAATGGTTGGTAAATTCAGATATGCGCATTCTTTAGGGCACTGGACCACTTGAAGACCCAGAGGGGGCCATTTTAGATAATGGGCTGGCAAACCCGTGTGTACGTTAGAAGGTATATTCGGTGAGTTTTTGAAGAGAACTCGGGTTGGTGGAATTTATCTGATTGTGATCCGGATTTGACTCTCATTCGACGGGGTGTTTGATTAGGTCTGATTTCTCGGTGTAATTGTCATTAATTCTCGGCAACAAAAACGGTAGGAGAAATAGGTTTAAAATAATTAGGCCAGTGCAGGGTGGGGGATTGTGTAGTAAGCCGCAGTTAGCTAGAGGCTAATGCTAATGTCAAGGCTAAACGGGAGTGTGTTTCATGCTACATGGTACATCGTGGCTAGAGGCTAAAGGCTAATTGTGTTGCGTGCTGCATGCTAACGTATCCTTAGAGATTCCATTGCGATGGATTAAAGTCTCTTAAATTTGTCTCTGTGTTTAAGTCAGGTTATATGTTTTGTGAGCGCTGTTAAATGTTGTTTGACTATAAGGGGGAAATGGGAGTTATAGCTGGAGGGTTATTCTGTCTGTTTGGGGAGAGAGAATAGAAAATCTTCCTTCAACGGTGAGAAGGGATTTTTGAATGGTTGTGCGCATGCGTTTAATTTTGCGATACTACCCTACAGAAAGGGGGAGTTTATGACACGAGATTAGGACACGTGTTGATTTTACGGGGCTAAAAACTACGAAATGAGGGTGAGCTAAGCCTACAAAACAAAATGGTGGGGTACAGGTCATAGGTCCCATTTGGCGTTACCCGGCAAGGAAAATAGACAGACAGAGGAGAAATTTTAGCACGATGATTCTAGTTTAAACTGCGATTGGTTAAAGATGAAACTTGTTTTGTAACCTATTGAATTTATACATTAAATAAATGTTGGCGAAGTATAATAAATTGAATTAAATAATTAAATAACGAATAAAAATAAAAATGTTGTTGAGCGATCTATTTAGTTCTGAGTTTAGTCTTAGAGTGAATAATGTAGAAACGAACGAATATTGAATGGTTGGAAATACTCAGTGATTGCAGTAACTGTTGAAATCTTGTCTGTTTCTATGTTTTTTTTTTAAATATGAGAGGAACATGGAACGAGAGGAGAGAGAGAGAGAGGGGGCTGACGTGTGCGTCACGTGACAAGGTGTGACGAGGCAGACGAGAGGATCAGATCAGGCTAGTACACAAAATCATCCTAACAAGATATGTGATGTTATGACAATTTTACATAGGCTTGGCAAATACTATTTCATTAAAAATTGCATTTTGGAGGCTCTGTGTATCACTGGGGTTTGATGGGAATTGGAGTATTGAAGGGTTGTAAGGTTAGAAGGCTTTGTTTATGGGTATTTTAGTCTGAAGATGACTAACTTGCATTTACTTGCAGTTGATGGGTTGTGGTAAGATAGCCAACACTCATTGATAAATTGGTGACATAGAATATAGGAATAAAAAATTGGTTTTAAATTATTCCTAATTTTTGATTGAGGTTTTAATTTGTTTTTATTTTTAATTAAAGGGTTTTTGAATAAGGCAGTTAATTGAATTTTTTAATATTCATATTTGATTTTATTTGATTTTTTGGGGAGGAAAAAAAAAAAAAAAAGGGGGGAAGCCTTAGGCTATACAGTCTAAAATAAGATAGTTCACAATAAAGGAATATAAAAGGGTTGATGTGTTAGGAGAAACTAATGGCAGAAGTTAGTACACCTTTCTCACATACGGATTCAGCAAAAAGACACCCACCTTACGAGAAGGAAGCTTTCAGTGATCATCTAGGAGGGTGATTATGGCATCAGAGATGAAGACTAATACAAGCAGAAACAACGATAAAGATGAATCCAAAACTCCAGAAGGAAGAAAAACCGAGATGTCTGGGAAGTTAAAGAAGATGAGTGATGATGAAGAGGTTATGCATGGGTGGATATGACTCTGTGATCAGAAGGAAGTTGGCAAGAGAGAAACGAAGAAGGAGACAAGAGATTCGAGTTCTGATGAAGAAAGCGATGAAGATTTGGAGATTAAGGGTGCTTTATGTTCAAGAGGATTTTATCCTACAATGACTGGCAAAGAAGAAATAGGAGATATAGACCGAGGCGTATCAGGCCTGGAGGAAGAGACGACTTTGGGAGAGGTAAGGGAGCTAGAGGAACAGCTCGAGACGCTGAAGATACAGAAGAGACAAGGAGAAAACCTGCGGAGAACATTTTTAATTCCAAGAATTGGAGGAGAAGAAGAATACATTGAGGCAAAGATGCGGAAGAAAAGTAAGAAGATGATGGAAGACGATATTTCGAGGACAGAACTTAAAATATAAGCTTTTGAAGAATCCTGATATGTCAACAACAAAGAACAGGACGAAGAAACTCTGAGAAGTCAATCATACAACTGGTGGAGAAGAGAAGCTGGTGTGATGAAGAATCAGGGTGAACCAAATCAACAATCACTGTTACAGCTTCAACTGAACAATATCAAAGGCAATTGTACCAGCCAAGGGGGGACCAGATGTTCCATATCGATCGCCAGTTTCTGGACAGACACAGAATTGGAGGAGGAGGAAGAACAGAGAACATTTTTAAGGAAGATACAGGGGCAATTCAAGATCACCTGTTAGTGCCTAGAAGAGACGAAGGGGTTATGTTCGCTGAGAGAATTGATTAGAGAAGAAGAGAAAATAGCTAACAGTTGAAACCACCGACCAGAGGACTATGAGAAATAATGGTGAATAGTGTAAAAACTTATCTGTGTTCAGCCTAAAGAGGTTAAACATCTCACTAATTGATAACTAATTAGGATAGGGATTTGAGGTAGTAAAACAGTTACTTACTCTTAAGGTACTAATATTAGAAGATGCTGTTATGGCAGTGTTGGGAAGAGATGCATGGTTTGAATTGAATTGTACAATAAAATGTACACTAGACGACTGTCTATTAGACGATCTGTCTGGGAAAATAAAGTTAAAAGGGGGGTGACTATTATCCTGGGTTACATTCTTACACTAAGGGATTTCAGGCTAGGCTAAAAGGTGTTTAGACGTTTGCCAAGTCTGTGTGTAATGAGTCAGAAGCAGGTGGGGAACTTTCCCAATCACATATTCTAAACATTTGGTGGTAAGGGATTGTGTGAAAATCAGGGGGAAAAGTTGTAAATGTTATGAGAGAAAAGATTAGATTAAAAGAAGTTAGGAGTAGATTAGGGTTGAAGGAACTCTGAGACAGTAAGCTAAGTTTCAAAGTTAGTAGTAAGACAGAGAGAGAACAGTGAGGAAAGACATTTTAAAGTTTAGTGGGAAGATATGGTAGGAGTTTAAATCGGTTAGGAGCAGATGCATTGAGAAAGTATGTGTTGCTGAATGATTTGAGGGTGATTGAGTATCTATATTTACAGTTTCAGCAGGAAGATCAAGGTAATTATAGGTGTATTTTGTGTAATCAAAAGTTTGAAAGTCAGGGATTTAGAGAAAGGACTGAGATTTGGGGAAAAAGTGACACTAGTGGTGATAGAGGGAAGTACAAGTAAAGAGTTCAAAGTCTTAGGGGAAACCTAGGAGTAAATAAGGACATTAACACTTCAGTCTATTAGAACAACAGGGAGAAGCAATTTAACTCTTTCAACATGGACAGTTATTAAAGCCATAAATATATTGCATTTGATTATAAGGGAACCAATACAGCACCAATGTTAGGGAAAAATACTTATTAGGGTTTAGGATGGGGACGTTTCTCCCATATGGAGAGATAATTATGGAGAATAAGTATTGTTATCAGGACCAGGAGTAAAAGGAGGTATAGTTTAGAAGAGGGTTAGGAGTGACTGTTCACTTATGTTGCGTAATGTTACAGAGAAAGGTCAGGGAGAATATGTGTACTTATCTAGTGTAAGCATTAGAATTTGTTCCGGTTAAGAATTATTGGTTAAAGGGCTATGTAATTCACAAAGTAACGCTTATAATGGAAGAGTTGAGGTCTGTTGTAGCCTCCACAGTCATGGAGGGAGTTCAGGAGGAGTAGAACTGAATGGACAGGAGTCACTCCAACAGTAGATAATACACCGAGGATAATGGGAACCTTTGCACTAGAAGTAATTAGGGTTGATACAGCAACTAAATCAACTACTTTAATGGTAACTTTGGAAGGGATTAATGATACGATGTAGGGAGTATGGCATCGACAACAACTGTTCTGAAATTAAAGGGGGGTTAGCAAGAAGGACTCAGGGGTTATGTTACGGATGGAGAGTGCTGTCAATGATAGTACGAATAGGGTTAAAATAGGAGAACAGAGAGTAGTAGAGAGAATATAGATTCATCATGGAGGACAGGATGAGGTCTTTGATTTTGATGACAGACAGGGAGAGGTATCTGATCAGTACCGCTCGTTCTTCTGTTGTGGAAATTAGAGATAGATTAACTCATTCTGTAAGATCAGTGAGGAATCTTGAGGTCCATGTCTGTTGAGGATTCCAGCACCAGACATGTTAGACGGTCGCGCGGCCTCTATCAGGTGTGGTTCAGTCTTATGATTTGTCATAACTGTGGTATCAGCAACAGTCATTGACAGATAGAATAATGTCGTTGTCAGAACAGTGGTTTAAGCCTAGGGTTAGGTGGAATTGGGTTAAGTGAATTAATATGGGAATTGTTAAATGGGAAAGGAAAAGCAGGTAACAACAGAATCCTGAAGTATTCAGGTGAAACATTGAGGGCTAAAAGTTGGTTTATTCTAATAAAACATATGAGGTAAGGGGTGTGTTTATGGGAAGATCAGATTGGGATGTTATATGATAACTTTGGATAAGCATGACCTTAAGGGTAGTAATGAGAAATATGTTACTTTTTAGGTAGCAGGTAGTAAGAAAAGCAGGACTTTGATGGTGGAACGATTAGCTTTTGACTGACAATGTAACTATGGAGAATTTTAGAGATATTTGGTGGGTTTGTGATGATAAAATATATATTCTTACATTATGGATGGAAAGGATTTTGTTACATGTCAACGTTGAAGCTTCCATATGAGGTTTTACCATTATAAGAGGGATAGCATTGGACACAGCTAAATCTAGGGTTAAAAGGGTGACATGGCGACATGTCATAGTCTTCAAGCCTATCATTGAAGGATAAGGTCAGGGAGAAGGGGGACTTTATTCATGGTATGGTGTAACATTTGGGAAGATCATATTGATAAATATTAGTTATACTTTGAGTCCAGATAGTTCAGAAAAGATCACTGGGGTTATAGATGCATTATAAGGGATGTGTTTGGGAGATCTGAGAATTTTTGGTTGCAAGATCAATTAGGCCAGTAGGGGCAGTGATGGGTCAGATTTTAGTTTCAGCTTTGATAACACTGTGATGTTTGTAATTTGTTACTGATCTTTGAGAAAGTTATGATATTGAGATAGGTTGGAGAATGATGCCTGGAGACAACACTCAGATGCCGGTGTTGACTGTTCCTGATCTGGATAAAGATGGACCAGTGGAACTGATGGATAAATATCATTTTGATAATTTGATCATTTTTTTTTTCAATATTAGGGTGATGTTGGTATGATTTATGAATCAAAGGGGGGAATAGGTTTATGTGATTCATGCATCATTTATATATCAGTTTATATTCTTAGTTGATATTGATGTTTAATTTGAAAGTGTTTGTTTTGCAAAAGATACTGTTTGGTCGTTTTTCTTTTCATTCCAGAAGCATTTGGGAGAACATGTGGAGATTGAAATACTCAAACAAAGACAATATGAAGGGACAATATGACTGGAGGAGATGAAACAAGGAGGGTGTGGCTGATTCCATCATCAACAAGTCCATTGGAAGAGGACACTACGGGGAGATGAAGTGTAGTGGACTACATTCCAGTGTCTGCAATGAAATATAGACATGTGTAATACATAATTGTGTAATAGTCTCAGGTATTCATTTTGTAGAATGATGTTTGATGTTATTGAATACATGTGAGGATCTTAGATGTTTTTGGTTATTTCGGTGAATGTTTAGGGACAGAGAGGCTAGGAAGGGGAGAGATTCATTGTACGATTCGATGGGTTGACCAGCCGTGCAATGGATGTTTATGGATAGGATTTTGTTTGCAGGGGCTTACATGTGTATTTAATTGCATCATAGTTTCAAATGCATTTACATGGTTAATGAGGTTATCTGGAGTACCGACGGTGGTTGCCTGGGGCAGAGGGACCGTGAGAGAATTTTACTGTCTTGATTGATATGGATGGATGGTTGCCAGACAGTTTTTCGCTCTTACACTCCATAGAGATTTCTTCATATGTCATAGTAATGTATTCACACTTCATAAACAGGTATTTCATAGAAAGGTATTTACACTCTAGAGGAGAATGTGTTTGGTTTAAGGTTAAAGATACTCAATAAGATAAATTGTTACTAGTCATAATCCTATTCTGTTTGTTTTCGAGACGTTTAGTTCGTCTCGAAAGGGGGGAATGTAGTGTATTGACAATATGATGGTGTTAAATGTTGTTTAAATGGAACTGAAAGAAGGTTGATTTTTGGTATCAAGAAGGAAGGTTTTAGCGTGACGCCACATATGACAGACAGGAAGTGGGTTGTAAGATACGGGGATTGAACAGTAGAGGGAGCCATTCAACTCTTGGAAGGCTATATAAAGGGGGGTTAAACGATGAGACGTCAGAGCAGCCCCTAGAATGGGAGGACACTGCTCTCCAGACCTCGCGAGTCTGTCACCCATGCTGAAGCTTGTGATCTGAATAAACCTTATGATCAATGTTCAGTATGAGCGGACTCCTTTTGTTGACAGCAATAATGACCACCATTCATCATATACGACAACTGTAACAGAGTTGCCTACTTAATCTTAAGTCATCTATATTGTTAAAACATTTCTAGCCTGTTCTATCTATGGGTAACAGGGTTGACGTGTTATGCTCGACCCGCTCAGTTTTCCACCACAAAACACCAGAAAATGGCCAAAAAGAGTAGAACCAGCTCACCTGCTTTTACACTATGATTTGACTATTAGATATTCAATCTTTCTTTAGAATTTAGTTTTTTTAAGGAATAGTTTCACCATATTAAAACGAGAGTTCAGTTCACATAACAGGGTTGACTAAAAATGAGGGACAGTTTTGTTTTATTTTTATTAATCACTAATCACATTAAATAAATAATAATCTTCAGAAATGAATTTGTCAAAGCAACAAAATAACTAGGGCTTTACAATGATGGTGAAAACTTGGATAAATGTTTGTATTAAGTGGATAAAAATCTTCCTATAAAAAAATCTGATTTATAGAATTTTCCATGTGGTCTATAATAAAGGGCACTTCATTTAATATAACAGGCTTTTAAAATTCAATATTTGTACTTAAAATATCAAAGGGACTCAAAAGGCACTCATTTCGTGGAACGACCTTTCAACACATAAAACACTCACTTTCAGTCAATACATACAACAACTTTTAGAACCGCCTGCTGCTGTTACGTAACCACATGGCCAAGGGTTGGTTTTATTTAGCTGTTGTTGTGCTTAACTTCAGGCACATCGGTGTGTTCCACGCCTTAGCTGTAGGCATGTGGCCATGTGTTGGTTTGAACAATATAACATAATATACTGAAGGTATAAACTTTCATTATCATCTCCCAAAGAGTTACTGAATATTTATTTATCTTCAGCTTGCTTTTCGAAATATTTAAGGGTGGTGGGCATCACCGGGGGTTCACTGCCTGCCCTCCATGACATCTACAGCACCCGGTGTCACAGGCAGTTCATCAAGTACCTCAGCCACCCAAGCCACGGCATATTCACCCCACTACCATCCAGAAGGCGAGGTCAGTACAGGTGCATCAAAGCTGGGAAAAACAGCTTCTATCTCAAGGCCATCAGACTGTTAAATAGCCACCACTAGCCGGCCTCCGCCCAGTACCAGTACTCTGCCCTGAACTTTGGTCATTGTCACTAGCCGGCTACCACCCGGTTATTCTACCATGCACCTTAGCGGCTTCTGCCCTATGTACATAGTCATGGAACACTCGTCACTTTAACTTCTTAAGGCTCTGACCCCTTTTTTAAAATGTTCACCTAAAATGACATACCCAAATCTAACTGCCTGTAGCTCAGGACCTGAAGGAAGGATATGCATATTCTTGATTACATTTGAAAGGAAACACTTTGAAGTTTGTGGGAATGTGAAATTAATGTAGGAGAATATAACACATTAGATCTGGTAAAAGATAATACAAACAGAAAAACATGCGTTTTCTATTAATTTTTTTGTTCAATTCTTTGAAATGCAAGAGAAAGGCCACAATATACACTACCAGTCAAACGTTTTAGAACACCTACTCATTCAAGGCTTTTTCTTTATTTTTACTATTTTCTACATTGTAGAATAATAGTGAAGACATCAAAACTATGAAATAACACACATGGAATCGTGTAGTAACCAAAAAAGTGTTAAACAAATCAAAATATATCAATTAGCCACCCATCAAATAGCCCCCCTTTGCCTTGTTGACAGCTTTGCACACTCTTGGCATTCTCTCAACCAGCTTCATGAGTTAGTCACCTGGAATGCATTTCAATTAACAGGTGTGCCTTCTTAAAAGTTGATTTGTGGAATTTCTTTCCTTCTTAATGCGTTTGAGCCAATCAGTTGTGTTGTGACAAGCTGGAGGGGTGGTCAAAGGGGGTGTGCAAAGCTGACTTACAGTCATGTGTGCATACATTTTTACATATGGATGGTCCCGGGAATCAAACCCACTACCCTGGCGTTACAAGCGCCATGCTCTACCAATTGAGCTACAGACGACCATGAGGAATGCCTTTCCAACAGTCTTCAAGTCCATATTATGGCAAGAACAGCTCAAATAAGCAAAGAGAAACGACAGTCCATCATTACTTTAAGTCATGAAGGTCAGTCAATACAGAATATTTCAAGAAGTTGATCGTTTCTTCAAGTGCAGTCGCAAAAACCATCAAGCGCTATGATGAAACTGGCTCTCATGAGGACGGCCACAGGAATGGAAGACCCAGAGTTACCTCTGCTGCAGAGGATAAGTTCATTAGAGTTACCAGCCTCAGAAATTGCAGCCCAAATAAATGCTTTGCAGAGTTCAAGTAACAGACACATCTCAACATTAACTGTTTAGAGGAGACTGTGTGAAAAAGGCCTTCGTGGTCGAATTACTGCAAAGAAACCACAACTAAAGGAGACCAATAAGAAGAAGAGACTTGCTTGGGCCAAGAAACACAAGCAATGGAAATTAGACTGGTGGAAATGTGTCCTTTGGTCTGGAGTCCAAATTGGAGATTTCTGGATCCAACCACCGTGTCTTTGTTAGATGTGGTGTGGGTGAACGGATGATCTCCGCATGTGTATTTCCAACTGTAAAGCATGGAGGAGGAGGTGTTATGGTGTGGGGGTGCTTTGCTGGTGACACTGTCTGTGATTTATTTCGAATTCAAGGCACACTTAACCAGCATGGCTACCACAGAATTCTGCAGTGATACGCCACTTTTTATTTTTAAATACATTTTAGTCATTTAGCAGACGCTCTTATCCAGAGTGACTTACAGTTAGTGAGTGCATACATGTTTTTTGGTTTGGGCTTAGTGGGACTATCATTTGTTTTTCAACAGGACAATGACCCAACACACCTCCAGGCTGTGTAAGGGCTACTTGACCAAGAAGGAGAGTGATGGAGTGCTGCATCAGATGGCCTGGCCTCCACAATCCCCCGATCTCAACCAAATTGAGATGGTTTGGGATGAGTCGGACCGCAGAGTGAAGGAAAAGCAGCCAACAAGTGCTCAGCATATGTGGGAACTCCTTCAAGATTGTTGGAAAGGCATTCCTCTTGAAGCTGGTTGAGAGAATGCCAAGAGTGTGCAAAGCTGTCATCAAGGCAAAGGGTGGCTATTTGAAGAATCTCAAAAAATCTAAATATATTTTATATTTAACACTTTTTTGGTTACTACATGATTCTATATGTGTTATTTCACAGTTTTCATTTATTCACTACTTTTCTACAATGTAGAAAATAGTAAAAATAAATAAAATCCCTTGAATTAGTAAGTGTTCTAAAACTTTTGACCGGTAGTGTAATATTGCAGTTTAGGCACAATTTAGATGCTGGCCACTAGATGGCAGCAGTTTGTGTGTAAAGTTTCAGATTGATCCAGTGAAGCATTGCAATACTGGACTATTTTGTATCAAGTCTGCCCAAATGTGCCGAATTGGTCAATTGATACATTTTCAAGTACATAGCTATAGAGAACATACACAAAAAATTGTAATACAAAATGTAAGTTTACACACTCTCAGAAATGTCATACATGATTGCATCCGCCTCTAATCCTAGGAAGCTTTTTGCCACATTCTCCTCCCTGCTGAATCCCCCCCCCCTCCTCCCTCTCTGTGGATGACTTCGTCAACCATTTTGAAAAGAAGGTTGACGACATCCGATCCTCGTTTGTTAAGTCAAATGACACTGCTGGTCCTGCTCACACTGCCCTACCCTATGCTTTGACTTCTTTCTCCCCTCTCTCTCCAGATAAAATCTTGCGACTTGTGACGGCAGGCCGCCCAACAACCTGCCCGCTTGACCCTATCCCCTCCTCTCTTCTCCAGATCATCTCCGGTGACCTTCTCCCTTACCTCACCTCGCTGATCAACTTATCCTTGACCGCTGGCTATGTCCCTTCCGTCTTCAAGAGAGCGAGAGTTGCACCCCTTCTCAAAAAACCAACACTCGATCCCACTGATGTCAACAACTACAGACCAGTATCCCTTCTTTCTTTTCTCTCCAAAACTATTGAGCGTGCCGTCTTTAGCCAACTCTCTTGCTATCTCTCTCAGAATGACCTTCTTGATCCAAACCAGTCAGGTTTCAAGACTGGTCATTCAACTGAGACTGCTCTTCTCTGTGTCACGGAGGCTCTCCGCACTGCTAAAGCTAACTCTCTCTCCTCTGCTCTTGTCCTTCTAGACCTGTCTGCTGCCTTTGATACTGTGAACCATCAGATCCTCCTCTCCACCCTCTCTGAGCTGGGCATCTCCGGCGCGGCTCACTCTTGGATTGCGTCCTACCTGACCGGTCGCTCCTACCAAGTGGCGTGGCGAGAAGCTGTCTCCGCACCACGTGCTCTCACCACTGGTGTCCCCCAGGGCTCAGTTCTAGGCCCTCTCCTATTCTCGCTATACACCAAGTCACTTAGCACTGTCATATCCTCACATGGCCTCTCCTATCATTGCTACGCTGACGACACACAACTAATCTTCTCCTTTCCCCCTTCTGATAACCAGGTGGCGAATCGCAACTCTGCATGTCTGGCAGACATATCAGTATGGATGACGGATCACCACCTCAAGCTGAACCTTGGCAAGACGGAGCTGCTCTTCCTCCCGGGGAAGGACTGCCCGTTCCATGATCTCGCCATCACGGTTGACAACTCCGTTGTGTCCTCCTCCCAGAGTGCGAAGAGCCTTGGCGTGACCCTGGACAACACCCTGTCGTTCTCCGCTAACATCAAGGCGGTGACCCGATCCTGTAGGTTCATGCTCTACAACATTCGGAGAGTACGACCCTGCCTTACACAGGAAGCAGCACAGGTCCTAATCCAGGCACTTGTCATCTCCCGTCTGGATTACTGCAACTCGCTGTTGGCTGGGCTCCCTACCTGTGCCATTAAACCCCTACAACTCATCCAGAATGCCGCAGCCCGTCTGGTGTTCAACCTTCCCAAGTTCTCTCACGTCACCCCGCTCCTCCGCACACTCCACTGGCTTCCAGTTGAAGCTCGCATCTGCTACAAGACCATGGTGCTTGCCTACGGAGCTGTGAGGGGAACGGCACCTCCGTACCTTCAGGCTCTGATCAGTCCCTACACCCAAACGAGGGCACTGCGTTCATCCACCTCTGGCCTGCTGGCTCCCTACCTCTGCGGAAGCATAGTTCCCGCTCAGCCCAGTCAAAACTGTTCGCTGCTCTGGCACCTCAATGGTGGAACAAGCTCCCTCACGACGCCAGGACAGCGGAGTCACTCACCACCTTCCGGAGACATTTGAAACCCCACCTCTTTAAGGAATACCTGGGATAGGATGAAGTAATCCTTCTACCCCCACCCCCCTTTACTCCAACCCCCCCCCAATAATAATAATAATAATAATATTGTAAAGTGGTTATCCCACTGGCTATAAGGTGAATGCACCTATTTGTAAGTCGCTCTGGATAAGAGCGTCTGCTAAATGACGTAAATGTAAATGTAAAATTAGCTTATACACTAACTTTCACACATCTAGATGGCCGGGCGGGGTGGGTGTGAAGCCAGAGACAGCAAGGGTTCAAACTGTAGAAACGAGTTCCTACATTTGAATATAAAAATGGATTTTATCAAACAAAACTATGCTTCATTCTGGGACCCTCAGGATGACAAATCAGAGCAAGATTACTGAATGTAAGTACAGTACATTATTTACCTTCAGAGGTGAATGTATCAAACCAGTTGCCATGATACATTGTTTGTTGTTGTGTACTCTCCTCAAACAATAGCATGGTATATCTTCACTGTAATAGCTACTGTAAATTGGACAGGGCAGTTAGATTAACAATAATGTAAGTGTTCTGCCCATATAAGACATGTCTATGTCCTGGAAAGTTTGCTGTTACTTACAACACTCATGCTAATCACATTAGCTCACATTAGCTCAACCGTCCCGTATACGGGACAACAATCCCGTAGAGATTAATAATGTTTACATACTGTTTTACCCACTTCATATGTACATTTGAAGTCGGAAGTTTACATACACTAAGGTTGGAGTCATTAAAACTCGTTTTTCAACCACTCCACAAATGTCTTGTTAACAAACTATAGTTTTGGTAAGTCGGTTAGGACATCTACTTTGTGGATGACACAAGTAATTTTTCAAACAATTGTTTACAGACAGATTATTTCACTTATAATTCACTATATTACAATTCCAGTGGGTCAGAAGTTTACATACACTAAGTTGACTGTGCCTTTAAACAGCTTGGAAAATTCCAGAAAAATATGTCATGGCTTTAGAAGCTTCTGATAGGCTAATTGACATAATTTGAGTCAATTGGAGGTGTACATGTGGATGGATTTCAAGGCCTACCTTCAAACTCAGTGCCTCTTTGCTTGACATCATCAAAAATTAAAAGAAATCAGCCAAGACCTCAGAAAAAAAATTGTAGACCTCCACAAGTCTGGTTCATCCTTGGGAGCAATTTCCAAATGCCTGAAGGTACCACATTAATCTGTAAAAACAATTGTACGCAAGTATAAACACCATGGGACCACGCAGCCGTCATACCGCTAAGGAAGGAGACGCATTCTGTCTCCTAGAGATGAACATACTTTGGTGTGAAAAGTGCAAATCAATCCCAGAACAACAGCAAAGGACCTTGTGAAAATGCTGGAGGAAACAGGTACAAAAGTATCTATATCCACATGAGGAAGGAACATTATGTGGATATATTGAAGCAACATCTCAAGACATCAGTCAGGAAGTTAAAGCTTGGTCGCAAATGGGTCTTCCAAATGGACAATGACCCCAAGCATACTTCCAAATTTATGGCAAAATGGCTTAAGGACAACAAAGTCAAGGTATTGGAGTTGCCATCACAAAGCCCTGACCTCAATCCTATAGAACATTTGTGGGCAGAACTGAAAAAGCGTGTGCGATCAAGGAGGCCTACAAACCAGCTCTGTCAGGAGGAATGGGCCAAAATTCACCCAATTTATTGTGGGAAGCTTGTGGAAGGCTACCCGAAACGTTTGACCCAAGTTAAACTATTTAAAGGGAATGCTACCAAATACTAATTGAGTGTATGTAAACTTCTGACCCACTGGGAATGTGATGAAATAAATAAAAGCTGAAATAAATCATTCTCTCTACTATTATTCTGACATTTCACATTCTTAAAATAAAGTTTTGATCCTAATCCTAATTTTTACTACGATTAAATGTCAGGAATTGTGAAAAACTGAGTTTAAATGTATTTGGCTAAGGTGTATGTAAACTTCCGACTTCAACTGTATGTACTGTATTCTAGTCAAGACCTATCCTATTTAACTATTTCTGTACATATACTATTCATATATACTACATATTCTATCCATATACTGTCCATATTGCCTATATATCCCATCACAGTATATACAGTGGGGAGAACAAGTATTTGATACACTGCCGATTTTGCAGGTTTTCCTACTTACAAAGCATGTAGTGGTCTGTAATTTTTATCATAGGTACACTTCAACTGTGAGAGACGGAATCTAAAACAAAAATCAAGAACATCACATTGTATGATTTTTAAATAATTAATTTGCATTTTATTGCATGACATAAGTATTTGATCACCTACCAACCAGTAAGAATTCCGGCTCTCACAGACCTGTTAGTTTTTCTTTAAGAAGCCCTCCTGTTCTCCACTCATTACCTGTGTTAACTGCACCTGTTTGAACTCGTTACCTGTATAAAAGACACCTGTCCACACACTCAATCAAACAGACTCCATCCTCTCCACAATGGCCAATACCAGAGAGCTGTGTAATGACATCAGGGATAAAATTGTAGACCTGCACAAGGCTGGGACGGGATGAAGGACAATAGGCAAGCAGCTTGGTGAGAAGGCAACAACTGTTGGCGCAATTATTAGAAAACGGAAGAAGTTCAAGATGACGGTCAATCATCCTCGGTCTGGAACTCCATGCAAGATCTCACCTCGTGGGGCATCAATGATCATGAGGAAGGTGAGGGATCAGCCCAGAACTACACGGCAGGACCTGGTCAATGACCTGAAGAGAGCTGGGACCACAGTCTCAAAGAAAATCATTAGTAACACACTACGCCGTCATGGATTAAAATCCTGCAGCGCACGCAAGGTCCCCCTGCTCAAATCAGCGCATGTCCAGGCCCGTCTGAAGTTTGCCAGTGACCATCTGGATGATCCAGAGGAGGAATGGGAGAAGGTCATGTGGTCTGATGAGACAAAAATAGAGCTTTTTGGTCTAAACTCCACTCGCAGTGTTTGGAGGAAGAAGAAGGATGAGTACAACCCCAAGAACGCCATCCCAACCGTGAAGAATGGAGGTGGAAACATCATTCTTTGGGGATGCTTTTCTGCAAAGGGGACAGGACGACTGCACCGTATTGAGGGGAGGATGGATGGGGCCATGTATCGCGAGATCTTGGCCAACAACCTCCTTCCCTCAGTAAGAGCATTGAAGATGGGTCGTGGCTGGGTCTTCCAGCATGACAACGACCCAAAACACACAGCCAGGGCAACTAAGGAGTGGCTCCGTAAGAAGCATCTCAAGGTCCTGGAGTGGCCTAGCCAGTCTCCAGACCTGAACCCAATAGAAAATCTTTGGAGGGAGCTGAATGTCCGTATTGCCCAGCGACAGCCCCGAAACCTGAAGGATCTGGAGAAGGTCTGTATGGAGGAGTGGGCCAAAATCCCTGCTGCAGTGTGTGCAAACCTGGTCAAGAACTACAGGAAACGTATGATCTCTGTAATTGCAAACAAAGGTTTCTGTACCAAATATTAAGTTCTGCTTTTCTGATGTATCAAATACTTATGTCATGCAATAAAATGCAAATTAATTACTTAAAAATCATACAATGTTTTAGATTCCGTCTCTCACAGTTGAAGTGTACCTATGATAAAAATTACAGACCTCTACATGCTTTGTAAGTAGGAAAACCTGCAAAATCGGCAGTGTATCAAATACTTGTTCTCCCCACTGTATACTGTATATATATATATTTCAAATATTTCTATATTTCTTAATTCTATTCTTTTACTTTTTAGAGTTGTTGTATTGTTTTGTATTGTTAGATATATCTGCACTGTTGGAGCTAGGAATTTTTGCTACACCCGCAATAACATCTGCTAAATATGTGTACGCGACCAATACAACTTGATTTGATTTGACATTCGAGGTAACAATTGCATTCTTTTCCCCATGTTTGTGAGTCAGCAGTAGGGTCAATGTTGGTTGACATGGACCCATGGACCCACACACAACCAATACATCAAGCTCATCTGATCCACACAACTACCCCACTCTCTTCCTCTCTTCCAACTGTTAACACACCATGTACCCGCTCTACCGTGACTCCTCTAGCTCTCTGATATGGGGCTTATCCAGCACTCCCCAGAACAATGCTCCCATTGAGGAGTACAGAGTGTCCCCCGCGTGGCCCCGGCCCTCGGAGACCAGCCAGGGCCAACTAGTGGGGGCCAACAGGGGGCTAATGGGCAGGCGGGGCACGGGGCCCAGGGCCTGATCCATGCAGCTGTCGCCTGGCACACTCCGGCCTCAGGGAGACATGACAGCTTATGTTAGTGCCAAGTGGCCTGCTGCTGCATGCTGCATGTGGAGAGGGTGGTGTGGTGGTGCCTTTCATCGTGGGCGCATGTGGAGATGTGGGGAGTGGAGTTCCACTGATAGAGGGACAGATGGATGGATGGATGGATGGATGAATAGATGGATGGATGGACGGATGGATGCATGGCTGGGCTACAAGGGACGGTACACCACCCACCACCCACCCATCCACCCTTTCATTAACATCTTCATCCTGTCTGTCCTCCCAGTCTGCCTCAGGCACCCAGCTGTTCAGTGGGCAGAGACAACAACCCCCTCTGGGCTGGGCATTCTCCAGAGGCAGGCTGGTCTTGTCTGGAAGATAGGGTGAGAACTAGGCCTAGTTTCAAACCTATGTGAGCATTGAGCAGAGTGGTCTGGCTGGAGGATAGGGGTGAAGTCTTGTAGTAGATTTACTATGGTGTTTAAAAACAGTCTGCATATAAAGTATATAGAGAAGAGGCCTTGGCCAGGCGTCACGTTAACTGTCTGATCCCAGGTTCCAGTTACATTTCGGAGGAGGGGGTCAGAGGTCTCTGGGGAGAGGTGTGTCGTGGGGGGGTCGGCATATTGAGACGTGAGTAATTACAGACGCTAAAAATACTGCAGCATTTGTTAGAGTTAACCCATTACAGTCTAAGCCCTGTCTAATCTGGGAGGGGTGTTCTACTAAGCTATATGGAATTGTTTTAAGAAGGATCATTTAGCTATTTGAATTTAAGTATAAAAAATAAATCAAATACAATTATTTGATGAAAAAATTAATTGGGCCTTACTGCTATTAGCCCATACGAAATGCATTGAATAATAGATTCACTAAATGGAACAACAGATAGTCCCCAAAAAAATCAAAAGGAAGTTTGTTCTGAAGTGTCTGTCCTATATCTGAGAGATATAAAAAGATCAGGAAACTTTATTATGATAATTTATTTCTCCATGCATTTAACCCCTTATTTTTGGCATTAAACAGTCTCCATTTACACTTCGATATATTTTTTCTACTGGTACCAGGGGACATTCAGATGAGTCTTCTGAGGCTTCGTCGGGAGAGGTTGTGTTTTTCTCTAGCAGGAGGTAAGCTTGGCTTCTCATATGGTGTTGAGTAAAGCTTAAACCATGTATTTAGATCGTTGGTAGGTAGTTTATTTAGGTAGTTATTGTAGGTTTCCGTAGGCAATTATTGTAGGTAAGTATTGTTTACGTATTGTTTAAGTATTGTTACGGCGGAGCCCGGCGAAGCACGAGGCTAGCTAGCTAGCGGGTAGCTACTGGTAACGTTTATTGGTTATTATCTGTTTAGTGCAACGGTGGAGAGTGGTTTCCAATGTTAATGTGCTAGCTAATGTGCTAGCTAGCTAGCCAACGTTTAATTTTTTTTGCTGCGTTATGAAAGGAACTTGACACGGACATGAATGATCTGTTTTGTGTGTTAACACACTCTTGGTATGCTAGCTAGCTAGCGGGTAGCTACTGGTAACGTTTATTGGTAATTATCTGTTTAGTGCAACGGTGGAGAGTTGTTTCCAATGTTAATGTGCTAGCTAACCAACGCTTAATTTTTTGCTGCGTTACGAAAGAAACTAGACACGGACATGAATTATCTGTTTAGTGTGTTAACACACTCTTGGTGGTTTGTTGTAACCAAGTATTGGTGCTAAACTGTGTGTTATTGGATGCTAGCATGCTAGTTAGCTATGGCGTCATAGCTAGGCATCGTGGGCCGTTGTGGTTAGTTACTGTGGGTTGGCATTGTTGTTCGGCGGTGCCGGGGGTAGCACGAAGCTAGCTAGCTAGCCGTTCTTCAAACAAGGTCAACACAGTGGCCATTGCTAGCTAGCCAACAGACACGGACACGAATTATCTGCTTAGTGTGTTAACACACTATTGGTGGTTTGTTGTGACCAAGTGTTGGCGCTAAACTGTGTGTTTTTGGATGCAAGTGTTGGTGCTAAACTGTGTGTTTTTGGATGCTAGCATGCTAGTTAGCTATGGTGTCTTAGTTAGCTAGCTGAATAAAGTGGGTTGAGTCTATTCCTTTAAACATTGAACCGCTGTGGTTCACAACAATTCTGATCTCTAAAGGTGGAAGTTGGTAGAGTTTTTGTTCGGGTGGTTCAGTGAAACAATTATAGTTGTTAGAAGTAGAAGTTTTTGGTGAGGGAGGCCCTGCTCTCTACTGTCCCAGATGTTTAGTTCATTTCATTCCGATCTCCTCTGCATTATTGTAGCCATTTGCTACAGCCTGTCAACTATGCCTCTGCCTATCCCTGTTCTCTCCTCTCTGCACAGGCTACACAAACGCCCCACACCGCGTGGCTGCTGCCTCTCTAACCTGGTGGTGCCTGCACGCACCCCACACCTGGAGTTCCAGGTCTCAGGCAGCCTCTGGAACTGCCGTTCTGCTGCCAACAAAGCTGACTTCATCCCAGCCTATGCTAATCTCCAGTCCCTCGACTTCCTGGCGCTGACGGAAACATGGATTACCACTGAAAACACTGCTACTCCTACTGCTCTCTCCTCGTCTGACCATGTGTTCTCGCATACCCCGAGAGCATCTGGTCAGAGGGGTGGTGGCACAGGAATCCTCATCTCTCCCAAGTGGACATTCTCAATTTTTCCCCTAACCCATCTGTCTATCTCCTCATTTGAATTCCATGCTGTCACAGTCACTAGCCCATTTAAGCTTAATATCCTTGTCATCTATCGCCCTCCAGGTTCCCTTGGAGAGTTCATCAATGAGCTTGACGCCTTGATAAGTTCCTTTCCTGAGGATGGCTCACCCCTCACAGTTTTGGGGGATTTCAACCTCCCTATGTCCACATTTGACTCATTTCTCTCTGCCTCCTTCTTTCCACTTCTCTCCTCTTTTGACCTCACCCTCTCACCGTCCCCCCCTACTCACAAGGCAGGCAATACGCTTGACCTCATCTTTACTAGATGCTGCTCTTCTACTAATCTCACTGCAACTCCCCTCCATGTCTCCGACCACTACTTTGTTTCCTTTTCTCTCTCGCTCTCCTCCCACACTACTCACTCTGCCCCTACACAGATGGTAATGCGCCGCCGCAACCTTCGCTCTCTCTCTCCCACTACTCTCTCCTCTTCCATCCTATCATCTCTTCCCTCTGCTCAATCCTTCTCCCTCCAATCTCCTGATTCTGCCTCCTCAACCCTCCTCTCCTCCCTTTCTGCATCCTTTGACTCTCTGTGTCCCCTATCCTCCCGGCCGGCTCGGTCCTCCCCTCCAGCTCCGTGGCTTGATGACTCATTGCGAGCTCACAGAACAGAGCTCCGGGCAGCGGAGCGGAAATGGAAGAAAACTAAACTCCCTGCCGACCTGGCATCTTTTCACTCCCTCCTCTCTACATTTTCTTCATCTGTTTCTGCTGCTAAGGCCACTTTCTACCACTCTAAATTCCAAGCATCTGCCTCTAACCCTAGGAAGCTCTTTGCCACATTTTCCTCCCTCCTGAATCCTCCCCCCCGCCCCCCTCCTCTCTCTCTGTGGATGACTTCGTCAACCACTTTGAAAAGAAGGTTGACGACATTCGATCCTCGTTTGTTAAGTCTAATGACACTGCTGGTCCTACTCACACTGCCCTACCCTATGCTTTGACTTCTTTCTCCCCTCTCTCTCCAGATAAAATCCTGCGACTTGTGACTGCAGGCCGCCCAACAACCTGCCCGCTTGACCCCATCCCCTCCTCTCTTCTCCAGACCATCTCCGGTGACCTTCTCCCCTACCTCACCTCGCTGATCAACTCATCCTTGACCGCTGGCCATGTCCCTTCCGTCTTCAAGAGAGCGAGAGTTGCTCTCCTTCTCAAGAAACCAACACTCGATCCCACTGATGTCAACAACTACAGACCAGTATCCCTTCTTTCTTTTCTTTCCAAAACTATTGAGCGTGCCGTCTTTAGCCAACTCTCTTGCTATCTCTCTCAGAATGACCTTCTTGATCCAAACCAGTCAGGTTTCAGGACTGGTCATTCAACTGAGACTGCTCTTCTCTGTGTCACGGAGGCTCTCCGCACTGCTAAAGCTAACTCTCTCTCCTCTGCTCTTGTCCTTCTAGACCTGTCTGCTGCCTTTGATACTGTGAACCATCAGATCCTCCTCTCCACCCTCTCCGAGCTGGGCATCTCCGGCGCGGCTCACTCCTGGATTGCGTCCTACCTGACCGGTCGCTCCTACCAAGTGGCGTGGCGAGAAGCTGTCTCCGCACCACGTGCTCTCACCACTGGTGTCCCCCAGGGCTCAGTTCTAGGCCCTCTCCTTTTCTCCCTATACACCAAGTCACTTGGCTCTGTCATATCCTCACATGGCCTCTCCTATCATTGCTACGCTGACGATACACAACTAATCTTCTCCTTTCCCCCTTCTGATAACCAGGTGGCGAATCGCATCTCTGCATGTCTGGCAGACATATCAGTATGGATGACGGATCACCACCTCAAGCTGAACCCTGGCAAGACGGAGCTGCTCTTCCTCCCGGGGAAGGACTGCCCGTTCCATGATCTCGCCATCACGGTTGACAACTCCGCTGTGTCCTCCTCCCAGAGTGCGAAGAGCCTAGGCGTGACCCTGGACAACACCCTGTCGTTCTCCGCCAACATCAAGGCGGTGACCCGCTCCTGCAGGTTCATGCTCTACAACATTCGAGAGTACGACCCTGCCTTACACAGGAAGTGGCACAGGTCCTAATCCAGGCACTTGTCATCTCCCCGTCTGGACTACTGCAACTCGCTGTTGGCTGGCCTCCCTGCCTGTGCCATTAAACCCCTACAACTCATCCAGAATGCCGCAGCCCGTCTGGTGTTCAACCTTCCCAAGTTCTCTCACGTCACCCCCTCCTCCGCACACTCCACTGGCTTCCAGTTGAAGCTCGCATCCGCTACAAGACCATGGTGCTTGCCTATGGAGCAGTGAGGGGAACGGCACCTCTGTACCTTCGGGCTCTGATCAGTCCCTACACCCAAACGAGGGCATTGCGTTCATCCACCTCTGGCCTGCTGGCTCCCCTTCCTCTGCGGAAGCATAGTTCCCGCTCAGCCCAGTCAAAACTGTTCGCTGCTCTGGCACCCCAATGGTGGAACAAGCTCCCTCACGACGCCAGGACAGCGGAGTCACTCACCACCTTCCGGAGACATTTGAAACCCCACCTCTTTAAGGAATACCTGGGATAGGATAAAGTAATCCTTCTACCCCCCAAAAAAAAATTGTAAAGTGGTTATCCCACTGGCTATAGGGTGAACGCACCAATTGGTGAGTCGCTCTGGATAAGAGCGTCTGCTAAATGACGTAAATGTGCCCTTGAGCAAGGCACTTAACCCTAATTGCTCCTGTAAGTCGCTCTGGATAAGAGCGTCTGCTAAATGACTAAAATGTAAATGTAAATGTAAATGCCTGTGGGCATCCTAGAGCAAAACAACCGACATGTACATGTTCGTGAGAGTCTTTCCACAGAGGGGTGTCATATTAGTGTCTAGCCCAAACCGTTCGGACGCTACAGACAGAAGTTGGCAGATCGGCTGTACTGACTTCAGACGCGTCCCAAGACACCTCTTTCCATAGATGGGTCATAATAGTTTTTAGGCCAAACTGTTCGGACACTACAGACAATTTTGTGAGAAGACCGATTTTTTAGATGTCTCATGGTCTGACAAACACCACTCTAGCTCTGTGACCTTTCACCGCAGATGCGGAAGTGCGACATCGGCGGATGCGGTGGATTGAGACGCATCCAATGCAAAAAATATCGTTAGCGTAAACTTTTAATGGGGATTTTTATTATTATGCGAGGGGGGATTTTTATTATTATGCTAATTCGATTTCAGCGGGGGCGCGGACATCGACTCTAGGGGGTTTGGTTGTGCTGCTACAATATACCCATCGCAGTGCAGCGTACACACACACACACACACACACACACACACACACACACACACACACACACACACACACACACACACAGGCAAAGAGGTAGATAGGGTTACCCTGCTGACAGAGCTGGATGCCTGGCATTACAGCCCAGAAGAAGGGTTCAGAGGGGCAAGGAAGGGCTCAAAGGGTTAGGGTAAGAAGCTGACATCCTCTATGGTCTAGGGTAGCAACAGGGGCAAAGAGCCTCAACTATTCCGGCGACACTGCAGAAAAGGTGACATGATGATACAATGTTTGAATGTTGCATGTTGAGGTAATTTTGGTCGCCTGCATTGTATGTACATGGAGCTCTGTACCGTGCAAGGAATCTTTCTCTGTGACCCCCACAGTGAAACCAGTAGAGCGTGCAGATATGGGATGTGTAGTAGACTGGTCATATTTTGCTTTGCTGTAAACCAAACCTAACCTAACCTAACCCTAAGCCTAATTCTAGAATGGACATTACTGTGTTGCATTCTGATTCTGCAGCAGTATCACACATCACTCAGTCTCATTTGCACCATTAATGTTTGTACTTATGATACTGGATTTCATGAATGTTAGTGATACATTCATTATTCAATGCAAAGTGGTATAACACAATGACACTACTATGAGTCTTTAGCTAATCTCGGAGAGGTCACCGTTTGGAGGGCATTCAGTCTATCGTGATGCTTTCTGAATGGGTTTATCTCCAAAGCATGTATATGCACACACACACACACACACACACACGCACACATTCACACATGCACGCACATACGGTACTGATGCCCTCTGAATGGATTGTTCTCCACAGTCCACACACGCCCTGCCTCCAGATGAGCATGACATTGATCCAACCAGAGAGAGACCATTTTGCACGTGCTCTCTGGCTTATTTACTGATCCCTGTGCATATTACATCACCCCGCAGTCCAATATCAGGTTGCTCAAAAGTTGAAATATTCATGGCGACATCTGCTTAATTAATCTTCAGATACTAATCTTCTGTGCAAAACCGCGGGTGCCGGGGTTTACAATTCTGCATCAAGTCATGCATTTTCCCCCCTTTCTAGAAGCCTTTTCTCCGCTATTGAAGAACAGTGCTTATCTCACAGTTGGTTTATTATTTATCCCCAGGCATTAGGCCAACAGTTGCCGTTCGTTCTGCCTGTTGCTCCCTCCAGCCCTGTGTCTGTCGGCACCTGCAGCTGTCACTTCTGCCTGCCTGCCTGCCGTCGCCACGCCCGGCCTGCAGCCGAACCCCTTCTGTAGAGAGTAGAGACCCCTGACCTGTACTCTCTGTCCATCCATACCCATGTCTGGAGAGAGCAAAGAGGCCTGTCTATCCCCTAGGCCTGTCTGTGTAGTTATTTTTTATTTACTAAGCATGCAAGTGAAAGTGGACATGATTCGGATGTCCACCAACTTCTCTTGGATGTTAGTGTCCACCCAGCTAACAACAAATGTTCCCACAACTTTAGAGAACGTTTCCTTAAGAGTCTCAGTAGGTCATTAACTAACGTTTTCACCGCAATGTTCCCTTGATGTGCAAGGAATGTTTCCAAGAGACAATCCCATAATGTCAAATAGAACTTACCCAGAGCGTGGTTACCATGTTCCAATATTCCATCAACGTCCCACTAAACATACACAAAACATGGTTGCCATGTTCTCAGAATATAAGATATTAATATTCTAGACACAGTTCATGGAAACGTTGCAAGAACATTTATGTGTCCAAAGCTGAGCCAATCAAGGCCCTGATTGGTGAACCACTGATCCATTAATAGCTCTGTCTGTTGGCAAGGTTAGGGATATATTACTATAAGTATTTATTACCCCCAGCACTGGTCCTAGTGATTCTTTTGCAATTTGTCTATTTATCCACATGAAAACTTGGAGATGGAACTCTGTGTTGTGTATTGTTTTGGAATAACTGGCATTAGTAATGCGAGCCTACCGGACGAGCTAAATGCCTTCTATGCTTGTTTCGAGGCAAGCAACACTGAACCATGCGTGAGAGCACCAGCTGTTCCGGACAACTTTGTGATCACACTCTCTGTAGCCGATGTGAATAAGACCTTTGAACAGGTTAACATTCACAAGACCGTAGGGCCAGACGGATTTCCAGGATGCGTACTCAGCGCATACGCTGACCAGCTGGCAAGTGTCTTCACTGACATTTTCAACCTCTCCCTGACACAGTCTGTAATACCTACAGGTTTCAAGCAGACCACCATAGTCACTGTGCTGAAGAACGCCAAGCTAACCTGTCTTAATTACTATCACCCCATAGCACTCACATCTGTGGCCATGAAATACTTTGAAAGGCTGGTCATGGCTCACCTCAACACCATCATCCCAGAAACCCTGGACCCACTCCAATTCGCATACCACCCCAACAGATCCACAGATGACGCAATCTCTATTGCTCTCCACACTGCCCTTTCACACTTGGACAAAAGGAACTCTTACATGAGAATGCTGTTAATTGACTTCAACACCATGGTACCCTCCAAGCTCATCACTAAGCTCAGGACCTTGGAACTAAACACCTCCCTCTGGAACTGGATCCTGGACTTCCTGACGGGACGCTCCCAGGTGGTGAGGGTAGGCAACAACACATCCACCACGCTGACCCTCATCACAGGGGCCCCTCAGGGGTGAGTGCTTTGTCCCCTACTGTACTCCCTGTTCACCCACGACTGCATGGCCGCGCACGACTCCAACACCATCATTAAGTTTGCCGAAGACATGACGGTGGTAGGCCTGATCACCGCCTATAGGGAGGAGGTCAGATACCTGGCAGTGTGGTGCCAGGACAACAACCTCTCCCTCAACGTCAGCAAGACAAAGGAGCTGATCGTGGATTACAGGAAACCGAGGGCCGAGCATGCCCCCATTCACATCGACGGGGCTGAAGTGGAGCAGGTAGAGAGCTTCAAGTTCCTCGGTGTCCACATCACTAAGGATTTATCATGGTCCAAACACACCAACACAGTTGTGAAAGGGGCATGACAACGCCTCTTCCCCCTCAGGAGGCTGAAAAGATTTTGCATGGGCCCTCAGATCCTCAAACAGTTCTACAGTTGCACCATTGAGAGCATCTTGACTGGCTGCATCACTGCTTGGCATCCGACCGCAAGGCGCTACAGGGGGTAGTGCGTACGGCCCAGTGCATGACTGGGGCCGAGCTCCCCGTAATCCAGGACCTCTATACCTGGCGGTGTCAGAGGAAGACCCTAAAAATGGTCAAAGACTTCAGCCACCCAAGTTATAGACTGTTCTCTCTGCTACCGCATGGCAAGCGATACCGATGCACCAAGTCTGGAACAAACAGGACCCTGAAAAGCTTCTACCCCCAAGCCATAAGACTGCTAAATAGTTAATTAAATAGTTAACCAAATAACTACCCGGACTATCTGCAATTACCCTTTTTGCACTAACTCTTTTGACTCATCACATACACTACTGCTACTGTTTACTATCTATCCTGTTGATTAGTCACTTTATTCCTAGTTAAACGTACATACTGTATCTACCTCAATTACCTCGTACCCCTGCACATTGACTCGGTACTGGTACCCCATGTATATTTAAGTGATAATGCCCTCAAAGCCGGTGTTTGGAGGATATATTGCCACGGGTGTTGTTAGGCCCAAGACGAAGTCGAACCGTGCCAACATATCCTCCCAACACCGGCTTCGAGGGCATTATCACTTTTATACAACGGGCTACCAACATATTCAAATAATCATTGACATATTTTCATTCAAAACGTTATTTTGATGAATTTTTTTATACTATTTCACCCTTCAACAAGATTTAGTCCCGACATAAATCTAGGGTTGCTACCCAACCCGGCAGGTCATTTGTTCTATTGGTTTGGTTGCCAGAGACGCGACCCAGTCATTCAGTCTTTTTGTTCTATATCTATGGACACGGCCCAGTCGTTCGTTCTAAATGTTCCATTGCCATACTGGCTGGCAACATTCTTATCCCTTGCTTGCTAGCTAGCCAACTACAGCTAACTTACAGTCACGTCAAAAAGTGCAGCCAGAATAACAGCAAAATAGCTGTATTTGCATTTGTTTAAGCTGTTTTCTAGTGACATTTATTTGGATACATCCATAACAATGAGCTAATGAGCCGCGATTTCGACTGGCATAGAAAATGTGCTGACTCATCAGGACACTGTTGTTCAGAGGAGCTAGCCAACAACAAGGCTAACACAATCACTTCAAACTGAAGCTGGAAAGACTGCAAACTAGCTGCACTTTGTTTAGTTTTTCCTTTTTTTCAATTCACATTTCTTTGAATATATCCATAAAAATGATGCCAGCTGATTCATGATTTCGACTGGCTGAGAAAGACTGCCTGCCTGTCTGTCTCGTCCCGACTCCCGACACGTTCATTACTATGGGACAGCTGGAGATCGAATTTGAATATTGAAACAATGTTGCAAATGTCGGAGAGACAGAAAGCAAGGTTTATACAAATCTCTGCTGTTGAAAACTAAATGTTAGTCTAAAAAAAATGTGAGATAATGTCTAGATGCTTTTTATAGTGGAGATCAAGTTTATAACTTGCTTGCCTTGGCTGATGAGACAGTGGATTGCGCAGTCAGATGGAACAGAGTAAATACACATTTTTACATCATAGATTTAGCCGGTGGTAATTTCCCAGTCCCTGCCGCTGAAAAACATCCCCACAGCCAGGGGCGGTGTGTTCATTAGGGCGATATGGGCGACGCACTGCCAAACGGGAAAAGGAAGGGATTTTTTTTCTAATCAATTATATCACGGCAACAGTAGTTATCAGTGTTCTAATCTAGACGTCTGATCTGCCACTAAATGTCCAATCAGGCTAAAGTCGTGCTTCAAATGGCCCCGCCCCTTTTGGGGCGATTTCAGTCAGGTTGAAAATCGCCCCAGAAGTCTCTCATAGACTCTTTTTTTCAAATATCAGAGCTTTCAATACAATCTCTATGGGTTCCGGGAGGGCTTGCACTTATGCGCTTTCGTCATACGTAACATAACCATGAACGTAACTAAGAAAAGAGCGGGTAGCAGCGTCAATCAATTCACGTACTACTGTCAAGATGGCTAGCGTTCAGTGCAACTCGATTGTCTCTTTGAAAGAAGTTCCTTTTTGTCGGCGAACAAATCAAGATAAATTGGCAACGAAACAATTAGGACTTCCCAGACCAAATTTAATAATTCAACATGTTTCTACTAAAGGGGGAAAGTCCTACACCCGAGGATTTTCCAAAAATTGGTACGAATGAAAAACCTGGCTAGCAGGCTGCGATGTAGCTAATGCAGTCTTCTGCTACCCCTGCTTACTCTTTCACCCTGAAGGCGGCACGGCAGACAGCACCGCTTGGACAGCGACTGGTGTAACGGACATGCACCATCTTTCAGAAAAGATTAAGAAACATGAGCTGTCAAAGACCCACATGGATAGCTGTTTGAGATTGTCTGCTTTGGGGAGAGTGAACATTGCCACTCAACTGGATGAGGGATACAGGCTAGCTGTTCGCCGCCACAACGATGAGGTTAGCAAGAACCGCCACATCCTCAGCCGGCTAATCCAGTGTGTGAAGTTTTGCGGAGTGTTTGAGTTAGCTTTGCGAGGCAAAGATGAAACTGAGGGCTCCACCAACCCTGGTATTTTTCTTGGACTTGTCAACTTTGTGGCACAATTAGATGAGGTGTTTTATGGAAATGCATATTGTTTATGCAGTGTTGAGGAATGTGAAAGAACACCCTTGATTATTTTTACTGTGATAACTTATTTTGCTTTTGTAAGCCAACACTTTTGAGATCAGTCAATAAATGCTTCTGGTATTGACTTATATGCTGCCCCTGTCTTCATGTTGTTGCTGGACATATCTTTTTTAAAATGTGTGTAGGTCACCTAAATCATCAGAAAAATTGCCCCCCCCTGAGAATTTTTTCAGGAGCCGCCACTGCCCACAGCATGATGCTGCCACCACCATGCTTCACCGTAGGGATGGTGCCAGGTTTCCTCCAGATGTGACGCTTGGCAGTCAGGCCAAAGAGTTCAATCTTGGTTTCATCATACCAGAACATTTTGTTTCTCATGGTCTGAGAGTCTTTAGGTGCCTTTTGGCAAACTCCAAGCGGGCTGTCATGTGCCATATACAGAGGAGTGGCTTCTGTCTGGCCACTCTACCATAAAGGCCTGATTGGTGGAGTGCTGCAGAGATGGTTGTCCTTCTGGAAGGTTCTCCCATCTCCACAGAGGAGCGCTAGAGCTCTGTCAGAGGGACCATCGGGTTCTTGGTCACCTCCCTGACCAAGGCCCTTCTCCCCCGATTGCTCAGTTTGGCCAGGCGGCCAGCTCTAGGAAGAGTCTTGGTGGTTCCAAACTTCTTCCATTTAAGAATGATGTGTTCTTGGGGACCTTCAATGCTGCAGAAATGTTTTGGTACCCTTCCCCAGATCTGTGCCTCGAAACAATCCTGTCTCTGAGCTCTAGGGACAATTCCTTCGACCTCATGGATTGGATTTTGCTCTGACGTGCACTGTCAACTGTGGGACCTTATATAGACGGTTGTGTGCCTTTCCAAATCATGTCCAATCAATTGAATTTACCACAGGTGGACTCCAATTAAGTTGTAGAAACATCTCAAGGATGGTCAATGGAAACAGGATGCACCTGACCTCAATTTCGTGTCTCATAGCAATGGGTCTGAATACTTATGTAAATAAGGTATTTCTGTTTATTATATTTTAATAAATGTGTAGTTCTAAAAACCTGTTTTTGCTTTGTCATTATGGAGTATTGTGTGTAGATTGCTGAGGATTTGTTTTAAAAATCTATTTTAGAATAAGGCTGTAACGTAACAAAATGTGGAAAAAGTCAAGGGGTCTGAATACTTTCCAAACTATGTGGCTATGTGAATGTGAGAGTAGGGTGACTCCCCTAGTGGGTCTCAAACCCAGGCCAACAGCACCAATGACCAATGCCCTAAACACTGTCCCAATAAGGGATATCTCTAGAGCGCGTGCTTATTGGCCCAATAAGAACATGCTCTAGACATATCCCTTATCGGGACAGTGTTTAGGGCGTTAGGCATTAGGCCCTGTCCAGAAGAAAACCTAACCCCTTGTCCTTAGGCACTTGTGTAGATCTGAATCAACTTGATAGGCGTAAGCAATATGGTGAATGCTCTTGAAGTAAATCTTTGCTCTGTTAAAAGTACACCCAAGGAAAACCTTTTTGATCATAGTGATTCAGGAGTATCATTAAAAAAGGTTAATATGCCCCCACCAACATTAGACAACTATAAAGAAAGCCCTTAGATTGTTGAAATAAGTCAGTCAAATCAATGATGAGAGACTAGTCAAAATAACTGAGAACAGACAGAGACATTGTGGCGTAGCACAAAGATCTGAATATTTTGAACCAAGAGGTTGTGAGTTCAAATCCCAAGTGAGGACATGTTGAATAACAATTACTCCATAGATGGACATGCACAATGTCATCAGATACATAAGTTGAAAACACTATGTTAAAAGCACTGTTTGAGTAACCTTAACCTTGCCAACAGACAAAAAAATGCTGTGAGTGGTTCACCAAGTAGGGCCTTGATGGGCTTGGCGACAGTAACAAGGGGTAATGAAACACTTTTCATTAATTTTTTGTGAACGTTTCTTTGGGACTGATACACAGAAATGTTCTTAATATTTTATATTCTGAGAACATGGCAACCAAGTTCTGTGTATGTTTGATGTGATGGTGATGGAATATTCTCCTAACCCTCAGAAAACTGGACACAGAAATGTTCTAGCAATGTTTTCATTAAACTTGTCTATAACATTAATATTTTATATTCTGAGAACATGACAACCATGTTCTGTGTATGTTTGGTGGAAAGTTGATGGAATATTCTCATAACCCTCAGAAAACTGGAGACATGCATGTTCTTGCAGTGTCCCATAAAACGTATCTAGGACATTAATGATGTATATTCTGAGAACATTGTAACCAGGTTCAAGATAAGTGCTGCTTGGCATTAAGGGAATGTTCTCCTAACTCTAACGCCAAAACATGCTAAAAAGGTTCTCAGAAGGTTTTTTTGCTAACATTTCTCTCTCCCTAGAATTGTTAGCTAGGCAGGAGTGGGTACTATGGGGATAGGTATCGGAGCTGATATTTTCCCTTTATGTCATCCAGTGACTCATTCTTACATGTCCCAACGTTACAAAACACACACCATTTACAACATCCATAACCTGAACAGTTGTTTGTTTTGTAGCTCCGTGGTCTACATCATCATAGCCAGAACCCCTTGGAGGCCCTCCTCGTCACCCACGCGCCTCTCAGTCTAGCTGATCCCCATATCTCCTGCGTCTCCCCGTGCCGCCACTGATCACTGGCCATAAAAAAGCCCTTAACAGAGTGACGGTAAAGAGCAGAGCAGCCTCTCTTCTCCTTCAAACCAGAGGCCTAGTAGGTCTGTAAACATCCCCCTGTGTGGGCATTCAGTCGTAAACCTGTCCGCGTGTCAACCGGGGCCGCTGCCACTTGCCACGCACATAAACCGCCCAGTTAAAAAGCCTGTTACCTTCGCCCTGGCCTAGGTCCTCCTCTTCTCCCCCTCCTCCTCCGTCAGAGACAATAACCTCCATACCCCCAGAATGGTTTTTCACTCCTGAGGTGAGCTGTGTGCCTGTGATTCAACGACAAAGCGTCTAAAAAGCCCCATACGATTGTCCCAGCACTTATGTGGCGGTTCTAACAGGTCATCATGTAATGTACTGTGGGCTGGTGTTGGGTTTCCCACTGCTTTGGCCGAGGTCAAGTACTGTCTGTACATGCATCTTCAATGAGGCTTGTAGAAAACTGTTGTTCTCTGGTGTTTTAATGGAAGTCAACCGTGCATAAGGTTTTAAGAGGAGGGAGGAGAGAGTGTGTGTATGTGTGTCTTCCAATTCATTCAGTGGCAACCTTGATCGAAAGCATCTGCTAAGTCAATATACTGCGTGTCACAATATATGCTAGCATTTGGGGAATATGGACCAAAACCATCTTCCAACCATATCACCCAAACTGTATGTCTTCATCGCACTAGGAGCCTAGTCTACAAATGTGATCTCATACTACCTCAGTGAGCGTGCTCCGCTGGCTACAGACCACATGGCTACATGTTGTCCATCTGCCCACCACAAACCATGACTATTGACCTCTAACCTTTGGGTTTAGGGTTTTTATAACAGGTAAAACACAAATTCCTTCAAACTTACTCAGAAACAGACACGTTACCCCAATGACCATACAGAGGCGACGCTATGGTTTCTCTGTTAAAATAGACCTGGACTGACAGTGTCAAACTCCCTGGATGTTAAAAGCAGATTTAATTAATGTTATTAAATGGTGTTAATTATAGATGGCAAGAATGTTCCTCCAATAGCAGTAGCAGTATATGAGTCAATCAATGATTATGGTTCATTATAGAGATCTATCCAAATTTTGATTAAGGCCATACGTATACTATTTAAGGGCAAATAATAGGGCATCCATTGGGCATATTTATTACAATGTAAAATGTTTCTGACCATTACTGACCATTCAAAAAACTCTGAACCAAAAGATAAAAACCCTGGACGTTTACTCTATCATCTATAAGTACTAACCAAAAACTGGCCATAATCAACTGGTGAAAGCAGAAGAGCACTCACACAGAGGGGTAAGAAACCAAAACTAGAGAGCCAGAGCCAATGCCTGCCACCTCTCCTCTCTCTGATCGTCAGGGGTCAGTCGGAGAGCGGTGAACTCAACTCAGCATCACACACTCACGCTTTAAGCCCCTGGCACAGCATGAACACCTCTCTCTCTCTGCCCCAAAAAGCTATCAATAAACCATTTTTAACTTGGCAGGATTTACAGATTCTGAAGATTGAGCGGACTATTAACACACACAAGAGGCCCACAGTGCTGCAGAAATCCTCCGCTCTGCCGCGTGGTGTCCAGTTACCTTGACATTTTTCAGAGGTTTTAACGTCTTCCTGTGGAAATCAATATATTCTCTGTGGTAAAATAATTCATGTTGAAGGTTTGACCAAATGCTGATCTCCGTAGTGGGGCAGCAGCCTGTTGCTGCTGAAAGGACATACTTCAATGTGCTCATCCTCCTCTGACATTCTGCTTAACCCCTGCACTGCAGAGCATAGAGAACAGTCTATGGGGCCAGAACTTGTCACACTTGTCTCACTCAGTTACTTTTTGTGTCGAATGTTTAAATGATTTGCTGTTTTTTTAATGTTATTTCTCTATTGACTTATTTGGCATGTATTGTATTACCCTTTGAGGGAATTATCATTTTCAGGGATGGGGTCCGTTCCATTTCAACTCAGTTCCTGGAAGTGAATTGAAACCATAAATTCAAGAACTGAATTGCAATTCATCCCTCGAACAGACTGAATTCAAATGGAATTGACTACAACCCAGTCCAATTTCAGCATAGATTTCACCAGGTCTAAACCTTTTTAAACAAACACCCTCTGTCGCAATGAGAGTAGGCTACTTACAGCAGTGCTCCATCTCTATCTCTATAGAGAGGAAGTGTGATGAACAGTACAGTACATTGCATACGTGACACGAGGACAGGAGGACCTTTGGCTGCTCATGGTTAATGTGCCCCATGGGGGTGCTCCTTGGACCCCTGCTTACACATACATACACACACTGCACCACCCTAATCCCCCCAAAGCAACAGCTTTAGTGTAATTTGCACTGCAGCTGTCCGCCCCTGGAAGAATCGAGAAATTGTCCTCCTGCACATGTTCAGCTGCAAGAACAAATGTCACAGAGGGAGCGAGAGCAAACCTTGTCTTAAAAAACTACACAGCCCTGTGCTGGTCCGATGGGGTGATGTGGAGGGGGAAGTACGGGGAGGCGGGGGTAGGGTGCCAGGGGTTTTAGGGGAGTGAAGCACAGTGTGAGGGGGCATGTCAGAGGGGTTGTCTGCATGGTCTAAGACGAGTGACTCAACAGTGAAAGATTACCTCCAAGACAGTGAAGGATTACTGGCAAGTGGAGGCAGGAGGCCGGGAGGGGGGCCAGAGACCGAGGATTTGTGGTGGACTGCGTAGAGTGCGGTGATAGATTGAGAGAGGGGGGGGCTACAGGTGCTGAAAGTGGACATAATCCAAATGGGCCGTGCAGTTGGCACGCTTATCGCCAGCCAGGTCACGCATCACACAGAGGTTCTGAGAACGCCTCTGTGTCAAAACCAAATTAAAGCAAGATAAAAGCAAGCTGAGATGAAAGCAAGATAATGTATATCCATATAATTCCTAATTTACATGCCTTGACGTGAAGATAACAGTAGGCTTATAGCGTGAATTACTGATTAAACCTTTGATTAATGTATCTGCCACCAGTTATGGTTGACCAAAAAGTTATATTTGCTCTAAAACCTTTTTTTGGGGGGGCTACATCAGCTTTAATATTGCAGATAGATTGTGGCTTCAATCAGTGTAATTGGCTGCATCATCAATCCCCCATATATTGTTTTGTAAATATACATATATTATTTTAAATATATATATTTTTAAATATACAGTACCAGTCAAAAGTTTGGACACACCTACTCATTCAAGGGTTTTTCTTTGTTTTTACTATTTTTTACATTGTAAAATAATAGTGAAGACATCAAAACTATGATATAACACATACAGTGGGAAAAAAAGTATTTAGTCAGCCACCAATTGTGCAAGTTCTCCCACTTAAAAAGATGAGAGAGACCTGTAATTTTCATCATAGGTACACGTCAACTATGACAGACAAATTGAGATTTATTTTCTCCAGAAAATCACATTGTAGGATTTTTTATGAATTTATTTGCAAATTATGGTGGAAAATAAGTATTTGGTCACCTACAAACAAGCAAGATTTCTGGCTCTCACAGACCTGTAACTTCTTCTTTAAGAGGCTCCTCTGTCCTCCACTCGTTACCTGTATTAATGGCACCTGTTTGAACTTGTTATCAGTATAAAAGACACCTGTCCACAACCTCAAACAGTCACCCTCCAAACTCCACTATGGCCAAGACCAAAGAGCTGTCAAAGGACACCAGAAACAAAATTGTACACCTGCACCAGGCTGGGAAGACTGAATCTGCAATAGGTAAGCAGCTTGGTTTGAAGAAATCAACTGTGGGAGCAATTATTAGGAAATGGAAGACATACAAGACCACTGATAATCTCCCTCGATCTGGGGCTCCACGCAAGATCTCACCCCGTGGGGTAAAAATGATCACAAGAATGGTGAGCAAAAATCCCAGAACCACACGGGGGGACCTAGTGAATGACCTGCAGAGAGCTGGGACCAAAGTAACAAAGCCTACCATCAGTAACACACTACGCCGCCAGGGACTCAAATCCTGCAGTGCCAGACGTGTCCCCCTGCTTAAGCCAGTACATGTCCAGGCCCGTCTGAAGTTTGCTAGAGTGCATTTGGATGATCCAGAAGAGGATTGGGAGAATGTCATATGGTCAGATGAAACCAAAATATAACTTTTTGGTAAAAACTCAACTCGTCGTGTTTGGAGGACAAAGAATGCTGAGTTGCATCCAAAGAACACCATACCTACTGTGAAACATGGGGGTGGAAACATCATGCTTTGGGGCTGTTTTTCTGCAAAGGGACCAGGACGACTGATCCGTGTAAAGGAAATAATGAATGGGGCCATGTATCGTGAGATTTTGAGTGAAAATCTCCTTCCATCAGCAAGGGCATTGAAGATGAAACGTGGCTGGGTCTTTCAGCATGACAATGATCCCAAACACACCGCCCGGGCAACGAAGGAGTGGCTTCGTAAGAAGCATTTCAAGTTCCTGGAGTGGCCTAGCCAGTCTCCAGATCTCAACCCCATAGAAAATCTTTGGAGGGAGTTGACATCACTGCTCTAGAGGAGATCTGCATGGAGGAATGGGCCAAAATACCAGCAACAGTGTGTGAAAACCTTGTGAAGACTTACAGAAAACGTTTGACCTGTGTCATTGCCAACAAAGGGTACAGTGGGGAGAACAAGTATTTGATACACTGCCGATTTTGCAGGTTTTCCTACTTACAAAGCATGTAGAGGTCTGTAATTTTTATCATAGGTACACATCAACTGTGAGAGACGGAATCTATCACATTGTATGATTTATAAGTAAATAATTTGCATTTTATTGCATGACATAAGTATTTGATACATCAGAAAAGCAGAAGTTAATATTTGGTACAGAAACCTTTGTTTGCAATTACAGAGATCATACGTTTCCTGTAGGTCTTGACCAGGTTTGCACACACTGCAGCAGGGATTTTGGCCCACTCCTCCATACAGACCTTCTCCAGATCCTTCAGGTTTCGGGGCTGTCGCTGGGCAATACGGACTTTCAGCTCCCTCCAAAGATTTTCTATCGGGTTCAGGTCTGGAGACTGGCTAGGCCACTCCAGGACCTTGAGATGCTTCTTACGGAGCCACTCCTTAGTTGCCCTGGCTGTGTGTTTCGGGTCATTGTCATGCTGGAAGACCCAGCCATGACCCATCTTCAATGCTCTTACTGAGGGAAGGAGATTGTTGGCCAAGATCTCGCGATACATAGCCCCATCCATCCTCCCCTCAATACGGTGCAGTCGTCCTGTCCCCTTTGCAGAAAAGCATCCCCAAAGAATAATGTTTCCACCACCATGCTTCACGGTTGGGATGGTGTTCTTGGGGTTGTACTCATTCTTCTTCTTCCTCCAAACACGGCGAGTGGAGTTTAGACCAAAAAGCTCTATTTATGTCTCATCAGACCACATGACCTTCTCCCATTCCTCCTCTGGAACATCCATATGGTCATTGGCAAACTTCAGACGGCCCTGGACATGCGCTGGCTTGAGCAGGGGGACCTTGCGTGCGCTGCAGGATTTTAATCCATGACGGCGTAGTGTGTTACTAATGGTTTTCTTTGAGACTGTGGTCCCAGCTCTCTTCAGGTCATTGACCAGGTCCTGCCATGTAGTTCTGGGCTGATCCCTCACCTTCCTCATGATCATTGATGCCCCACGAGGTGAGATCTTGCATGGAGCCCCAGACCGAGGTTGATTGACCGTCATCTTGAACTTCTTCCATTTTCTAATAATTGCGCCAACAGTTGTTGCCTTCTCACCAAGCTGATTGCCTTTTGTCCTGTAGCCCATCCCAGCCTTGTGCAGGTCTACAATTTTATCCCTGATGTCCTTACACAGCTCTCTGGTCTTGGCCATTGTGGAGAGGTTGGAGTCTGTTTGATTGAGTGTGTGGACAGGTGTCTTTTATACAGGTAACGAGTTCAAACAGGTGCAGTTAATACAGGTAATGAGTGGAGAACAGGAGGGCTTCTTAAATAAAAACTAACAGGTCTGTGAGAGCTGGAATTCTTACTGGTTGGTAGGTGATCAAATACTTATGTCATGCAATAAAATGCAAATTAATTACTTAAAAATCATACAATGTGATTTTCTGGATTTTTGTAAGTAGGAAAACCTGCAAAATCGGCAGTGTATCAAATACTTGTTCTCCCCACTGTATATAACAAAGTATTGAGAAACTTTTGTTATTGACCAAATACTTATTTTCCACCATAATTTGCAAATAAATTCATAAAAAATCCTACAATGTGATTTTCTGGAGAAAAAAAATCTCATTTTGTCTGTCATAGTTAACGTGTACCTATGATGAACATTACAGGCCTCTCTCATCTTTTTAAGTGGGAGAACTTTCACAATTGGTGGCTGACTAAATACTTTTTTCCCCCACTGTATGGAATCTTGTAGTAACCAAAAAAGTGTTAAACAAATCAAAATATATTTTATATTTGAGATTATTCACATAGCCACCCTTTGCCTTGATGACATCTTTGCACACTCTAAATATAAGAAAAACCCTTGAATGAGTAGGTGTATCC
This sequence comes from Coregonus clupeaformis, assembly GCF_020615455.1. Classification (NCBI taxonomy): domain Eukaryota; kingdom Metazoa; phylum Chordata; class Actinopteri; order Salmoniformes; family Salmonidae; genus Coregonus; species Coregonus clupeaformis. The sequence continues at coordinate 3,354,145 of NC_059210.1, read as the reverse complement.
AAACTTTTTACTGGTACTGTATTTTCCTTCTGTATTATTTTCCCCTAACCCTGCCACCCCTCTCCTAATTGGAGTAAACTAATTAAATATATTTTCCAATAAACCTACTTTTTGGGGGGTTTGTATCATTTGATTGACACAACATGCCTACCACTTTGAAGATGCAAAATATTTTTTATCGTGAAACAAACAAGAAATAAGACAAAGAAACAGAAAACTTGAGCGAGCATAACTATTCACCCCCCCCAAAGCCAATACTTTGTAGAGCCACCTTTTGCAGCAATTACAGCTGTAAGTTTCTTGGGGTATGTCTCTATAAGCTTGGCACATCTACCCACTGGGATTTTTGCCCATTCTTCAAGGCAAAACTGCTCCAGCTCCTTCAAGTTCGATGGGTTCCGCTGGTGTACAGCAATCTTTAAGTCATACCACAGATTCTCAATTGGATTGATGTCTGGGCTTTGACTAGGCCATTCCAAGACATTTAAATGTTTCCCCTTAAACAACTCAAGTGTCGCTTTAGCAGTATGCTTAGGGTCATTGTCCTGCTGGAAGGTGAACCTCCGTCCCAGTCTCAAATCTCTGGAAGACTGAAACAGGTTTCCCTCAGGAATTTCCCTGTATTTAGCGCCATCCATCATTCCTTCAATTCTGACCAGTTTCCCAGTCCCTGCCGATGAAAAATGGGATGGTGTTCTCAGGGTGATGAGAGGTGTTGGATTTGCGCCAGACATAGCGTTTTCCTTGAAGGCCAAAAAGCTCAATTTTATCTGACCAGAGTACCTTCTTCTATATGTTTGGGGAGTCTCCCACATGCCTTTTGGTGAACACCAAACGTGTTTGCTAGTTTTTTTCTTTAAGCAATGGCTTTTTTCTGGCCACTCTTCCATAAAGCCCAGCTTTGTGGAGTATACGGCTTAAAGTGGTCCTATGGACAGATACTCCAATCTCCGCTGTGGAGCTTTGCAGCTCCTTCAGGGTTATCTTTGGTCTATTTGTTACCTATCTGATTAATGCCCTCCTTGTCTGGTCCTTGAGTTTTGGTGGGTGGCACTCTCTTGGCAGGTTTGTTGTGGTGCCATATTCTTTCAATTTTTTTATAATGGATTTAATGGTGCTCCGCGGGATGTTCAAAGTTTCTGATATTTTTATAACCCAACCCTGATCTGTACTTCACCACAACTTTGTCCCTGACCTGTTTGGAGAGCTCCTTGGTCTTCATGGTGCCGCTTGCTTGGTGGTGCTCCTTGCTTCGTGGTGTTGCAGACTCTGGGGCCAGTACAGGTGTATATATACTGAGATCATGTGACACTTAGATTGCACACAGTTGGACTGTATTTAACTAATTATGTGACTTCTGAAGGTAATTGGTTGCACCAGATCTTATTTAGGGGCTTCATAGCAAAGGGGGTGAATACATATGCAAGCACCACTTTTCCGTTATTTATTCTTTAGAATTTTTTTAAACAAGTATTTTTTTCATTTCACTTCACCAGTTTGGACTATTTTGTGTATGTCCATTACATGAAATCCTAATAAAAATCCATTTAAATTACAGGTAGTAATGTAACAAAATAGGAAAAATGCCAAGGGGGATGAATACTTTTGCAAGGCACTCTACTGAGGAGTGGCTTCCAGCTCTAGGAAGTGTATTGGTGGGTCCCATCTTCTTCCATTTAAGGCCACTGTGTTCTTGGGGACGTTCAATACTGCAGAAAGTTTTTGGTACCCTTCCCCAGATCTGTGCCTCGACACAATGCTGTCTCGGAGCTCTACGGACAATTCCTTCGGCTCCATGGCTTAGCTTTTGCTCTGACATGCACTGTCAACTATGGGACCTTATATAGACAGGTGTGTGCCTTTCCAAATCATGTCCTATCAATTGAATTTACCACAAGTGGACTCCAATCAAGTTGTAGAAACATCTCAAGGATGATCAATGGAAACAGGATGCACCTTAGCTCAATTTCGAGTCTAATTGCAAAGGGTCTGAATACTTACGTAAATAAGGTATTTCCGTTTTTTTTAGCTGAATTTTCTAAAAACCTGTTTTCGCTTTGTCATTATGTGGTATCGTGTGTAGGTTGATGAGGAAAATGTTTAATTTAATCAATTTAAGAATAAGGCTGTAACGTAACTAAAAGTGGAAAAAGTCAAGGGATCTGAATACTTTCTGAAGGCACTGTAGTTTTCTTAACTGCATGTGTGACATATCATAAATAGGACTAGTGGAGTTATCATTTACAAAGATTATACCGTTTTCAAACATTTTTTCCATCAATTTCCAACTATTTTTCTTATCAATTAGTATATTTGAGTTAACCATAATATTTGTTCTAATATTTGTTTTGTCTTTTCTGGTGGATTAAACAGAAATTGCAACCAGCTTTCAATTGCTTATTTTAAAAATAGCGATATTTTGGATAATTTCATTTTCAAATAACCAAAAGTGAGAGGTTGTAATATGAATGTAAGGAATAGGCCATTCTTGAATACGGGGTGAGCCATTCTTACTAATCTACTAGAGAACCAGTTTGGATTGAAGTATAGTTTTTGTATGATTGAAGCCTTTAGTGAGAGGTCCAACGCTTTAATATTTAATAATTTCTGCCCTCCGAATTCATATTTATTACATAAATAGGCCCGTTTAATTTTGTCTGGCTTTCCGTTCCAAATAAAGTGGAATATTCTTTGCTCATATAATTAAAAAAACAAGTTGTTAGGTATAAGCAGAGCCATAAGTATTACAGTGCATTCGGAAAGTATTCAGACCCCTTGACATTTTCCACATTTTGTTACGTTACAGCCTTATTCTAAAATGGATTAAATATTTTTTTCCTCATTAATCTACACACAATACCCCATAGTGACAAAGCGAAAACAGGTTTTTAGAAATGTTTGCAGATTTATTGAAAATAAAAAACAGAAATACCTTATTTACGTAAGTATTCAGACCCTTTGCTATGATAAATTGAGCTCAGGTGCATCCTGTTTTCATTGATCATCCTTGAGATGTTCCTACAACTTGATTGGAGTCCCAAGAACCCGATGGTCACTCTGACAGAGCTACAGAGTTCCTCTGTGGAGATAGGAGAACCTTCCAAAAGGACAACCATCTCTGCAGCACTCCACAAATCAGGCCTTTATGGTAGAGTGGCCAGACGGAAGGCACTCCTCAGTAAAAGGCACATGACAGCCCGCTTGGAGTTTGCCAAAAGGCACCTAAAGGACTCTCAGACCATGAGAAACAAGATGCTCTGGTCTGATTGCGAGGGAGAGCTGTGGTCGGGAGAGGTTGTGTTTTCTCTAGCAGGAGGTAAGCTTGGCTTCTTATATGGTGTTGAGTAAAGCTTAAACCATGTATTTAGATCGTAGGTAGGTAGTTGTAGTTAGGTATTGTAGGTAGTTTATTTAGGTAGTTATTTAGGTAGTTATTGTAGGTTTCCGTAGGTAATTATTGTAGGTAAGTATTGTTTACGGCGGAGCCCGGCGAAGCACGAGGCTAGCTAGCTAGCGGGTAGCTACTGGTAACGTTTAGCAACGGTGGAGAGTTGTTTCCAATGTTAATGTGCTAGCTAGCCAACGTTTAATTTTTGCTGCGTTATGAAAGGAACTAGACACGGACACGAATTATCTGTTTAGTGTGTTAACACACTATTGGTAGTTTGTTGTAACCAAGTATTGGTGCTAAACTGTGTGTTATTGGATGCTAGCATGCTAGTTAGCTATGGCGTCATAGTTAGGCATCGTGGGCTGTTGTGGGTAGTTACTGTAGGTTAGCATTGTTTTTCGGCGGTGCCGGGTGTAGCACGAAGCTAGCTAGCTAGCCGTTCTTCAAACAAAGTCAACACAGTAGCCATTGCTAGCTAGCCAACACGACCAGCTAACTGTACTGTAGTATCTAAATACAATATACTTGTGCTAGCTAGCCAACGTTTAATTATTGCTGCGTTATGAAAGGAACTAGACACGGACACGAATGATCTGTTTAGTGTGTTAACACACTATTGGTAGTTTGTTGTAACCAAGTATTGGTGCTAAACTGTGTGTTATTGGATGCTAGCATGCTAGTTAGCTATGGTGTCATAGTTAGGCATCGTGGGCTGTTGTGGGTAGTTACTGTAGGTTGGCATTGTTTTCGGCGGTGCCGGGTGTAGCACGAAGCTAGCTAGCTAGCCGTTTTTCGAACAGAGTCAACACAGTAGCCATTGTGTGCTGTACTGTGGCAGCTAAATACAATATATTTGTGCTAGCTAGCCAACGTTTAATTATTGCTGCGTTATGAAAGGAACTAGACACGGACACGAATTATCTGCTTAGTGTGTTAACACACTATTGGTGGTTTGTTGTGACCAAGTGTTGGTGCTAAACTGTGTGTTATTGGATGCTAGCATGCTAGTTAGCTATGGTGTCATAGTTAGCTAGCTGAATAAAGTGGGTTGAGTCTATTCCTTTAAACATTGAACCGCTGTGGTTCACAACAATTCTGATTTCTAAAGGTGGAAGTTGGGAGAGTTTTTGTTCGGGTGGTTCAGTGAAACAATTACAGTTTCTGAGGTGGAAGTTTTGGTGAGGGAGGCCCTGCTCTCTCCTCTCCCAGATGTTTAGTTCATTTCATTCCGATCTCCTCTGCATTATTGTAGCCATTTGCTACAGCCTGTCAACTATGCCTCTGCCTATCCCTGTTCTCTCCTCTCTGCACAGGCTACACAAACGCCTCACACCGCGTGGCTGCTGCCTCTCTAACCTGGTGGTCCCTGCACGCACCCCACACCTGGAGTTCCAGGTCTCAGGCAGCCTCTGGAACTGCCGTTCTGCTGCCAACAAAGCTGACTTCATCCCAGCCTATGCTAACCTCCAGTCCCTCGACTTCCTGGCGCTGACGGAAACATGGATTACCACTGAAAACACTGCTACTCCTACTGCTCTTTCCTCGTCTGACCATGTGTTCTCGCATACCCCGAGAGCATCTGGTCAGAGGGGTGGTGGCACAGGAATCCCCATCTCTCCCAAGTGGACATTCTCAATTTTTCCCCTAACCCACCTGTCTATCTCCTCATTTGAATTCCATGCTGTCACAGTCACTAGCCCATTTAAGCTTAATATCCTTGTCATCTATCGCCCTCCAGGTTCCCTTGGAGAGTTCATCAATGAGCTTGACGCCTTGATAAGTTCCTTTCCTGAGGATGGCTCACCCCTCACAGTTTTGGGGGATTTCAACCTCCCTATGTCCACATTTGACTCATTTCTCTCTGCCTCCTTCTTTCCACTCCTCTCCTCTTTTGACCTCACCCTCTCACCGTCCCCCTACTCACAAGGCAGGCAATACGCTTGACCTCATCTTTACTAGATGCTGCTCTTCTACTAATCTCACTGCAACTCCCCTCCATGTCTCCGACCACTACTTTGTTTCCTTTTCTCTCTCGCTCTCCTCCAACACTACTCACTCTGCCCCTACACAGATGGTAATGCGCCGCCGCAACCTTCGCTCTCTCTCGCCCACTACTCTCTCCTCTTCCATCCTATCATCTCTTCCCTCTGCTCAATCCTTCTCCCTCCAATCTCCTGATTCTGCCTCCTCAACCCTCCTCTCCTCCCCTTTCTGCATCCTTTGACTCTCTGTGTCCCCTATCCTCCCGGCCGGCTCGGTCCTCCCCCTCCAGTTCCGTGGCTTGATGACTCATTGCGAGCTCACAGAACAGAGCTCCGGGCAGCGGAGCGGAAATGGAAGAAAACTAAACTCCCCTGCCGACCTGGCATCTTTTCACTTCCTCCTCTCTACATTTTCTTCATCTGTTTCTGCTGCTAAGGCCACTTTCTACCACTCTAAATTCCAAGCATCTGCCTCTAACCCTAGGAAGCTCTTTGCCACATTCTCCTCCCTGCTGAATCGTCCCCCCCCCCCCCTCTGTGGATGACTTCGTCAACCACTTTGAAAAGAAGGTTGACGACATCCGATCCTCGTTTGTTAAGTCTAATGACACTGCTGGTCCTACTCACACTGCCCTACCCTATGCTTTGACTTCTTTCTCCCCTCTCTCTCCAGATAAAATCCTGCGACTTGTGACTGCAGGCCGCCCAACAACCTGCCCGCTTGACCCCATCCCCTCCTCTCTTCTCCAGACCATCTCCGGTGACCTTCTCCCCTACCTCACCTCGCTGATCAACTCATCCTTGACCGCTGGCCATGTCCCTTCCGTCTTCAAGAGAGCGAGAGTTGCTCCCCTTTTCAAAAAACCAACACTCGATCCCACTGATGTCAACAACTACAGACCAGTATCCCTTCTTTCTTTTCTTTCCAAAACTATTGAGCGTGCCGTCTTTAGCCAACTCTCTTGCTATCTCTCTCAGAATGACCTTCTTGATCCAAACCAGTCAGGTTTCAGGACTGGTCATTCAACTGAGACTGCTCTTCTCTGTGTCACGGAGGCTCTCCGCACTGCTAAAGCTAACTCTCTCTCCTCTGCTCTTGTCCTTCTAGACCTGTCTGCTGCCTTTGATACTGTGAACCATCAGATCCTCCTCTCCACCCTCTCCGAGCTGGGCATCTCCGGCGCGGCTCACTCCTGGATTGCGTCCTACCTGACCGGTCGCTCCTACCAAGTGGCGTGGCGAGAAGCTGTCTCCGCACCACGTGCTCTCACCACTGGTGTCCCCCAGGGCTCAGTTCTAGGCCCTCTCCTTTTCTCCCTATACACCAAGTCACTTGGCTCTGTCATATCCTCACATGGCCTCTCCTATCATTGCTACGCTGACGATACACAACTAATCTTCTCCTTTCCCCCTTCTGATAACCAGGTGGCGAATCGCATCTCTGCATGTCTGGCCGACATATCAGTATGGATGACGGATCACCACCTCAAGCTGAACCCTGGCAAGACGGAGCTGCTCTTCCTCCCGGGGAAGGACTGCCCGTTCCATGATCTCGCCATCACGGTTGACAACTCCGTTGTGTCCTCCTCCCAGAGTGCGAAGAGCCTTGGCGTGACCCTGGACAACACCCTGTCGTTCTCCGCTAACATCAAGGCGGTGACCCGCTCCTGCAGGTTCATGCTCTACAACATTCGGAGAGTACGACCCGGTCCTAATCCAGGCACTTGTCATCTCCCGTCTGGATTACTGCAACTCGCTGTTGGCTGGCCTCCCTGCCTGTGCCATTAAACCCCTACAACTCATCCAGAATGCCGCAGCCCGTCTGGTGTTCAACCTTCCCAAGTTCTCTCACGTCACCCCCCTCCTCCGCACACTCCACTGGCTTCCAGTTGAAGCTCGCATCCGTTACAAGACCATGGTGCTTGCCTATGGAGCAGTGAGGGGAACGGCACCTCTGTACCTTCGGGCTCTGATCAGTCCCTACACCCAAACGAGGGCATTGCGTTCATCCACCTCTGGCCTGCTGGCTCCCCTTCCTCTGCGGAAGCATAGTTCCCGCTCAGCCCAGTCAAAACAGTTCGCTGCTCTGGCACCCCAATGGTGGAACAAGCTCCCTCACGACGCCAGGACAGCGGAGTCACTCACCACCTTCCGGAGACATTTGAAACCCCACCTCTTTAAGGAATACCTGGGATAGAATAAAGTAATCCTTCTACCCCCCCCAAAAAAAAAAATTGTAAAGTGGTTATCCCACTGGCTATAGGGTGAATGCACGAATTTGTGAGTCGCTCTGGATAAGAGCGTCTGCTAAATGACGTAAATGTGCCCTTGAGCAAGGCACTTAACCCTAATTGCTCCTGTAAGTCGCTCTGGATAAGAGCGTCTGCTAAATGACTAAAATGTAATGTAAAAAATGTAATGATGAAACCAAGATTAAACTATTTGGCCTGAATGCCAAGCATCATGTCTGGAGGAAACCTGGCACCATCCCTACGGTGAAACATTGTGGTGGCAGCATCATGCTGTGGGGATGTTTTTCAGCAGCAGGGACTGGGAGACTAGTCAGGATTGAGGGAAAGATGAATGGAGCAAAGTACAGAGAGATCCTTGACGAAAACCTGCTCCAGACTGCTCAGGACCTCAGACTGGGCCGAAGGTTCACCTTTCAACGGGACAGCGACCCTAAGCACACAGCCAAGACCACGCAGGAGATTTTTTGGGATAAGTCTCTGAATGTCCTTGAGTGGCCCAGCCAGAGCCTGGACTTGAACCCGATCTAACTTCTCTGGAGAGGCCTGAAAATAGCTGTGCAGTGACACTCCCCATCCAACCTGACTTGAGAGCTTGAGAGGTTCTGCCGATAAAAATGGGAGAAACTCCCCAAATACAGGTGTGCCAAGCTTGTAGCGTCATACCCAAGACTCGAGGCTGTAATCGCTGCCAAAGGTGCTTCAACAAAGTACTGAGTAAAGGGTCTGAATACTTATGTAATTGTGAAATTTCCGTTTTTTATTTTTAATACATTTGCAAACATTTCTAAAAACCTGTTTTTGCTTTGTCATTATGGGGTATTGTGTGTAGATTTATGAGGGGGAAAACTATTTAATACATTTTATAATAAGGCTGTAATGTAACAAAATGTGGAAAAAGTAAAGTGTTCTGAATACTTTCCGAATGCACTTAAGGTAAACTGGGATATGACTAATGAATTAATCAGGGTGATATTTCGAGAAATATATACAGTGGGGAAAAAAAGTATTTAGTCAGCCACCAATTGTGCAAGTTCTCCCACTTAAAAAGATGAGAGAGGCCTGTAATTTTCATCATAGGTACACGTCAACTATGACAGACAAAATGAAAATAAATTTCTCCAGAAAATCACATTGTAAATTTATGAATTTATTTGCAAATTATGGTGGAAAATAAGTATTTGGTCAATAACAAAAGTTTCTCAATAATTTGTTATATACCCTTTGTTGGCAATGACACAGGTCAAACGTTTTCTGTAAGTCTTCACAAGGTTTTCACACACTGTTGCTGGTATTTTGGCCCATTCCTCCATGCAGATCTCCTCTAGAGCAGTGATGTTTTGGGGCTGTCGCTGGGCAACACAGACTTTCAACTCCCTCCAAAGATTTTCTATGGGGTTGAGATCTGGAGACTGGCTAGGCCACTCCAGGACCTTGAAATGCATCTTACGAAGCCACTCCTTCGTTGCCCGGGCGGTGTGTTTGGGATCATTGTCATGCTGAAAGACCCAGCCACGTTTCATCTTCAATGCCCTTGCTGATGGAAGGAGGTTTTCACTCAAAATCTCACGATACATGGCCCCATTCATTCTTTCCTTTACACGGATCAGTCGTCCTGGTCCCTTTGCAGAAAAACAGCCCCAAAGCATGATGTTTCCACCCCCATGTTTCACAGTAGGTATGGTGTTCTTTGGATGCAACTCAGCATTCTTTGTCCTCCAAACACGACAAGTTGAGTTTTTACCAAAAAGTTATATTTTGGTTTCATCTGACCATATGACATTCTCCCAATCCTCTTCTGGATCATCCAAATGCACTCTAGCAAACATCAGACGGGCCTGGACATGTACTGGCTTAAGCAGGGGGACACGTCTGGCACTGCAGGATTTGAGTCCCTGGCGGCGTAGTGTGTTACTGATGGTAGGCTTTGTTACTTTGGTCCCAGCTCTCTGCAGGTCATTCACTAGGTCCCCCCGTGTGGTTCTGGGATTTTTGCTCACGTTCTTGTGATCATTTTGACCCCACGGGGTGAGATCTTGCGTGGAGCCCCAGATCGAGGGAGATTATCAGTGGTCTTGTATGTCTTCCATTTCCTAATAATTGCTCCCACAGTTGATTTCTTCAAACCAAGCTGCTTACCTATTGCAGATTCAGTCTTCCCAGCCTGGTGCAGGTGTACAATTTTGTTTCTGGTGTCCTTTGACAGCTCTTTGGTCTTGGCCATAGTGGAGTTTGGAGGGTGACTGTTTGAGGTTGTGGACAGGTGTCTTTTATACTGATAACAAGTTCAAACAGGTGCCATTAATACAGGTAACGAGTGGAGGACAGAGGAGCCTCTTAAAGAAGAAGTTACAGGTCTGTGAGAGCCAGAAATCTTGCTTGTTTGTAGGTGACCAAATACTTATTTTCCACCATAATTTGCAAATAAATTCATTAAAAATCCTACAATGTGATTTTCTGGAGAAAATAAATCTCAATTTGTCTGTCATAGTTGACGTGTACCTATGATGAAAATTACAGGCCTCTCTCAACTTTTTAAGTGGGAGAACTTGCACAATTGGTGGCTGACTAAATAAAATTTTTCCCCACTGTAGGTGTCGTTCTTTACATGGTAGCAACATCTTATTTAATTTGGCTAACTTTCTATTAACATTTATTGTAGTGAGATAATAATTATAATATAATATGCCATTTAGCAGACACTTTTATCCAAAGCGACTTACAGTCATGTGTGCATACATTTTTACGTATGGGTGGTCCCAGGGATCGAACCCACTACCCTGGCGTTACAAGCGTCATGCTCTACCAATTGAGCTACAGAGGACAATTTATTTATTTCTGGATATGAATACAGAGTATGTCAACTTCACCGTCAGACCATTTTATTGGTAAATTACACTGTCATGTAAAAGTTGTATTTCTTGGAGATCCAAAATATAGTATGGTACATTTATCATAATTCAGTTTTAATCCGGAGCAGTTAGAAAAAATATCTATATCCTCTATGAGGCTGTGCAGGGATCCAAATTGTGGATTTAAAAGAAAACATGAATCTTCAGCATACAATGACAGATTTGTTTTTAAGCCCTGGATTTCTAGCCCCTTGATATTATTGTTTGATCTTATTTGAATAGCTAACATTTCGATGGCCAAAGTAAATAGATATGCCGATAGTGGACAACTTTGTTTTACTCCTCTTGACAATTTAATCCTTTCTGAGAAGTAGCCATTGTTTACTATTTTACACCTGGGGTAACTATACATAACTTCAACCCATTGTATAATAATACATTCTCCAAAATGTATATTAAAATTCCAGTTGTTCTTCTAGGTTAGCTTTTATACATTAGTACACTGTTCAAAATAGTAAAATAATTGTACATTGAACTATAAACTCTAACAGCATGTTTCTGTCTGTCTCTGTATTTCTGTCTGTGTCTGTCTGTCTGTCTTGAAAATCAAAAAAGAAGGTAACTAAGCATTTAAATGTAAAATCAGATACTGCTGTAATGTTTAGATAAAGAGCACGTAGTTCACAGTCATGGCATAGTGCTAATAGGGGTCTCCCGAGTGGCGCAGTGGTCTAAGGCACTGCATTGCAGTGCTAGCTGTGCCACTAGAGATCCTGGTTTGAATCCAGGCTCTGTCGTAGCTGGCTGCAACAGGGAGACCCATGGGGCGGTGCACAATTGGCCCAGCGTCGTCTAGGGGAGGGAATGGCCGGCAGAGATGTAGCTCAGTTAGTAGAGCATGGTGTTTGCAACGCCAGGGTTGTGGGTTCGATTCCCATGGGGGGCCAATATGAAAAATACAAAAATACTGTATGCACTCATTAACTGTAAGTCGCTCTGGATAAGTGCGGCTGCTAAATGACTAAAAATGTTATGTAAATGGATAGAAATCCCCTGAGGGTGATTGCATTTGCGTGTTCAAGTAATGCATGAGGCTAAATTGATTGGTATTTTAAGGCTTACTTATTTCAGCTCAAAATTCAGAAGTAAAACTCATTAAGGTTTTTCCCACACTTAATTTTGTTTTATAATGACTGCTTAAATACTTTTTAAATCCATCTAGAAATTAGTTTGTGGAACTGCTCCCAATGGAACTGCTCTCAGTGTACACTTGACAATGGAGAGTAAAAATTAGTAGCCTAGCATTCGTTCTCTCCACTACACAAAATAAGGCAACTAAGGAGCAGCTGTGTGAAAGAAAACACGTTCTACAATGAGTGTCTCAAGCCCGTAGTGAATCTGCTCAGTGTGCACAGTGAATCACTGCACTCAGCCACTTCGCATGATCAGACAGGGATGGAACTCGAGATCTGTTCCATGAAATGCTCTAGCAGGAACAGAACATGCATGGAGAACCTAGCAATGCATAGCACCAAGCAGCGTGCCGGGCCACATTTGAGCGGAACTGCACTCTGCACGTCCCACTGACCAAGGGCCAAATCCCAAATCCATTAGTACGAGAGTTTCCCCAGACATGTGGCAGAGCCTAAATGTGACAACATCCTCCACCTCCATATGTCGTCAAGATGAAATATGGATTAACGCAGCATAACACTGTTCATTCACCTGCTGTCTGCTCTAATGCACAAGAGTGATGTCATTAAGACAATACATTTTTTTCTCTCTAAATTTGTAAACCACCCTGAACAAAAATATAAACACAACATGCAACAATTTCAAAGATTTTACTGAGTTACAGTTCATATAAGGAAATCAGTCAATTTAAATACATTTATTAGGCCCTAGTCTATGGATTTTACACGACTGGGAATACACATGTGCATCTGTTGGTCACAGATACCCAAAAAAAAAAGTAGGGGCGTGGATCAGAAAACCAGTCATTATCTGGTGTGACCACCATTTGCCTCGTGCAGCGCAGCACATCTCCTTCACATAGAGTTGATCAGGCTGTTGATTGTGGCCTGTGGAATGTTGTCCCACTCCTCTTCAATGGCTGTGCGAAGTTGCTGGATATTGGCGGGAACTGGAACACGCTGTCATACACGTTGATTTCAGAACATACCAAACATGCTCAATGGGTGACATGTCTGGTGAGTATGCAAGCCATGGAAGAACTGGGACATTTTCAGCTTCCAGGAATTGTGTACAGATCCTTGCGACATGGGGCCGTGCATTATCATGCTGAAACATGAGGTGATGGCGGTGGATGAATGGCACGACAATGGGCCTCAGTATCTCGTCACGGTATCTCTGTGCATTCAAATTGCCATCGATAAAATGCAATTGTGTACATTGTCCGTAGCTTATGCCTGCCCAAACCATAACACCATGGGGCACTCTGTTCACAATGTTGACATCAGCAAACCGCTTGCCCCCACGATGCCATCATCTGCCCAGTACAGTTGAAACCGGGATTCATCCTTGAAGAGCACACTTCTCCAGCGTGCCAGTGGCCATTGAAGGTGAGCATTTGCCCATTGAAGTTGGTTACGACGCCGAACTGCAGTGAGGACAAGACCCTGCTGAGGACGACAAGCATGTACATGAGCTTCCCTGAGACGGTTTCTGACAGTTTGTGCAGAAATTCTTCGATTGTGCATCCGGGTGGCTGGTCTCAGACGATCCCACAGATGAAGAAGCCAGATGTGGAGGACCTGGGATGGTGTGGTTACGCGTGCTCTGCGGTTGTGAGACCGGTTGGACTGCCAAATTCTCTAAAACGGCTTATGGTAGAGAAATGAACATTTAATTATTTGGCAACAGCTCTTGTGGACATTCCTGCAGTCAGCAATAATTCACTGTATCACAATTCCAGTGGGTCAGAAGTTTACATACACTACGTTGACTGTGCCTTTAAACAGTTTGGAAAATTCCAGAAAATTATGTCATGGCTTTAGAAGCTTCTGATAGGCTAATTGACATCATTTGAGTCAATTGGAGGTGTACCTGTGGATGTATTTCAAGGCCTACCTTCAAACTCAGTGCCTTTTTGCTTGACATCAACGGAAAATCAAAAGAAATCAGCCAAGACCTCAGAAAAAAAATTGGAGACGTCCACAAGTCTGGTTCATCCTTGGGAGCAATTTCCAAATGCCTGAAGGTACCACGTTCATCTGTACAAACAATAGTATGCAAGTATAAACATCATGGGATTACGCAGCCGTCAAACTGCTCAGGAAGGAGACACGTTCTGTCTCCTAGAGATGAACGTACTTTGTTGCAAAAAGTGCAAATTAATCCCAGAACAACAGCAAAGGACCTTGTGAAGATGCTGGAGGAAACAGGTACAAAAGTATCTATATCCACAGTAAAACGAGTCCTATATCGACATAACCTCAAAGGCCGCTCAGCAAGGAAGAAGCCACTGCTCCAAAACTGCCATAAAAAAGCCAGACTACGGTTTGCAACTGCACATAGGGACAGAGATTCTACTTTTTGGAGAAATGTCCTCTGGTCTGATGAAACAAAAATAGAACTGTTTGGCCATAATGACTATCGCTATGTTTGGAGGAAAAATGGGGTAACCTTACAGGCCGAAGAACACCATCCCAACCGTGAAGCACGGGGGTGGCAGCATCATGCTGTGGGGGTGCTTTGCTGCAGGAGGGACTGGTGCACTTCACAAAATAGATGGCATCATGAGGAAGGAAAATTATGTGGATATATTGAAGCAACATCTCAAGACATCACTCAGGAAGTTAAAGCTTGGTTGCAAATGGGTCTTCCAAATGGACAATGACCCCAAGCATACTTCCAAAGTTGTGGCAAAATGGCTTAAGGACAACAAAGTCAAGGTATTGGAGTGGCCATCACAAAGCCCTGACCTCAATCCTATAGAACATTTGTGGGCAGAACTGAAAAAGCGTGTGCGAGCAAGGAGGCCTACAAACCTGACTCAGTTATACCAGCTCTGTTAGGAGGAATGGGCCAAAATTCACCCAACTTATTGTGGGAAGCTTGTGGAAGGGCTACCTGATACGTTTGACCTAAGTTAAACAATTTAAAGGCAATGCTACCAAATAGTAATTGAGTGTATGTAAACTTCTGACCCACTGGGAATGTGATGAAATAAATAAAAGCTGAAATAAATTATTCTCTCTACTATTATTCTGACATTTCACATTCGTATAATAAAGTGGTGATCCTAACTGACCTAAGACAGGGAATTTGTACTAGGATTAAATGTCAGGAATTGTGAAAAACTGAGTTTAAATGTATTTGGCTAAGGTGTATGTAAACTTCCGACTTCAAATGTACATGTTGCGTTTATATTTTTGTTGAGTGTATCTATAACAATTTATACTGAATGATGTGCATTGACTTTACATGTATAGGTGTAAATTACTTGTCAATTACTTGTGTTGATATGCCCTTTATTGTCTTTTTGGTATAGTTTCTGTCAACAACAAATTCAGCCCAGATCATGTATAGCCTAATGTCCAGACTACATATTAATGTCTGACTGTATTGTCCAACTGTCTCTCATCAAAAAACCAAAAGATAGTCCATTGTCTTTGTTGACACTTAGCTGACCAGTCAAAACATTACTTTTTAGTTGTTGACGGGGGCGACCACATCAGAGAGCGGACCGAGGGGGGGTTGGGTCTATTTGTGAGGTGGCGTGGTGGCGTTCCTTGACCATACATTCTTGGCATGACCCTGGTCTCAGATGGTATTAATGGACACATTTACAGACATGCCACTGATGCCATGCCAGTTAGAGGCCAGACCAGACAAAACATATTGCAGTGGCTGTCACCAGCCCCATAGGGGAAACACACGTCTGATGAAGGGCAAGGACCTGTCTGTCTATCTGTCTGCCTGCCTGCACCCCTAACATGCTTCATCATGGGGATTTCATAATCAGCAAGATGTAGAGTTTAGTCATTCAGCATTCATAGTCTGTTATAAGACATTTCATTTAATACAGATAGGATTCACACTACTCTAATATATTAGCTCAAATGGTAATGTATTGCAAAGTTAAATGGATCATTGAATTTCATGGTCATGTTTTAATTCAACTGTTATGAGGTGGAGCTTACTCCAATACATTCATACTTTCTAAGTAAGGAGGTGTGCCATCTAGTGGTACAAAGTATTGCGAATTTCCGAGATAGATGTTGAATTTGTACGAAGGCTCCCTCTTATTCAAGTAAAAAAAAGAAAATAATGTCTCCTACACAAATGTATGACACCTTATCTAAAAAGTTTTAAAAAAAATTCAAAGTCTTTTTTCCCCAACTGCTTTTATGGAAGCCGAATCATGAAAGCCATGTTTAGATATTAATTAATGTGAAACCTTAGTTGCCATCTCTTTGCCAGGTTATAGCTAGGCTTCTCCTGTATCAACCTTCATGGGTGGCCATAGTGGAGTGGAACTTTCCGGGGTGGAGAGTGGAACTTTCTAGTGGAGCTCCCTACATGCATGCTCAACGTGATCTGTGGATTCACTAAGCATTAGCTCGTTCTCTGCTGCTATCTTTTCCAGGCAAGATGTAGCAAGAGAAAGGTCACAGAGCCCTCTCTGCTCTCTGTGGTTGGGCTGGCTGTGACGCTGAGTACCAAAATAGTGTCATAAAGTCATCCATCAAGCAAGTAGGTCAAGGGTCAGGCACTGGCAGCACATGGCACCGAGGGACAGCAATGGTGGAACCTTACACACAAAAAAACTGAACTCAAATGTCTCAAAGCAAAATTTATGTATGGAGAGAGAGAGAGAGAGAGAGAGAGAGAGAGAGAGAGAGAGAGAGAGAGAGAGAGAGAGAGTAAAAATGAGAGGCTAAAATGGGAGACAATGTGGTCAATATTGTCAGATAACTGGGTAACCATATCTGCCCTCTCTGCTATGTGGCTGACATGGATGCTCCACAGACTGTCATGACTATATAACGTCTTATGTTATATGTCTTATGCCATGTGTATAAATGCTTTGTTAGGTAATGTATGGCGCTGATATGAGAACAGCATCCATAATATGTGCAATGTCCATCTGCTTCTAGTTATGATTGGTGTGAGAAACTCCCACAACTTCATTCTTCCTAATCTTATTTTAGTCTCAGACATGGAGAAGAGGGGCTGGTGCTTTTCTTTCAGCTTAAAGGCCTGACTCTCGTCCCTCTGGTCTCTCAGTAACACCTCCACGTTCCCTTCACACCACAAAACACAGAAAATAAAACACACAGGCCAGCCTCCTGAAACTGATCACCAAGGTTCGAACAGAGCACCCAAATGAAAACAAAACAAATTGGGCCACAACCTATTCATATTCTGCTCATAATAAGAATAATAAACCTATTAGTGTCTGATGATCAACCATAAATATCAAACAATGTCCAGCCCCAGATGTGGTGGATTATCTGCCTTAAAGTCATAACACTCACATCCTCTCCTTAAGCTTTCAATTCCCCTCTTCCAGACCCATTCTAATACCAGACAGGGATCACTTTTCCATATTAAACTCACTGTTAGTGTTATGTCAATAGAGCTCACCAGCTTTTAGTCCTAACAACCGGAAATTAGTTAGCATTTTCTACCTCTGGTTTGTTGGCCATTCCTAAATGAATGGGGAAAAGAATGGGGCTTCGGGATATACGCCGAAAATAAAGTCTGAGGTTAATACAGGCTTAGGAGATCTTATACGTTTTGTTCTATGAGATAATATCAGTCAGCTAACATGACCTTTATGAATTATGAAGCCTTTATTATGCTCAAAATAAGTCAGTTACTAACGAGTTGCTAACTGTTAAAGAAATGGAACGATAACATTAGTCTGCAACATTTTTCACGTCACTACGGCGACCACGCAAACCAGTCTACACTACACTAGTCAACCAAAAAGCTAGTTATCCTAGTTAGCTTTCTGCTTACCAGCTCGAACGAAAACACAAGGATGGTATATTGTTTTGCTCCAGGCTGCAACCATACAGTAGGTGCTCGTTTTATCAGTTCCCGAACTATGTTTTCCAGAGGAGACTTTGGGTCTGTCTGATAAAGTAAGCTAAGCCTGTTAGCTAGACAAAGGCATAAGACCTGAGGTGTAGTTAGATTTTTTACACGTTAGCACAATGTTAGCTTTTTACTTGTTTTGATTACATAAATGCTTCACAAATCACAAAAAGGACGTTAACTAATGAAGATTATCTCATAGAACAAAAAAAGCATGTGTTTACCACAGACCTTACTTTCGGCATTTTTCCAAAAACGCTACAAAAAACCCATTCATTTCCCCATAGGCTTTGGCCAACGAGCCATGGCAGAGTTAGCCTCCGTTAGTGCCTACAAAGAAGACGCCATTACTATTGCTCTCTATAGGGATTGTGATTAGATGGAGTACAGCTACATCCGAAAGTGACTTTTCATAGCAGGTTAAAAGAGCATTTGAGCTAACCCTAACCCATTTCCTAACCTTAACCGAATTCTCCTAACCAGCTACGTTAATTATCCTACCTGCAGTGTAAGTTCTCCTAACCTGCTACATGAATTATCCTACCTGCAGTGTTAGTTCTCCTAACCTGCAACGTTAATTCTCCTACCTGCAGTGTAAGTTCTCCTAACCTGCTACGAAAAAGTCAGTTCCGGTCGTAGCTGTATACCACCTAGTCAAAACCTTCTGTAGGGGGCTTTATTGTCCACATCACTAAGGAATTAACATGGTTCACACACACCAACACAGTCGTGAAGAAGGCACGACAACACTTCTTCCCCCTCAGGAGGCTGAAAAGATTTGGCATGGGCCCTCAGATCCTCAAAAAGTTATACAGCTGCACCATTGAGAGTATTTTAACTGGCTGCGTCACCACTTGGTATGGCAACTGCTTGGCATCCGACCACAAGGTGCTACAGAAGGTAGAGCGTACGGCCCAGTACATCCCTCCCTGCCATCCAGGACATCTATACCTGGCTGTGTCAGAGGAAGGCCCTAAAAATATTCAGACTACAGCCACCCAAGTCATAGATTGTTCTCTCTACTATCACACAGCAAGCGGTACCGATGCACCAAGTCTGGAATCAACAGGACCATGAACAGCTTCTACCCCCAAGCCATAGGACTGCTAAATAGTTAACCAAATAGCTACCCGGACTTTCTGCATTTTGCACTAAATCTTTTGACTCATCACATACACTGCTACTACTGTTTATTATCTATCCTGTTGCCTAGTCACTTTACCCCTACCTACAGTATATATACATACTGTATCTTCCTCAATAACCTTGTACCCCTGCACATAGACTAGGTACTGGTACCTCGTGCATATAGCCAAGTTATCATTACTCATTGTGCATTTATTCCTTGTGTTATAATTGTTTTCTATAATTTAAAAAAAATTCTCTCTGCATTGTTAGGAATTAGTAAGTAAGCATTTCATTGTTAGTCTACACCTGTTGTTTATGAAGCTTGTGACAAATAGCATTTAACTTGATTTATTAATGCTTGTGTTTCAGCCACGCTCAAACAAATGGCCCCACCAAGGAGATAAAAGCCCAAGCATGAATAATGTGATTAGGCGGTTAAGTCACAAATTAGTCGTATAACTAGAGGGATCTAACAGTGAGAAATCAGGGCAGAACGGAGGATCTTCCTAGGTGGTGGGGCTGGGGAGGATCGAGACCTTCTCTCTGATGCCCACACCCTTTGATGTGAGGACAGTGTGTGTTTCGACCCGCAATGCTTGTCAGAAGTCTCCTGGTCTTATAACAGGGTGTAATCGGAGCCGTTAGAGGGGCTTAGGGTTCTCCCGCTGGAGTTTTGATATCGATTAGATTTGAGGCCACCCGATACCGCGAGCTGCGGAGAACATCTGCACTGGATAATGAGAGAGGGGCCCGGCCAAACACTGTTAACTGTGCTAACTCGTTCTGTGCCACCCCCCATCTTCTCCTACAATCCCCCAACATGCCCACACCCCCAATCTCACTGAGTGCTTGGGGCAGCATGAGCATCACAGACAGACAGAGATAGCAATAGCCTTGCTAAAAACATTACATTAAATCTCATACATTGTCAGTTTTTCTGAAAACTGATAGAAGTTGAGAAATTACGGTTTGCATACGTCTATAGCAAACACAATATATTTCAACACATTGATTAAAAATAGTCATGATTAGATATCCAGAGCATAGATATGTTAAGTGAGTAAACATGGCCTTATACTATCTGTGTCCCCTGTGTGTCTCTGTGTGTCCCCCTGTGTGTGCTGACACCCCCGTGGAAAATGTTTCCCAGCTGGATGCTAACGAGATGGTGGGAGGGGACAGGCCCATCAGTCAAAGGCCTTTCCTTGTTAAGCGTAATTCAGTCCACAGATGCAGACACGATAGTCCGGCATCCCATTGTGACATAGCTACATGGCTCTGAGACCACCATCTGCGGGGGATACACAGCCCGAACGCGCACCTCTGCAAAATTCAAAACCATCGCGGCTCCACGTACATGTCTTTTATTCATTGACAGTCTTGACAGTTGGAGAAATAGCTTGAGCCGCGCCGAGAATGTGAAAGGAAACAATCGGAAAGGGGATTCATCAGAGAAAATGACTTTACCCCAGTCCTCAGCGGTCCAATCCCTGTACATTTTGCAGAATATCAGTCTGTCCCTGATGTTTTTCCTGGAGAGAAGTGGCTTCTTTGCTGCCCCTCACTGTGCGTGCAGCTGCACTCACACCTGCCTGCTGCCATTCCTGAGCAAGCTCTGCACTGGTGGTGCCCGATCCCGCAGCTGAATCAACTTTAGGAGACGGTCCTGGCGCTTGCTGGACTTTCTTGGGTGCCCTGACGCCTTCTTCAGAACAATTGAACCTCTCTCCTTGAAGTTCTTGATGATCCGATAAATGGTTGATTTAGGTACAATCTTACTAGCAGCAATATCCTTGCCTGTGAAGCCCTTTTTGTGCAAAGCAATGATGACGGCACGTGTTTCCATGCAAATAACCATGGTTAACAGAGGAAGAACAATGATTTCAAGCACCACCCTTCTTTTAAAGCTTCCAGTCTGTTATTCTGACTTAATCAGCATGACAGAGTGATCTCCAGCCTCTCACCTGTGTTAACGAGAGAATCACTGACATGATGGCAGCTGGTCCTTTTGTGGCAGGGCTGAAATTCTGTGGAATTCTTTTGGGGGGGATTGAGTTCATTTTCATGGCAAAGAGGGACTTTGCAATTAATTGCAATTCATCTGATCACTCTTCATGACATTCTGGAGTATATGCAAATTGCCATCATCAAAACTGAGGCAGCAGACTTTGTGAAAATTAGTATTTGTGTCATTCTCAAAACTTTTGACCACGACTGTACTATGGTGAGTCGCACTCTTGTGACTTTAGTTGAAGGATCTTAAATCACTCCTGACAAGGCCAATAAAATCCACTCCTCTCTGGAAGCCCCGCCTTCCACAGGTGATAAGCGTGAGGCTTGGAATCATTCTGTCAATTGAATACCGCTCTTCAATGACCACAGGAACGGGCGGTACGTGGCCAAAGAGGTGTTGTACCTTGTTTCCCTCCTTCAGGGAACAGTTCCCTTTCAGTCAGTCAACATATTATGGGGAAATAGAAATGCCCCAAGCTGACCCCCACGGATACTAAATGAAACGGCCCATGGTAGACCACCCAGACCTGACCCTGCAAGATGCGACAGCCTGGGTATTGCGCACACGGCACGCTGCCAAGTGACTTTCCTCTGTTCCAGCTGTAAGTACACTGGGAGCAGTGACATCCAATCAATAAAACCTCACAAATGTGTGTGGTGATGCCCAACTTGCCACAGCACAAATATCTCGTACAGTCAACTGCTCTTTAAATAATGCCCAAGACGCTGCCAGATCGCTGGTGGAGTGGGCATGTACACTGCTAGGTAACCCTTGCCCCTTGCTACTATATGCCAGGGAGATGATCCAGTGGGAGATATGCTGCTTAGAGAGCGCCCTGCCTCAAGCTAGATTAGCAAAAAAGACAAAAAGCTGGTCACATAACCGGATATCCCAGTCCGCTCAATGTACATGCGTAAATCTTGTACCAGACACAGGGCATGCAACCACTGTTGCCCTTCAGAAGCAAAAGGAGGAGGCGAAAAGGGAAATAGCTCAAAAGCTAAAGACCTGTAGGACATAGCCATGACTTTCGCGAAGGCCGCATTTGGAAGCAACGTCACCTTAGAGTCGCCCGAGGCGAACTGAGTACAGGAAAGGTGGACGGAAAATGCATGGATGTCCCCCAACACGCATATCCAAGACCAAAGACATGAGAAGGGAGGTCTTGTAGGGAGGTCTGCTCCAGTGGTTCAAAGGGGTCCTCACACAGAGCACCAAAACCAAATATAAATCCCTAGTGGGCACAATAGGTTTAGAGACCGGTCTGAACCAGCGCACACCCTTTTAGGAACCGCACCACCATCATTCCCAAATGCCCTCCCCTGCTCAAAAAGCTCCTGTAGGAACATAAGGATGTCCCTTACAGAGCACTAAAAAGGAACAAGCCCTTTATCTTGACACCAGATCTCAAAAGACTGCCACTTTATACACACACAACCCCCGGCAGAGGGTGTCTTTGCAGACTGAGTAGTAGCAATAATGCTTCTCAGGGACCAGGCCTGTAGGAACCAAATCCCCAGCTGTGAGTGGCAAACCTGCCCGTTCGCCTGTGACAACAGGTCCCTGCACAAGGGGAGTTGCCATGGGTCCCCATGAACCGAGGTTGCTTTAGCCAATGGGGAGCCCTTCAGGCGCACACTCTCCACGTGGACTGAACCAACTCCACGGGGGAAATGCATAAAGGAGGGTCCGAGGCCACCGGAGCTCCAGTGCGTCAGTTCCCAATGAAGCGCTCAAGTCCCTCATCGAGTGAAACAGGCAACAAAGCGTGCTTCCACGTGATGCGTAAAGATCAACGTCAGGGCCGAACATTTCCATATCTGGGAGACCACCCAGGGCAACCTGGTCTCAGAGCATTTCATATTATTCTGTACGTAAATCTGAGACACACATTTAGTATGATATGTTATGTTTCGTATAGTATGTATTCATTTGTGGATGTCCATCACCCATTTCGTCTGATATGTTACGAATTAAATGTTTTATTATATGTTACGAAATTGCATAATGTACAATTTGTTAAGGATTTTCAAAACGTATGATATGTTACAAATTCTAGCTAGGTGGCTAGGTGACTAACGTTAGCTAGCTGGCTAATGGTTATGGGTTATGGTTAAGGTTAGAGTTAAATTTAGGAGTTAGGTTAAAGGGTTAAGGTTAGGGTTAGGGGAAGAGTTAGCTAAAAGGGTTAAGGTTAGGGTTAGAGGAAGGGTTAGCTAAAAGGGTTAGGGTTAGGGGAAGGGTTCACTAATATGCTAACTAGTTGCAAAGTAGCTAGAAAGTAGTTTGAAAGTATTTGAAAAGTTGCAAATTATCAAAAAATTGTCAGTGATGAGATTTGAACTCGCAACCTTTGGATTGCTAGACGTTTGCGTTATACGCACACACATCCACCCTGACCAACCACCCTACTTTCGTTTTTGCCTTAAGTAACCATCTGTCTTATGTAACCTTACCAAAGTAATTGATATCCAGTGCGCTCCGCTCCACTGTCCATACCGCCCAAATTGAGCTGTCATCATACAGTGCACCCCACCCTCGGGGGGCTGCGTCTGATCTGATCACCCTGCGGGGCACAATTGAAACCATGGGAGCCCCCTTACAATAACAGGGGGTCCCACCCCTGGCCCGACATCCGAAAAGACCGGTTTAGGCTGTGAAATGCGTCCAGGTGAGGGACTAGCACTCAGCGCTGGAAAGGGTGCAACAACAATAGCCCAAGGGGAACGGCTTCTATCACAGAAGTCATCATTCCCAGTAGGCACGGAATGCGCTGAGATGAAGTCAGACAGCTCTTTTTCTGGTTTAGACTAGAGACTGCGTATAGGACACCACCATGTATGTGTGTAATATTGCTTGACCCCAGCCCGTCGACTGTAATAGCCAGCAGCTCGTGACCATTCTGAATTCATAGACTCTAAGGTGCTTGCTAAGGACACATAAGTCTAGAACCAGGAGTAAAATTCTAACCCCTTTTCGGAACCAGGAAATACAGTTTGTACCAGTCGTCCCGGATCCGACATAGAAACCACTCGGATTGCTCTTAAAACTGTTCTCTCTCTTAAAACGGGCACTGAGGCCTCGGGAACAGTTGGCGTGATGACGCCGCAGAAGCATGGGGGACGTAGAACAATTTGTAGCCTGTACCCCAAAGTCACTGTTTGCATGATCCAGAGCACACTGAGCATGCACGCCATTGGTTGGAGCAGACAGCAAGCCCTCATCAAGTGCCATCTGAAAGGGTGGGTCGCCACCTTGTGGACTGGGAGGGATTGGTTATTTTTCCCTTTCCACCACTCTCGACCACCATGTGTCTGAATGTGGAAAAGGGACACTTTTCATTGAACCCACATGTGGGAGATGCAACAGTTTTGACATTTTTTTAACACTGTGGGTTGACACAACTGTGTTTATGTGCCAAGGTTTGCCTGAAGTTCGGTCCACTCTGGATTTGGGGGTTCTGGCAATCAGTTACGTACTCTGATTGGCAGTGCCCCTTGGGGGTACTTCTGTCACAACGAGCCTCACTCAGTTTAGGCGGTAAGATACGTCCCGATAACCGTCAGGCACCCATGCTGGACCACACCCATTAAAAATCTATCCAGAGGAAAACCGCTATCATGAAGGTTTTCATACCCACCCACCGGTGCCACATGGATACTGGTGCCACAGCACCTTGTAACCCAGCTTGAAAAAGGATAGACAGCTCTGAAAAATTGACCCCTTTCGTGGTAACAGACAGGGGTGATTCGTAATTTAATCTAATTCCCAGGAATTAAACCAATCACCTATAAAAGCCATAACCTGCATCACTAAGCACCTCATAGGGACTAGTGAGCTACAGGCAGGAATCAGCAATGAATCCCAGTAATGAGCCAGCTATGAGGAGGAATGCCTCCTTGTGGATAGAAAGCAAATCGCCCAACTTATTACTCTCACCCTGGGGAGATTTATATACCCCTTGAACTCCGTGAACATCATGAAACGCGGAGCAAAAGAGGGGGCAAACTAAGTTATGCTTCCGTGAGTGTATAGCCTGGATGAAGCCCAGAGCCTTACGGCAATGGCCGCAACCAAACATGGGGGCACTCATATCACAGTAATGTTTTTGTGGAGGGGCGCACCGGTTGGTCAGACCCATGCTAAGGTCTCCCACTCCGGGGTTTACCAAGCCAAGTGCTCGGAGGCTACTTCCTCATCGGATCACCTAGGTGGGACCTGGACCATTCTGGGAAGAAACAAGCAGTGCTTAACCAATGCAGACACAGGCAGCGGGGGGATACCCACAGTACCTGGTCACCCTCTCTCTACAAGTAGCCTCCTCTAACCGGCAACAGAGCGCACAGGAGCTGGGAGACATTCAACCCGACCAACGACCCAATCCATCTCTGCGTTCCGCAACTTAGATTCAGCCAAGGTATGGGCACCCGGGAGAGAAAGTCACTATAGGAAACACCAAGCCCCCTAAAGAATGATACACGATTGTCAAGAGAACCTGCGTCTCACACTAGTAGGGGAAGAGTACCCCTAGTCTCACACACAAACTGATTAGAGCGAGGGCAGCCTGAGCATGCACTGAACCGAGACATACAAGACAACAAATGTATCTCTTAATTAATTGGGGCATGGTAGCGAACACGAACCCGGCTTGTCAGCCTTCGTCGTTTCGGTCGTGTTAGCCATCTTACTTGCCCTCACACCATCATGACCACCTAATCATCCCCAGCTTCCAATTGGCTCATTCATCCCCCTCCTCTCCCCCTGTAACTATTCCCCAGGTCATTGCTGTAAATGAGAATGTGTTCTCAGTCAACTTACCTGGTAAAATAAGGGTAAAATAAATACAATTACTTATTGCTATAGCCAGGCCAAGTAACCCGTAAAAATAACTAATTGTTAATGATTAGTAAACTGATGAGAACCATACAAACTTTAGCACACAACGTCCAGGGGGTGAGCACGCTCTATCACTAAGGGACAATTTAGTTGGCGCAACGTATCACACTCTCCTGTTCCAAGGTGACGAGCGAAATAATTGAAGGACTGAATCCGAGCCTTACGCTTATCACCTGTCGAAGGTGTGATTTTAGATCCTTCAACCAAAGTCGCGAGAGTGCGACTCCCCATAGTATGTTGTACCAAAGCTGACTGACTGAAAGGGAACACTGCTGTGCGTATGCACTGATAAGCCCTTTGGGGTACAGCCAGACAGAGACATGTGAAAACATATGAAAATACATATATATTCATTCCGTGTGGGTGGTGGTCAACCGAGCTGAGGCCCAGCCACCACGGCCCTAGCAACAGCAGCTGTGTGTGTTGGCTGTGTGTCATTAACATTCACTCTGTCAGTATACGGCAGCAACTGCTACTCACGCATGACAGCACAAAACATCAACAGTAGCCACTAGACACAACCAGTTGGGGGTTGATGATGGTCTCTACGACGAGGAGACATTGTGTATGGAAAATCCACATAAATGACAACATAAAAACATCCAAAGTCGACAAAACGTTATTTTACACCGGAAATACGGAATAGCTTTGAACTTTAGGGGGTATTTTTCAGCATGTCACACAATACTTGATGATAGTAGTGGCATAGAGGCCTTTTTGTTTGACACGTGTCCTCCAACAAAGAAGACCGGAGGCCAATTACGAGTCACTTTAAAAGTTATCTTAAAATGTTTAGAAGACTGGTGAGACCAGATGACAAGGGAAGTGCAGTCTCCTGGGACCCAATCTGCAATCCTGTCCATTAATTAAGCTTGTCCCTCGGAACCCACTCGCCGCTCGCAAACGGTATGCAAACTACTCTGTAGCCGGATCCCATTTCAAAGTCAAGCCTTCAGAAACCAGCTGTATTCCATAGCACATTTTTCACAATATAACACTGTGGAGGCTTTTGAAATGAAATCTGCCAGCCATACAGGCCTAGGCCAGCTAGTGTTGTTGAGCAATGTTGAGAGAAGGGGGTAGAAGAGACATAGACAGAAAAACGACCGTGTTTGATAAGCAACAGATGCTCTACTGGATTTGGTTGTCGGTGCGGCTGTTGGCAGTTTTTGAAGAGAGACAGCTTGTGAAGTGCTTCTGATTGTGTGTGTGTGTGTGTGTGTGTGTGTGTGTGTGTGTGTTCTGTGTTACTGCTATTCTGTTCAACATGTTATTTCAAAATATCTATGTCTTATAAAACATTGATTTCATTGATTTATCATTTCAACTACTATACTGTATGTATTAGTGTTACAATTTACTATGCACTGTGCCTTATTATTTTATTTATTTCTCCTCAATAACCCAATACCCTTCCTTTTCCCTACCCCCTCTGTCCTCACTCACTCACCCCACACCACACCACATCACACTAGTGCTGCCGGCCGGCTGGGGGAGAATTGACATTCTTGACCAATCCTTTAATCTCACCAGGCAAGACTTCCTCACCCCCTGATCAAAACAGTCCCATTGACAAGTTTACAAAACCAAACACTTGTATTCCCATGTTTACCGCAAGTTGTCCCTTAAATTGACGACTTGCCGTATGGATATGAATGGATAAGGGATGTTAAAAGCATATCTCACATTGAAGCCGACGACCACAGGGAGCTAACCCACAGGTGACATGTTTATTTTGGGGATAATTTCTCCATGTTATGAATTTAGCTGACCTTGACAAGTAAGGTTCCATTAGACGGGGCTAAACTGAGTGAAGATAGCTGAGTGGAGGTCAGAGGTCAGAGATGTGTGGAGCAGCAGGGTGGAGGCTAGAGGGATACATCTGTAGAACAATGAATGAAACGACTGCAACGACATCACAGTCTGTGGCTAAATGCATGGAATGGAATCCATTTATGTCAACTATTACAAAGTGACAGCTTCTCTAATGATGTCATTAACATCTAAATTCTAGTGACACACTGTGACACCTTGGTGATGTCCTGCTTAGCATTGCAAACATGAGAGAGCCAGTTCCTGCTACAGTGCTTTGCTATGGGATCACTTTCTCTCTTCTAGCTGTATGTGAATACATGTTACATCAAAGGAGATAATGGTGTCAATGGGGACATATGTTCAGGAGCTAGGAGAGGTGAGATGAAGACATTAGGGGAATACACAACCACTGCTCAACCCTCTCAGGAGGATACTGATGTGACAGTAAAGAGACAGTGATGAAAAGGTGCTAAAGAGGAGCTCAAAGGCCAGTTTAACATCTGGGTCTCCAAGATGTCATAGTCCGCATAGAAGGTGATTGATCAGTTTATTTGCAATTAGAAATAAAGAAAAAAGGAAAAAGAAAGGAGAGAGAGCGGCAGGAAAAGGGGATCTCAGTGTGTAATAATGTATTCAGAGGGCACACGCAAGCCTCTGATCATTCATGGTGGACCATATGGCTGAACCCTCATTGTATTAAAAAGTATAATCAATTTACCCATAACAGTCTAAGCCCTGTCTAAACTGGGTTTTACTAAGCTATATGGAATCGTTTTAAGTACGTCATACCAAGGATCATTTAGCTATTTGATTTAGATTGTTAAGACCCCTTGAAGTATCAAAAAATATATCAAAAAATTATTTGATGACAAAATTTTTTTGGCTTTACTGCTATTAGCCCATCCTAACACATTGCATAACATTGGTGATGTCCTGCTTAGCATTGCAAACATGAGAGAGCCAGTTCCTGCTACAGTGCTTTGCTATGGGATCACTTTCTGAATAACAGATTCACTACATGTGTGACGAGGTGTGAATGAAGGAGTCAGGCGCAGGAGGTAAAACACCGAAGTCCAGAGTTTATTCCGTATACATAAATAAAACGCACCCAGCGTCAAAACGAAACTATCACAAGGGAAATATTCCATCTTGGCAATAACAAATGGAAGAGTAGCTCAACCGAGCTACTCGCTCTCACAAATACAAGGAGAACACTTATACACATACTAATTAGGGGAATGAGCACCAGGTGTGTGTGATTGACAAGACATGACAAGTGGAGTGATGAGAATGGGATCGGCAGTAGCTAGTAAGCCGGTGACGACGAACGCCGAAACCTGCCCGAACAAGGAGGGGAGGCAGCCTCGGCGGAAGTCGTGACAGTACCCCCCCTTGACGCGCGGCTCCAGCAGTGCGCCGGCCCCGGCCTCGGGGAAGGCCAGGAGGACGCGACGGTGGAAATCCCTCAACAGGAAGGGATCGAGGATGTCCCTCCTTGGGACCCAGCACCGTTCCTCCGGACCGTACCCCTCCCACTCCACGAGATACTGAAGGCCCCCCACCCGACGCCTCGAATCCACTATGGAACGGACCGAGTATGCCGTGGCCCCCTCAATGTCCAGAGGAGGTGGAGGAACCTCCCGCACCTCAGACTCCTGGAGCGGACCAGCTACCACCGGCCTGAGGAGAGACACATAAAACTAGGAGTTAATACGGTAATCAGGGGGGAGTAACAACCTGTATGTAACCTCGTTTATCCTCCTCAGGACTTTAAACGGCCCCACAAACCGCAGGCTCAGCTTCCGGCAGGGCAGGCGGAGGGGTAGATTCCGGGTTGAGAGCCAGACCCGATCCCCCGGTACGAAAACCGGGGCCTCCCTGCGGTGGCAGTCAGCGTTCGCCTTCTGACGACGCACGGCGCGCTGGAGGCGAACGTGGGCAGCGTCCCAAGTCTCCTCCGCGCGCCAAAACCAGTCATTCACTGCAGGAGCCTCGGTCTGGCTCTGGTACCACAGTGCCAGGACCGGTTGGTAACCCCAAACATGGGAAGGGTGTTAGGTTAGTGGAAGAGTGGCGGAGAGAGTTCTGAGCATATTCTGCCCATGGCAGGAACACCGACCACTCCCGCGGCCGGTCCTGACAGTAGGTCCGCAGGAACCTCCCCACATCTTGATTCACCCTTTCCACCTGCCCATTACTCTCGGGGTGAAATCCAGAGGTCAGGCTGACCGAGACCCCCAGATGTTCCATGAACGCCTTCCAGACTCTAGAGGTGAACTGGGGACCTCGGTCGGACACTATATCCTCTTGTACCCCGTAGTGCCGGAAGACGTGAGTAAACAGAGCCTCCACAGTTTGTAGGGCCGTGGGGAGACCGGGCAGAGGAAGGAGGTGGCAGGACTTCGAAAAGCGATCCACAACGACCAGGAGAGTGGTGTTACCTTGGGAGAGGGGAAGATCAGTAAGAAAATCAATACTAAGGTGAGACCATGGTCGTTGTGGAACTGGTAAAAGTTGTAGCTTACCCGCTGGGAGGTGCCTAGGTGCCTTACTCTGGGCACACACTGAGCAGGAGGAAACATACACCCTCACGTCCTTAGCCAAGTTAGGCCACTAGTACTTCTCAGTCAGGCAGCGCATTGTACGACCGATACCTGGATAAACAGAGGAGGGTGTCATGTGTGCCCAGTAGATCAGACGATCATGGATAAGCACATGCACGTACTGCAGCCCAGCTGGACACTGCAGTGGAGATGGATCTGTGCGTAAAGCCTGCGCTATATCCGCATCCATACTACCGGCCCCACAATGCATGAGGTCGGGAGTATGGGGGTGTTGTCTCTGGGCCTTTCCTCTGTGTCATACAGCTGCGTCTGCCTTCACGTTCTTCGTACCCGGAAAATATGAGAGTGTGAAATCAAACCGGGTGAAGAATTGGGCCCACCTGGCCTGGCGAGGATTCAGCCTCCTCGCTGCCCGAATGTACTCCAGGTTACGGTGGTCTGTCCAGACGAGGAAAGGGTGTTTCGCCCCTTCGAGCCAATGCCTCCACACCGTCAAAGCTCGGACAACAGCCAGCAGCTCCCGATCACCAACGCTGTAGTTCTGCTCCGCCGAGCTGAGATTCTTCGAAAAGAAGGCACAGGGGCGGAGCTTGGGTGGCGTGCCCGAGCATTGGGATAAGACAGCGCCTATTCCTACCTCGGACGCATCCACCTCCACTACGAATGGTAGTGATGAATCTGGGTGAGCCAGTACCGGGGCTGAGGTGAACAGACCCCACAATCTACTGAAGTCCAAATCAGCCTCAGCAGACCAGCAGAGCCGGAACGGCCCACCCTTCAACAAGGATGTAATGGGAGCTGCGACCTTGCCAAAGCCCCCGAATAAAGCTCTGATAGTAGTTGGCAAAGCCAAGGAAGCGCTGCAGTCTGCCAATTACGCACGGCTGAAATGTGATCTCCCTCCTTCTCCACACCTGTGGTAGTAATGCGGTATCTGAGGAAGGAGATTGACTGCTGGAAAAACTCACACTTCTCTGCCTTGGCATAAAGGTCTTTCTCCAGCAGTCGGACCAGTACCTTGCGAACCAGGTACACATGCTCGGATGTCATCGATGTAGACCACCACACCGCGACCAAGCATGTCCCGAAACACCTCGTTCACAAAGGACTGGAAAACGGATGGAGCATTCATCAAACCGTAGGGCATCACCAGGTATTCATAATGCCCGAGGTTGTGCTGAATGCTGTTTACCACTCATCCCCTTCCCGAATACGCACCAGGTTGTAGGCACTCCTGAGGTCTAATTTGGTGAAAAAAACAGGCCCCATGCATTGACTCAATCACTGAAGGAATGAGGGGAAGAGGATAACTAAATCGTACCGTCACCTTATTCAGTGGTCGATAATCAATGCACGGACGTAAACCGCCATCTTTCTTTTTCACAAAGAAGAAACTTGAGGAAGCAGATAAAGTGGAGGGACATATATACCCCTGGCACAGGGACTCGGACGTATGTTTCCATAGCCTCCGTTTCAGCCTGCGACAGGGGATACACATGACTCCTGGGAGGTACAGCATCTACCCGAAGGTTTATTGTGCAATCCCCCTCCCGATTAGGTGGTAATTTAGTCGCTTGCGTCTTGGAAAACGCGAGCGCCAGATCATGGTATTCAGGGGGAATGCGCACGGTGGGGGTACCGTCTGGACTTTCCACCATGGTCGCACCAACAGAAACACCTAGACACCTACCCGGACACTCACGCGACCACCCCGTAAGAACCCTCTGTGGCCATGAAAAATTGGGGTTGTGAAGGGCTAACCACGGAATACCCAAGACGACAGGGTAAGCAGGAGTGTAACTGCCTCTGTCGCCAGTTTATTTAATGTATTAGCACTTTAGTTTATTTCATGTATTTGCACTTTTTATTATTTAATTTCTTCTGAATTGTACGTTTACAGCAAGACGGAACTAATTATTGGTTCCGCCCGAGTGTTGTCACCCGAGCGCCTTTAGCGACGCACCGAGGAAACTTTACCGCAAAAAGCGAATTATTTTTCCACTGTTATCGTGTTTAAGTGCATACTTACAAAGAAAGTATACAGAAGAAGATAAAGGACATTTAAAAGGATGTTTAGCACCTCTGTGTGATAAGCAGCAATGAGGTTTGTTGACTATTTATTTTGCTATGAGGGTGTTTGTGTTTACGTGCGTCATTTTTTGGTGTAAAATATACATAAAGTGTCTAGCTGTATGAGCTTAATTATAACGCCAGATGTGTGAGACATGCATATGGCATTATTTTGTTAATGTATTTTTTCTTTCTTTAAACCAGTTCTCACGGGTTGACCAGCATTAAAGCCCTCTATTCAAATCAAGACCTCTTGCCTCATGCCTGTCACTGGAGGAGCTACAGTGAGAACTCATCTGCTCTGCATGAGTAGACGAGGAAGACAGTACCAAAGAGCCGTGATCCATGGACAAGAAGGGACATCTCTACATCCAAGAGTGTGCATCTGCTCCTGACATTTACACAGCCGCAGCATCCACAGAAGAATCCAGGCGCCTTACCATGAATCCAGCTGATTCAAAGAAGCTTAAACTATTTCCCACAAGAGACTGACACATTTTTGCCTTCATATTCATACGGTATAGTTGTGTGTATGTTTAAGTGTTAACTAAGCTACAACCAAGAGACTGAATTTTGCATTTCATAGAACAACGTGATATTGATTTGTGTGAAGTAGATGTGAATATGTTCTAAAAAATAATATTAGTGGTAAAAATAGTATAAATGTGAATAGCTAATGGGAGCTGAATCACTTAGCTACAGGCCAAATTAGATTTAACCCAAATTTAAGTACACCAAGTAACAATGTCAGAGCCTAGTCTTACCTCTGGGAGAAAGCAGGTTAATGTAGGTGAAAGTATAGAGCAGCAGTGCATAGACATGCAACCACAGGCTACTAAAGGCACAAGAGCTAATGACCACACTTCCTCACAAGAACCACGAAGAAGCCAAAGAGACCGAAAGTTAACAGAAAAGGGCCAAGAACTGTACAATGAGCAAATAAGAAGATTTGCTCACCATTTCACTGTGAGCTATGAGGAGTGGAATGCTATTGCTAAAGACGCCAAGCAAGCTTTGAGTGGACAATGCTCAAACAACCTGCTACATGAACACATAAGCAAAATAAGTGCTGCCTCAGAGAATCTGAACATTGCTTATGATGAGTTAAGGCGCATAGACAACCCTGACCATGACACACGTCGCAGAATTGACACCTGTGATGCAGTAACCAGGAAGATCATCCAAACTGCAAAAGATCGTTTGGAGACAGCAGATAACGGTGGAGGAGATGAACAATGAGGCAACAGGGCGATATCGTCTATATTCAAGTCTGTAGCCTCAGACAAGATAAGTATCAAATCCCAATGCACTAAGTCCTCTCATGCTCAAAGCAGCTCCAGACATTCAAGTCGGATTTCTGTTAGCAGACAAGATGCCGCTGCTGAAGTTGCTGCCAATGAAGCTACTCTAGAAGTACTACTAGAACAAGAGTGTTGCATTGAGGAATTGGAAAGGCTTGAAGCTGAAGCTGCAGAGAGACAAAAGGTGCTAGATGCAAAGCGGAGACAACTGGAGCGACTAGAGACAGTTAAAAAGTTAAAGGCTGCTAAGGCACGTCAGCGAGTGTATGATCAGAGTGAGTGCTCAGATAAAGAAATAAGCAGTCTACTCCATCAAAGTGTCTGTATGAAGGAAAAGGAAGAAGTTAAACATGAAAATAATCTGTTGCAGCACCATTCTTCACCACAAGACCGGGCACATTCAAAGCAGGATGACAGCACAGCAGCTCTTGTTAGAGCACTTGCAGAGTCCATCAGTGCAGGTCGCCTTCCTATACCTGAACCAACAATATTCAATGGCGACCCACTCAGATTCAATGACTGGAAGGTTTCATTTCAGACACTCATTGATCGGAAAAACATTCCAGCCGAAGAAAAGATATATTACTTGCGAAAGTATGTGGGTGGACCTGCTAAAAAGGCTATAGAGAGCTACTTCCTGCTTGGTTCAGAGTCAGCCTATCACGCAGCATGGAGGATTCTCGAGGAAAGATATGGAAATCCATTCCTCATAGCCAAAGCATTCAGAGATAAGCTGGAGGCATGGCCCAAGATAAGCTCCAAAGGCAGTATCGAACTTCAAGAGTTTGCTGATTTTCTTCGGAGCTGTGAGGCTGCTATGACTCAGATCAGAGGCCTCGAAGTACTTAATGACTGCAATGAGAACCAGAAGTTACTTGCAAAGCTTCCAGACTGGCTGACCTCGAGATGGAACAGAAAGGTCATAGAAGTGGAGGAAGAAAGTCACACATTCCCAAGCTTCCAGCAGTTTGTAAAGTTTCTCACACGTGAAGCTAAGATTGCAAATGACCCAATAACATCTCTCCATGCTCTGAAACCTGCTGAAGGTGAGCAGATCAAGGTTTTAAAGAACAGAGCTCTCGGAGCAAAGGTACTAGCAACTAACTCAGATGAAAAAGCTCCACAAGCTGTGTTTTTTGTGAGAAGTCAGGTCACAGTCTACACAAGTGTTGGAAATTTATGAATAAAACCATCTCTGAGCGAGTCAAGTTTGTTCAAGGGATGAAGTTGTGCTTTGGCTGTCTGAAGCCTGGCCATCGCTCAAAGGAGTGTGATAATAGAAGGATCTGTGATACTTGTGAGAAAGGACATCCAACCTGCCTACACGATAATCGCAGCAAAGAAAGAGGAATGTCAACAAGGACTGATGGAGAAATGGAGAGTGACAAGTCAAGAGAAGGAACGACAGATCGTTCACAAGAGAGGGTGACAAAACCACCACGCGAGGTAACATCTAACAGAGTTATCCAGAATGTTAAAGGCACCCATACATCCTCAGTCATTCCTGTGTGGTTGTCCACTACAAGTAAGCCAAATCATGAAGTTCTTGAGTACGCTCTTCTCGATACACAGAGTGACACGACCTTCATCCTTGAAGAGACAGCAAAGGTGCTTCACACTAAAAATGAACCAGTCCAGTTAAAGCTCTCCACAATGGCTTCAAGAAATACAGTGGTGCCTAGCAGAAGGCTGACTGATCTACAAATAAGAGGATTCTACTCCGATAAGATAATCTACCTGCCAGTAACTTACTCAAGAGAATTCATCCCTGCAAACAGAGATCATATTCCCACACCAGAGACTGCCAAGGCATGGTCTCATCTTGAGCACATTGCAGATGAAATTGCTCCTCTGCAGAGCTGTGACATCGGCCTACTAATTGGCTACAACTGTCCTCAAGCTCTTGTACCAAGACAAGTGGTTGCTGGAGAAGAAAATGAGCGCTTTGCTCAGAGAACAGACTTGGGTTGGAGTGTAGTCGGCTATGGCAACCCATGTCTTGACTTTGGAGATGCCTTTGGAATAAGCCATCAAGTCATTGTGAAGCAAGTGACATCAGTTCTTCCAAATCTCCCAAACGAAGTGCACTATGTCTGTAGAACACAGATCAAAGAAGTAGTCCTTCCAACAGACGTCATCAAGGTGTTGGAATCTGATTTTGTAGAAAGGGCTTCAGAAGATGAACACCTTTCTCAAGAGGATCTCCAGTTCATGTCAATTATGGAGAGTGGCATCAGACTCAAGGATGATGGGCACTATGAAATGCCACTTCCCTTCAAGAAAGGAAGACCAAACTTACCAGATAACAAGGTATGTGGCATCCACCGTCTCAGATGTCTGGAGAAGAAGTTAAAGGGAAATGAGCAGTACTGCAGAGACTATAAGACCTTTATGGATGAGACAATAGCTTGTGGAGATGCCGAGCTTGTCCCTGAAGAGGATATTAGCAAGACCCCAGTGTGGTACATCCCCCACCATGGGGTGTATCACCCCCAAAAGCCCGGTAAGATCCGTGTCGTTTTTGACTGCTCTGTAAGGTTTCAAGGGACAGCCTTGAATGACCATCTCCTGACTGGCCCAGAGTTAACAAACACCTTGGTGGGAGTTTTGTGTCGGTTCAGAAAGGGTCGTGTGGCAGTTATGTGTGACATAGAACGTATGTTCCACCAGTTCCATGTTAAGCCAGAGGACCAAGATTACCTCAGATTCTTGTGGTGGAAGGATGGAGATCTTAAAGCCCAGCCCTCCATCTATCGAATGAAGGTCCACTTGTTCGGTGCAGCTTCATCACCTGGATGTGCTAACTATGGCCTGAAGCACCTTGCCGCTCAAGGACAAGGACGCTTTAGAGAAGAAACCATCAGGTTCATCCAGAAGAACTTCTACGTCGATGATGGATTGGCAAGTGTAGAATCTGAAAACCAAGCAATCCAACTAGTGAAGGAAGCAAGAGAGCTTTGTCGCACAGGCAAACTTCAATTGCACAAGTTCATCTCCAACAGCAAAGAAGTCTTAGCCACAATTCCTGAGGAAGAGTGTGCTAAAGCCGTCAAGGACCTGACCATGATGTTGGGAGAACCACACATGGAAATAGCACTAGGAGTACAGTGGTGTGTGACTTCTGATGAGCTGCAGTTCAGAGTGGTTGTCAAAGAAAATCCACTTACCCGCAGAGGGGTCTTGTCCACAGTTGCCTCGGTGTACGACCCACTTGGATTTGTGGCACCCTTCATCCTGGTAGGAAAGCAGATCCTGCAGCAGATGTGTCGTGACAAGCTCAGTTGGGATGATCCTTTGCCTGATGACCTTCGACCCCTGTGGGAGTCTTGGTTGCAAGATCTAAAAAACTTGGCTGGTGTGAGAATCCAAAGATACTATCTGCCATCAAGCTTCAAGGTCCAGCATTATGAGCTCCACCACTTCTCTGATGCCAGCGTGTCAGGCTATGGAGAGTGCTCGTATCTAAGAGCAGTCAGTACATCAGGTGAGGTCCACTGCTCCTTGGTCATGGGAAAGTCAAGAGTTGCTCCTACTAAAGTCACGACCATACCAAGACTCGAGCTGTCAGCAGCAGTGGTAGCAGTCCGGACCAGTGACATGCTCAAGAAAGAACTATAAATAGACTGCCAACAAGAATGTTTCTGGACTGACTCAAAGGTTGTTCTTGGATACATCAGTAATGAAGCCAGAAGATTTCATGTTTTTGTAGCAAATAGAGTTGAACGCATCAAGCTAAGCACAGAGGCCAGACAATGGAGATATGTAGCTTCAGAAGACAACCCAGCTGACCACGCCTCAAGGGGTGTCACAGCAGAACAACTCACAGCTTCTAACTGGTTCACAGGTCCAGACCTTCTTTGGCAAAAAGAGCTACCAACTGGAGTTGTCATGGTGGGAGAGATCGAGAGCAGTGACCCAGAGGTCAAGAAAGCTCAGGTTCATGACACTCAGGCAGAAGAAGCAAAAACAATTTTAGATCGTCTACACAAGTTCTCAGACTGGGCAAGAATGGTGAAGGCTGTTGCCAGACTCAAGCGCCGTGCTAAGGAAATCAAAGGTCTCAAGCCAAAGTCCTGTGAGGCCTCGAACTTGGAGGAAAGGAAAGAGGCGGAGCTGACCATAATCAAGATGGTCCAGGAAGCAACTCTCTCTCAAGAAATTCAACGCCTTAGACATCATAAGGAGACAAAGGTCAAAGACAAAGCCAACCAGTTGCACAAACTATGTCCGTTCCTGGATGATCAAGGTGTAATCAGAGTAGGAGGCCGCTTAGCTAATGCTGCCCTACATCCACATGTGAGGCATCCAGCAGTACTTCCTAGAGACAGTCATGTTTCTGCATTGCTCGTCGAGCACTATCATGAGAGAGTGTACCATCAAGGTCGAGGAATGACTATAAATGAACTCCGATCCAATGGCATATGGATCCTGGGTTGCAGCAAGCTTGTTTCATCCCATATTCACAAGTGCACAAGTTGCAGAAGGTTCCGAAGATGCACAGAGCAACAAAGGATGGCAGACCTTCCAGAAGAGCGGATGGAAACAACTGCTCCATTCACTTACTGTGGAATGGACTGCTTCGGACCATTTCACATTAAGGAAGGAAGAAAGGAGCTAAAGCGTTATGGGCTGTTGCTCACCTGCATGTGTTCAAGAGGAGTTCACATTGAAGCACTTGATGACTTGACCTCAGATGCCTTTATCAATGCTCTGCGTTCGTTCATCGCCATTCGTGGATCAGTAAGGCAGATAAGGTGTGATCAAGGGACAAACTTTGTCGGAGCAAGGCGTGAGTTCATTGAAGCACTGAAAGAGATGGATCAAGAAGAGCTCAAAGATTTGGGCTGCGAGTTCATCATGAACACCCCTGCCTCAAGTCATATGGGTGGAGTCTGGGAAAGACAAATCCGCACTATCAGAAGTGTCCTGGCGTCCATTCTAGAACAGTCGTCCAGACAACTTGACTCCTCTTCCCTACGAACATTTCTATATGAGGTTATGGCGGTTGTGAATAGCAGACCTCTAACCACTGATCATCTGAACAATTCTACCAGTCCAGAGCCCTTGACACCAAACCACATCTTGACCATGAAATCCACAATCATTCTCCCTCCTCCTGGAAAGTTTGTCAAGGAGGATCTCTACCTCCGCAAAAGATGGCGCAGAGTTCAACTCTTAACCAACAACTTTTGGGTACGATGGAAAAAAGAGTATATCCTGAATCTCCAACACAGACAGAAGTGGACCAAAGATCGCAGAAATGCAAAGGTCGGTGACATTGTTCTGTTACAAGATGCTGCCACACCACGAAACCAATGGAAGCTAGCAAGAGTCATCGAGGTGTATCCTGGAAGTGATGAAAGAGTGAGGAGACTCAAGTAACTCATCAGTGACTCCTCCCTGGATGGAAGAGGAAAGCGTACAGCCAAACCTGTTTACCTGGAGAGACCCATTCAGAAAACAGTTACATTGCTAGAAGCAGACTGATGGTTCTATCATAGACTCACACACAGTTTATTAGTTGTTTATTAGGACAGAGTTTCATTTAATTCATTCATGCAGTAGGTTTGTCTCCAAGTTTTAAGAAATCACTTGTGATTTGGTGGGAGTGTAACTGCCTCTGTCGCCAGTTTATTTAATGTATTAGCACTTTAGTTTATTTCATGTATTTGCACTTTTTATTATTTAATTTCTTCTGAGTTGTACGTTTACAGCAAGACGGAACTAATTATTGGTTCCGCCCGAGTGTTGTCACCCGAGCGCCTTTAGCGACGCACCGAGGAAACTTTACCGCAAAAAGCGAATTATTTTTCCACTGTTATCGTGTTTAAGTGCATACTTACAAAGAAAGTATACAGAAGAAGATAAAGGACATTTAAAAGGATGTTTAGCACCTCTGTGTGATAAGCAGCAATGAGGTTTGTTGACTATTTATTTTGCTATGAGGGTGTTTGTGTTTACGTGCGTCATTTTTTGGTGTAAAATATACATAAAGTGTCTAGCTGTATGAGCTTAATTATAACGCCAGATGTGTGAGACATGCATGTGACATTATTTTGTTAATGTATTTTTTCTTTCTTTAAACCAGTTCTCACGGGTTGACCAGCATTAAAGCCCTGTATTCAAATCAAGACCTCTTGCCCCATGCCTGTCACTGGAGGAGCTACAAGGAGACTCAATAATCAAAAAAGTGATCTGCTCAACATGCGTCTCCTGTGTAATCATGGTGACTGGTACAGTGACCTCCTTAACCAACCCGGACCCTTATGGTCAACTATCAAGTGCTCTGATGGGGAGTGGAATGGATAGGGGAACCAATGAAATGCCTTGATGGCGTGCAAATGCCCTGTCCATAAAGTTCCCAGCTGCGCCTGAATCGACTAGCGCATTACACTGGGAAACTACCAGGTGATCGGGAAAGGAGATAGATACAGTGCGCCGCAAAGGGCTCTGAACAAGTTTGGGTGTTCGTTACCTAGGGTGATGCGTGGGTACCCTGCCTACCGCCTCCAGACCCAAAAGAACGTTGACTGCGACGTGGATTGTCCCTTCGTGCCACCAGAGTGGCACTGTCATTGTCCTCCTGCGCTCTCTCGACCGGCGGCTCCCCCCAGCTCAATCTGCTCGGGGTCAGAGTCGTCCGGAGTGGGAACGGGCAGACTCCTACCAGGACGTCCTCTAGCTGCTAGCAGATTGTCCAGCCGGATGGCCATGTCCACCAGTTGGGAGAACAATAGCATGGCATCACCGCAGGCTAGCTCCCATCAGACGTCCTCCATTAGGTGGCACCGGAAATGGTCGATCAGGGCCCTCTCGTTCCACCCAGACCCCGCTGCCAGCGTCCGGAACTCCAGCACGTAGTCCTGTGCGGTCCTCGTACCCTGCCTCAGATAGACCAGTCGTTCACCCACCTCTCGATCGAAAACGGTCTGAAAGAGGCGAGAAAACTCCCCGTAGTCCTCCAACGCGGCAGCTCCCTCGTTCCACACCGCGTTGGCCCACTCCAGGGCTCTCCCACAAAGGCAGGAAACCAGTGGTGCCGGCCTGATGCTGGAGAAATAAAACTCTAGTTGGAGCAGAAATTCCTTACATCGTGCTGCCGTCCCATCAAACGCCGGTGGCCGGGATATCTGGCTCCCTCCAGGGGCTGGGGTGTAGGTGGCTGGATCCAGTTGATCAGCTGGTCTCGATAGATCGGGTCCTCTCTTCTCCAGGCGTTGTACTACCTGAAGAACCCGATCCATCGCTTCCCCCAAGCTGGCCAGCATCGAGGAATGCTCCTGGACCCTTGCCACAACTCCAGGCAGGGGGTCTTCTCCTGCTGACTCCATATGGCAGGTGAGTGATTCTGTGATGAGGTGTGAATGAAGGAGTCAGGCGCAGGAGGTAAAACACCGAAGTCCAGAGTTTATTCGGTTTACATAAATAAAACGCACCCAGCGTCAAAATGAAACTATCACAAGGGAAATATTCCACCTTGGCAATAACAAATGGAAGAGTAGCTCAACCAAGCTATTTGCTCTCACAAATACAATCACTCACAAAGACAAGGGGAACAGAGGGAACACGTATACACATACTAATTAGGAGAATGAGCACCAGGTGTGTGTGATTGACAAGACAAGACGTGACAAGTGGAGTGATGAGAATGGGATCGGCAGTAGCTAGTAAGCCGGTGACGACGAACGCCGAAACCTGCCCGAACAAGGAGGGGAGGCAGCCTCGGCGGAAGTCGTGACAACATGGAACAACAGATAGTCCCCCCCAAAATTAAAGGAAGTTTGTTCTGAAGTGTCTGTCCTATATCTGAGAAATAGTGTATAAGAAAGATCAGGAAACATTTGTTATTTTTCTTTTACATGTTTTTAACCCCTTTTTTTGGGGGTCATAAATACAGCACTTGTGTGTGGGAGTGATCACATTTCCATTTTACAGCACCTGCCAGTCTGAGTCTGATTACAGTGTTATTGTCCTCCCAAGCCCTGACTGGCCCTGACTGACTCACAGTGGTCAGCATAGGGCAACAGGCAGGCTGGCTTTACAAATGAGCCTAAAGCAATGACATCCCACACGCACACATGCACACGTATCAGCTTACACACCAACATGCGTGCCAACGCCTAACATGCTCCTCCACGCACACCCTCACAAAGGTTGCCATTTTATTTTCAAGCCTGTCACAATTTCACACATCTTTTCCGGCGTGGCTGGTGGCTAATCCAGGAGGGTGAGTGTTTGTGGGCTGGCGAGGCTTCAGCGTGCCGGCCGGACCAGTCACACACCCAAACTGGGACCTGGGAGGAGAGGTGAGGAACAGTCGGCATGTTGTTGGGTTCTCTGTCCTTAGACTGATGTGACTTCATCTGTATTTTAGGAGTGCTTCTCTCAGAAAAGAGACATGAATCTTACTGTAAGTGATACAACTCAACACCGAATGAGACAAGTCTCTGAATGGTATTGTATCTAGTACTCAAGTTGAGAAGAAAAATGAACAATAGTCTCACTGGGCACACACTTTTTGAATTGACATCGAACCAACGTAGAATAGACAATGAATTGATGTCTGTGCCCAGTGGGGTGCTTTGGAATATGCACTCAGTGGCCAGTTTATTAGGTACACCCATCTAGTACCGGGTCAGACCCCCCTTTGCTTCCAGAACAGCCTGAATTATTCGGGGCATGGATTCTACAAGGTATGGTGTTCAAATGTTGCTCAATTGGTATCAAGGGATTTAACGTGTGCCAGGAGAACATTCCCCATACCATTACACCACTGCCACCAGCCAGTACCATTGACACCAGGCAGGATGGGGCCATGGACTCATGCTGCTTACGTCAAATCAGTTTCTGAGATACTGGAACTGGCACGCCTGGCACCGACGATCATACCACGCTCAAAGTCACTTAGGTCACTCATTTTGCCC
This sequence comes from Coregonus clupeaformis, assembly GCF_020615455.1. Lineage (NCBI taxonomy): Eukaryota > Metazoa > Chordata > Actinopteri > Salmoniformes > Salmonidae > Coregonus > Coregonus clupeaformis. Next base: position 3,311,891 of record NC_059210.1, on the reverse strand, counting down.
ATTCTAACATTCAATCGAACAGTAACTGAATGCCTCGATGCCTGTCTGGCTGCTTTATACAGCAAGCCACGGCCACGTGACTCACTGTCTGTAGGAGCGAACCAATTTCATGAATGGGTGGTGTACCTATTAAACCGGCTGGTGAGTGTACATACACACAACACACACACACACATCATAAATATACAACAACAAACCCTAATAAACTGGCACTGAGTGAATGTTCCCTTGTCACGAATTCAGCCGAGGCTGCCCCTCCTCCTTGCTCGGGAAGGTTTAGGCGTTCGTCATCACGGGCTTACTAGCCACTACCGCTCCATTTATCATCACTCCATTTGTCTTGTCTTGTCTTGTCTTGTCAATCACACACACCTGGTGCTCATTCCCTCATTAGTCTGTCTATGTGTTCCCTCTGCCCCCTTGTCCTTTGTGAGTGATTGTTCGTTGTGAGAGTGTGTAGCTCGGTTGAGCTACTATTTACTTGTATGCAGCCAAGGTTGATTTTCCCTTGTGCTAGTTTCGTTCTGTCGCTATATGCGCTACATTATTGTACACTGAATAAACTCTTGATTGCCGGTGCCATCTACGGGAGGACGTCCGACGGGAGCTAGCCTGCCGTGACACCAGTTTGTCTTTTCCCGAACTGGTGGACAAGGCCATTCGTCTGGATAACCTGCTGGCAACCAGAGGACATCCTGGAGGAGGTCTGCCCGTTCCCGCCCCGACCGACGCAGATCCAGAGCTCATGGAGCTGGGTGGTACCGCGCACCGAGAGAGCAGAGGACGACAGCGCCAGTGCCACTCGGATGGCACGAAGGGACATTCCACCACACGTTGTCTTCAGCGCTCTTTTAGGTCAGGAGGCGGCCGGCAGGGCACTCTCGCATCACCCCAGGTATTGAGCACCCACTCTTGTTCAGAGCCCTCTGATAAGCACTGTACTATACCCATATACTTCCCTGATCACATGAGAGTTCCCCAGTGTAAGGAGCTAGTCGATTCAGGTGCAGCTGGGAACTTTATGGACAAAACTTTCGCACGCCGCCAGGGCATTTCATTAGTTTCCCTATCCATTCCATGCCCCATCAGAGCACTTGATAGTCGACCATTAGGGTCCGGGTTGATAAAGGAAGTCACGGTACCAGTCACCATGATCAAACAGGAGACGCATTGTGAGCAGGTCATTTTTTCCATCATTGAGTCTCCTGCTTTCCCTGTGATGTTAGGTATTCCATGGCTAGTACTCCACAACCCCAATTCCTCATGGCTGCAGAGGGTTCTTACGGGGTGGTCGCGAGAGTGTCAGGGTAGGTGTATGGGTGTTTCCATTGGTGCAACCACGGTGGAAGGTCCAGACGGTGCCTCCACCGTGCGCATTCCCCCCGAATACCATGATCTGGCACAAGTCTTCTCTAAAATTAAAGCGACTAAATTACCACCTCATCGGGCGGGGGATTGCGCAATAAACCTTCGGGTAGATGCTGTACCTCCTAGGAATCATGTGTATCCCCTGTCGCAGGCTATGGACACATACGTCACCGAGTCCCTGTGCCAGGGGTACATACGTCCCTCCACTTATCCCGCCTCCTCATGTTTATTTTTTGTGTAGAAGAAAGACGGCGGTCTGCGCCCCTGCATTGACTATCAACCACTGAACAAGGATACGATTAGATTTAGTTATCCTCTCCCCCTCATTCCGTCAGTGGTTGAGTCATTGCATGGAGCTCGCTTCTTCACTAAATTAGATCTCAGGAGTGCATTCAACCTGGTGCGTATCCGGGAGGGAGATGAGTGCAAGACAGCATTAAGCACAACCACGGGGCATTATGAATACCTGGTGATGCCCTATGGTTTGATGAATGTTCCCTCAGTCTTCCAGTCCTTTGTGAATGAGGTGTTTCGGGACATGCTTGGTCGCGGTGTAGTGGTCTACATCGACATCTTGGTGTATTCCGCTGCTACGCGCGCCGAGCACGTGTCCCTGGTTGGCAAAGTACAGGCCCGACTGTTGGAAAATGACCTTTATGCTAAGGCAGAAAAGTGTAAATTTTTCCAGCAGTACGTCTCCTTCCTCGGATACCGCATTTCTACCACAGGTGTGGAGATGGAGGGCGACAACATTGCAGCCGTGCGTAATTGGCAGACTCCAACCACGATAAAGGAGGTGCAGCGCTTCCTTGGCTTACCCAACTATTATCAAAGGTTTATCTGGGGCTTTGGCAAGGTCGCAGCTCCCATTACATCTCTGTTGAAGGGTGGGCCGTACCGGCTCCGCTGGTCTGTTGAGGCTGACACGGCCTTCAGTAACTAAAAGGAACTGTTCTCTTCGGCCCCGGTACTGGCTCACCCAGATTCATCACTACCGTTCGTAGTGGAGGTGGATGAGTCCAAGGTAGGGATAGGTGCTGTCTTATCCCAACGCTCGGGCACGCCACCCAAGCTCCGCCCCTGTGCCTTCTTTTCGAAGAAGCTCAGCTCTGCGGAGCAGAACTACGGCGTTGGTGATCGGGAGCTGCTGGCTGTTGTCCAAGCTTTGACGGTGTGGAGGCATTGGCTCGAGGGGGCGAAACACCCTTTCCTCGTCTGGACAGACCACCGTAACCTGGAGTACATCTGGGCAGCGAGGAGGCTGAACCCTCGCCAGGCCAGGTGGGCCCTATTCTTCACCCGGTTTGATTTCACACTGCCATACATTCTGGGTACGAAGAACATGAAGGCAGACGCACTGTCCTGGCTGTATGATACAGAGGAGAGGCCCAGAGACAATACTGCCAGACTCCTGCATTGTGGCGCTGGTAGTATGGGCGATGGATGCTGATATAGCGCAGGCATTACGCACAGATCCATCTCCACCGCAGTGTCCAGCTGGGATGCAGTACGTGCCTGCGCTTATCCGTGATCGTCTGATCTACTGGGCACACACGTCACCCTCCTCTGGTCACCCAGGTATCGGTCGTACAGTGCGCTGCCTGACCGAGAAGTACTGGTGGCCTACCTTGGCTAAGGACGTGAGGGTGTATGTTTCCTCCTGCTCAGTGTGCGCCCAGAGTAAGGCACCCAGGCACCTCCCAGCGGGTAAGTTAAAACCTTTACCAGTTCCACAACGACCATGGTCTCATTTGAGTGTGTTTTTTTTACTGACCTGCCTCTCTCTCAAGGGAACACCACCATCCTGGTCATTGTGGATCGCTTTTTGGAAGGCCTGCCGCCTCCTTCCTCTGCCCGGTCTCCCCACGGCTCTGCAAACTGCGGAGGCCCTGTTTACACACGTCTTCCGGCACTACGGGGTACCAGAGGATATAGTGTCTGACCGAGTTCCCCAGTTCACGTCAAAAGTCTGGAAGGCGTTCATGGAACGTCTGGGAGTCTCGGTCAGCCTGACCTCTGGGTTCCACCCTGAGAGTAATGGGCAGGTGGAACGGGTTAATCAGGATGTGGGTATATTCCTGAGGTCCTATTGCCAGGACAGGCCGGGGGAGTGGTCGGTGTTCCTGCCATGGGCAGAATATGCCCAGAACTCTCTCCGCCACTCCTCTACGAACCTAACGCCATTTCAGTGTGTTTTAGGTTATCAACCGGTTGTGGCACCAGAGCCAGACCGAAGCTTCTGCGGTGGATGACTGGTTTCGGCATGCGGCGGAGACGTGGAACACTTCCCATGTTCACCTCCAACTCGCCGTGCATCGTCAGAAGGCCAACGCTGACCGTCACCGCAGTGAGGCCCCCGTCTTTGTACCGGGGGATCGGGTCTGGCTCTCGACCCGGAATCTGCCCCTCTGTCTGCCCTTCCGGAAGCTGAGCCCGCGGTTTGTAGGGCCGTTCAAAGTCCTGAGGAGAATCAACAAGGTCACATATAGGTTATTACTCCCCCCTGATTACCGTATTAACCCCTCGTTTCATGTGTCTCTCCTCAGGCCGGTGGTGGCTGGTCCGCTCCAGGAGTCTGAGGTGCAGGAGTTCCCTCCATCTCCTTTGGACATCAAGGGGGCGCTGGCGTACTCTGTCCGTTCCATCCTCGATTCGAGGCGCCGGGTGGGGAGCCTTCAGTACCTCGTGGAGTGGGAAGGGTACGGAACGGTGCTGGGTCCCGGTGAGGGATATCCTCGATCCCTCTCTGCTGAGGGACTTCCATCGTCGCCATCCGACTCGCCCTGCTCCGCGTCCTCCTGGCCGTCCCGAGGCTGGTGTCGGCGCGCTGCTGGAGCGTCAAGGGGGGTACTGTCTTACTAGCCACTACCGCTCCATTTATCATCACTCCATTTGTCTTGTCTTGTCAATCACACACACCTGGTACTCATTCCCTCATTAGTCTGTGTATAAGTGTTCCCTCTGCCCCCTTGTCGTTTGTGAGTAATTGTTCATTGTGAGAGTCAGTAGCTCGGTTGAGCTACTCTTTACTTGTATGCAGCCAAGGTTAATTTTTCCCTTGTGCTAGTTTCGTTCTGTCGCTATATGCGCTACATTATTGTACACTGAATAAACTCTTGATTTCGGTGTTTTACCTCCTGTGCCTGACTCCGTCATTCACACCTCATCACATCCCTAGTATTATCAGACTGTGTGTGGAATATATTCTTATTTATGACACATTCATTACCATTATCACACAGGGTGCGTTTGTAAATTCACACTGGCAATCTAATCCAATTTGGTTTGAGAGTGCCAGAGCGCAAAATAATTTATGAATTTACGGATGCCCTAAATTCAGTTGTTATAGAGAGCAATAATAATGGTGTCTTTTTGTAGGCACTAATGGAGGCTAACCCTGCCATGTCTCGTTGGCGAAATCTTATAGGGAAATTAATGTTTTTTTTTGGATAAACACTGAAAATAAAGTCTGTGCTAAATACAGGCTTAGGAGATCTTATACATTTTGTTTTATGAGAATTCTGAAGCATTTATGTAATCAAAATAAGCACATAAAGCACATAAAAGCTTTATAATTCATGAAGGTCATGTTAACTGACTGATATTATCCCATAGAACAAAATGTATAAGATCTCCTAAGCCTGTGTTAACCTTATTTTGGTAGTTTTTTCCAAAACCCCATTCTTTCCCCATTCATTTCACTCATAGTCCCAGTCGGTATTAGACAGAACGTTGCGGCCCGCCCACCTGTGGGGAAAACAACCTGTGGTTACCTAGGTTACCCCATTGGCTCACAACAAAAAAAGATTAGTTACCGGAGTGTAACTCCAGTTCTATGAGTGGAGCGGAGCCCCATAGGGGAGCTCTGCTCCTAATGGTTTACCCTCTGCCTTACGGCAGCAGCAGCCTGAGACAAAATTATGCACACACCTACAGCCAATAGGAGTACAGGTGTCCCTTTAAGAGGGGGTGCCTCCCCTCAATCAGCCTCCCGAGATATTTTTCTTCAGCGAGACTAGAGAGGGTCGGCAGGGCCTTAAGTCCTATGGGGCTCCGCTCCACTCATAGAACTGGAGTTACACTCCGGTAACTAATCGTTCTATATCGTGGAGCTCCGCCCCATAGGGGAGCTCTGCTCCTAATGGTTTAAGGCGGCGCGTAGCGCTCCAAAATGTTCTCCCTGCCGAGCCCAACACTTCCCATCGAAACGAGAAAGTCAAGCCTAGCACTGGCTGCAACCGAGTCCCGCAGTACTGCAACTAAAAACCCCTACGGGCGTCACAATACACCGCGTCATCGGTTAAAAAACCCGCCCCACCTAGTCCAATGGCAATGCCAATGACTAGTGGGCAGATCACCAGAATAGAAGCCATACTAATCTGTACTAGCAGATAGATGTGCCTCAATATCCTGTGAAAACACTACCGACCACTAATGGAATGACGTCAAGTGTCACTCTACATTATGAACGCGGTAGACCGCCTCACTCACTCAATGGAATCCCAGAGATTAGTGGGCTGGAACAAAAACATGAGTCATACTAACTGAACAAGCAGATAGATGACCTCATATTCTGTTAATCAACGCATGCCTCTACTGTACTGATCCTGTCAGTCAGGATTCATGTCACAAAATATGTTTTCTTATCCAAAGCGGACCTGATGGAAACCCAGTCCATAGTCCTGCTTTTCCCTCTCTTCCTAGCTCCAGATCTCCCTTCAGCTATGCTGAGTACAGACCGAGCCAAAGAGTTAGAAAACACATCTGTCAAAAACACGTCTTCCTAACCAAAGCGGACCTGATGGAAACCTGAGTCCACAGTCCTGCTTCTCCTCTCTTTCTTGCTCAAGATCTCCCTTCAGCCACACTGAGTACAGATCGAGCCAGAGAATTAGAAGACATATCTAAGAGATAGAAACGGATAAATGGAGACGGCGTCGACCAGGATGCTGCTCTACAGATATCCTCTACTCCTGTTCCTCTAAAAGGGCAGTAGAAGCCGCTACTCCACGAGTGGAGTGAGCTCTGATACCCTGAGGCAATTGCCACCCTGCTACCTCATAAGCTGTCTCAATGCCTTCACAAAGCCAGTGAGACAGCCTCTGTTTTGAAAGTGGTCTACCTAGTGCAGCCGCACCGTGACACACAAACAACTGAGGCGATGACCTAATCGCTGCGGTGTGCTCGACGTAACACGCCAAAGCGCGTACCGGGCACAGGCGATGGAGCTTCTCCTCACTCCTCTCTCTATGAGGAGGAGGAGAAAAAGCCCACAGCTCCACGGTCTGTGACCTATATGAACTCTTAATAACCTTCGGCACAAATGCCGGGTTAGGACGTAACACTGCTCTGCTCAGGTCACCATTGATGGCCAGGCAGTCAGGTCTCGTCGAAAGAGCACACAAATCACTGACCCGCTTTAGCTGTAGTCAAAGCGAGCAACAGTGCTGTCTTGATAGACAGCATCTTGAGGGGTATTTGATTCAATGGCTCGAACGGCGACTTACATAGCGCTTCGAGTACCAAAGCCAAATCCCACTGAGGAAGCGTGACTCTAGGTGTTGGCCTAAGTCGCCGCGTTCCTAATAGGAAGCGTTTCACTAGAGGGTGACTAAAGACATTGTCTCTGCCAAAACCCTCATGACAAGCTGAAATCGCTGCTGCAAACACTCTAATCGTGGCAGGCGATTTTTGCTTATCAAACATGAGCTGCAGAAAATAGAGAATACTCTCCACCTGACAGCTCATGGGGTCCACACCTTGTGTGACACACCATTGTGAAAACACGTTCCATCTACTGGCATACATCTTAGAAGTGGAACTGGCACGTGAACCCTGTATGGTCCTGATCACTGCATCAGATAACCCACGGCGCTCTAGCCTGTCCCTCTCAGCAGCCAGGCCTTCAGTGGTTGGCCGATTATGGGCAATTTCCCTATCGTGCCAGCCGCCTGAGACAACGCGTCCCGTCGATGTGGAATTGGCCAAGGTGGCGCAATCAACATCTGACTCATCTCCGCAAACCACAGAGCCCCCAGCGATCGGGCGCTATCAGTATCACTGACAGCCCCCCTGACCTCACCCTGGCTAGCAGTGGGAGAATGCAGGACAGCGGAGGGAATGCATACAGGAGACCTCTCGGCCACGGTTGGTGCGCAAAGGCGTCCCTTCCCAGTGGCGGTTCGTCCCTGTTCCCTCAGAGAGAACCACAGAGGACATTGCGCGTTCACGCGTGACGCGAAATAGGTCCACCTCGGCTCTCCCGAATTGTTCCCAAATCTGGAGAACAATGTCTGGATGCAGACACCACTCGTCGTCTCGAGGACCCCCTCTTGACATGAGGTCTGCTCCTACGTTCAAGTAGCCCGGAATGTGTGCTGCTCTCAATGAGCGAAGGTGCTCGTGAGCCCACAGCCACAGTTCCTCTGCCGCCCGATGGAGAGCAGGCGACCTGACTCCACCCTGGCGATTTATGTGGGCTACTGTGGTCCGGTTGTCTGACCAGACCAGCACATCGCGACCCCGAAGGGTAGACGCGAAGTGGGTCAGAACCAGTCAAACCGTTTCCAACTCCAGGAGGTTGATGTGACGACCTGATTGAGGCCACACACCTCCTATCGCTCGTGTCTGACATGTCCCTCCCCCATCCCGTCAGGGACGCATCCGTGAATACTGGGATGTGAGAGGACACCTTTCCTATCGGGACTCCGTGCGTGAGAACGCGCAAGTTTCTCCAATAGTTTAGGTCTGCACTGAGCGAGAGGGGAACCACCACCAACCGATGACGTTGACGCAATGGGTCTAGTCTTAGTTGGGCGAACCATCGCTGCGTCCTGCGCATGTGCAGGAGTCCCAGCAGAACCACAGAGTGGGCTGACGACCCAAAAGTGACATGATCGACAGCGCCGTCACCGTGTGATTCGGACGACACTTCCTTAGGGCTAGCAACAAGGCTACCCTTCGGGGGTCCGAGATTCGAGCCCTCATCCTCACAGTGTCTAGCTGTATCCCCAGGTAGACAATCTGATGAGTGGGCCAGGGCGCGCTCTTTTTCCAATTCACAGCGAACCCCAGACTTGTGAGATGCATCACTGTCTGTGTTGTGTGAGTGATCGACAGCTCTGCTGACGGGGCGAGAACCAGTAGGTCGTCCAGGTAGGCTAGTAGCCGTATTCCCTGACGACGCAACGGTTCCAATGCCGCCTCCACACTCTTGGAAAATGTGCGAGGTGCCAGGGCGTACCCAAATGGCATCCTCGTGTATTCGTACGCCACACCTTGAAAGGCGAACCGCAGAAACTTCCTGTGACGCGGCTGAACCGGCACATGAAAGTACGCGTCCTTTAGGTCTATGCTCGTACAAAAGTCCCCTCTCTGGACACATTCCAGCAGACGTTTTGTCGTTAGCATTCGGAAGGGCCGTTTGGTTATGCTCTCGTTGAGAATGCTTAAATCCAAAATCGGCCTCACTCCCCCCGTCTTTTTGGGCACTAGGAAATAAGGCGAATATAGCCCTTTGTTCCTTTGCTCCCGGGGAACTACTGTCACCGCCTCCTTCGCCAAAAGTTCCGTAATCTCTGTCATCAGAGCGGCCACTTTGTCTGGCGTTTTCATCACCGTCTCCACCACTCCCCTGAACAGGGGTGGGGTCCGGTGGAATTGGAGAGCATAACCCTTCTGCAATGTCTGTTCTAGCCAGCGTGAGAGGGTGCAGCTTCTTCGCCACTGCCAGCAATGCTGAGAAAGTGGCTGGGCGCGAAGCTGTGGTGCATCCAGTAGGAAGGACCTGTATTCCTCTATGGCCCTTACCGCCACTGTTCCCCAACATTGAAGTGGTGGAACAGCCCAAGGTGGGCCTCCCGTGAAAGGGAGAGGAAATGCGTTCTGAGAAAGAAAGAGGAGTAGGGACGTCGGTTAAACCCGTAACCGTCGTATTCCTGCCCTCCTTGAACGCATCGCGGGTCTGAATTGCACTGACGAGGCCAAAGCCTGCGGCAGGGCACCATCCCCAGCAAGCGATTGCGTCATCTTAGGTGACTGCAATTCGCTATCAGAGCCCTTCACTACAGTACTCCTAGAAGTCTGTAGTATGAGGTCTCTATGAGGTAAAACAAGGCGGTGCCTTGATACCTTCTTAAATTTCACCTTCTGTGTGTGTTCAACTCTGCACCCCTGGTGGGTTGATTCACGCTCAGTGTGGTGAGTACTGGCTCGTTCTGTCAGGGGAGCTGATACTTTGGTTATACCCATAACGCTAGTAATCCTGCCCTCCGTGAACGTAGCATGGGTCTGAATCGCATTAACCGAGACCTTGGTCTGCGATAATGCGCCGTCCCCAGATAGCTGCTGTGTTACAATGCCTGGGGGCGCCGATACTCTGGGCACCTTGGTGACCGCGGTAATCGGGCCCTCCGTGAACGCAGCATGGGTCTGGCTCGTACTAGTGGAGACCTTAGTCTGTACTAGTGCGCCATCCCCAAATAGCGGCTGCATCCTCATGTCAGAATCTGACCGGGACTGCTGCCTTCTATGTAAAGCACTTCTTATACGTGAAGTGTGATGTGACGACCTGATTGAGGTCTTCTGGATACCTACTCTTAGTGCCTGTTCAGCAACTCACCCTCGGTGGGCTGAACGGCTCTTAGAGTGGTAAGGAAGAGAGGGTGTGATTTGAACGCTCTCGGACGTATTATGAAAAAGTGGCTCTTTTTTGACAAAGTCAGGTGGAGCCAACTCTTTATTAAACACATCAACAAAAGCATTTACATCAGCACCCGTCCCTTCAACCGAAGGGTGGGGGGGAACAGTGGGCGCGTTCGACACCATCGATGCGTCCTCCATCCTCTCCCCTGCGTCCTGTCACGTACGCCTCCTCTTGCCTCCCTTGGAGGGCCAGGTCGGCATCCTCGTCACCTCCCTCGCCGGCTGTAGTGGGGCTACCGTAGCTGCTGGGAGGGCTGAGCCCGCTCCCTTGCTGCTCGTGGCCGCCGGATGACGCCGATTACGCCACCTCGTCGTAGATCCCGGTCTACTTAGAGGGGCGGAGGTAGATGGCCTTTGGGGAGGAGGGGGGCCGAGTCGTCCTGCCAACGGCAGGTGCTTGGCCAACTGCTTCTTCTCCTCCTCCAACTTCGAAAAACGCTCCGTCGCCTCTTTGACTGCGACCCCAAAGAGGCCGTCGTCAGAGAGGGTGGCGTTCAAAAGAGACGTCCTGTCTGCCTCTTTCATGGAAGTCAAAGACAACCAGAGGTGTCGTTCCCCGACCACGGAAGTGGCCATGGATCTCCCCGCGCAGACTGCGGATGCCTGTGTAAGGTGGAGTATGGCGCCAGAAATTCTGGACGCCTCCTCCACCTCCTCCGATGCCATCTCTGTCTTACCCGTGGTTAAACGGGACAGAGAGGCCGCCAAGAGGGCAATGTTGTTAGCTGCTGCTACAGCTTGGGCTCCCAACCCAAAATACTTCTCTAACAGAAACGCTGTGAGTCGGTCCTTCTGGGATGGCAACGTGGCCTTCTTGGAAGAGGGCCAAGGGCTCGAACCCGGTACGAGATACGCCGCCATGGCGCTCTCTAACCTGGGGATTCCCTGACCCAGAAGCCTTCCTTCCACTCTCGTGAATGGGAGATACGCTTTTACAGGCGAACGCGCAGCTAAAGGTGCCTCCCACGAGCCTCCAACGTACCTAGCCAAAGAAGGCAGGAGCCACTGGCTCTGCCGCCTTCCTTGGCCTGGAATAAGGACCGCCCTCCATCATATCAACCTCCGGTGCGGAGGGAAGAGGGGGCAGCTCTATTGCCAGCCGTTGAGCAGCTCTCTCAATGAGACCCGGAAAATCCGCTCTCAGAGAGGCTGCAGCGAAAGAGAGAGCTTCTGATCTCTCAGAGCTCGTATCCCCTTCGCTATAGGGACTACAAGCCCTCTCGCTCTCCAAAGGAAAGGGGGGCTTGAAAGTATGAGGGACGGGGTCCGACTGTTCCATTGGAATGCCAGACCCTTCCTCAAAATCCCCATCTTCCCCCGAGTCTGCGCCGTCGGACGACGCCTCTGAAGCAGAGGCTAGTATCGACAATACATCCTCAAGGGGGATGTCCTCCCTGAAAAACGCCCAACGCTGCTTCCTCTCCTTTAAAGAAAGGAGGGCGCAGGAGGCGCAATTCGGGGGACTGCAGACGCCTTCCTTGGCATGCTGGGATCCCAAACACACGAAACATAAGTCGTGGTGGTCACCGGCCGCCATGGAAGTGCATCTGCACTGAGCTCTGAAAAGAGCTTTTGGGGGTGGAAATTCTCCTGGTGTGCTCATTTAGACGACGTTGATGACTGGAATATCAACGGCGTTTTCGTCCTGAATCTTCGTGCTTCGTCTCTTCTTGGCTCTTCAGTCTAGTCATCCAGTCGCTGAAGAAAAAGGGAGGCTGATTGAGGGGAGGCACCCCCTCTTATAGGGACACCTGTACTCCTATTGCATGTAGGTGTGTGCATAATTTTGTCTCAGGCTGCTGCTGCCGTAGGGCAGAGGGTAAACCATTAGGAGCAGAGCTCCCCTATGGGGCGGAGCTCCACGATATAGAACGTCAACTTTTTCAAACACTTATTTTGTGTGTAAATTACAATACTACATTTAGAAAAGTACAAGATTTATAAAGATTACTTTTCAACATTGCCTGCTCCCTAGCGTTGTCAATATTGTAGGGCTTGCCTCAGGCACGGTGCTAGCAGCCACGTGAGTGCTAGCTAGCTACCGACCAGAACATTAAGCTACAAGTAGTGAGTGTAGTTAAAAATGGACTATACTAAACAAGTTAAATGTCTTACCTGTGATGAAATGTTTTCCACACACATAGCTACAGTATGTGTAACCTACTTGGACACCGGGTCCCCACATTTCCCACTCTCCCACGCTGAATAGCCTGAAGCCACAGAACATTGCGAACCAATGGTAAGGATTTTTGACCTGGTTACATGTATATTAAACAACACAGTAGCTTTTTGTCATGTTTTGTTATTTCTGTGAAACAAAAAAATTGACGGCGAAGATGTCTCTTTTACAATGGGGGTCAATGGGAAACAATGTTTGATTTCCCCAATTTGTGTGCGTGGTCGAGGATCATTCCTTGTTATGACGTGAAAATCAACTCGGAGTATAGGAATGGCTGAACGAACTAGAGGTTTCATTTCCATTTTTTAGGACTACAAACGTGCGTGCTCTATGACAGGGTATAGTAAACGTTGGCAAAAACACTACATTAAATGGATGCCAGTGACACAGTTACAGTCACTAACCCTCTTGATAACATGAAAACAGTCTAACCATCTCTGCTAGGGTGAGTAGAGTGAGGTGTTCTCTCATTTCTGTCTGGAAGTACAGTTGAAGTCGGAAGTTTACATACACCTTAGCCAAATACATTTAAACTCAGATTTTCACAATTCCTGACATTTAATCCTAGTAAGAATTCCCTGTCTTAGGTCAGTTAGGATCACCAATTTATTTTAAGATTGTGAAATGTCAGAATAATAGTAGAGAGAATTATTTTTTTCAGCTTTTATTTATTTCATCACATTCCCAGTGGGTCAGAAGTTTACATACACTCAATTAGTATTTGGTAGCATTGCCTTTAAATTGTTTAATTTGGGTCAAACGTTTCGGGTAGCCTTCCACAAGCTTCCCACAATAAGTTGGGTGAATTTTGGCCCATTCCTCCTGACAGAGCTGGTGTAACAGAGTCAGGTTTGTAGGCCTCCTTGCTCGCACACGCTTTTTCAGTTCTGCCCACAAATTTCTATAGGATTGAGGTCAGGGCTTTGTGATGGCCACTCCAATACCTTGACTTTGTTGTCCTTAAGCCATTTTGCCTCAATTTCGGAAGTATGCTTGGGGTCATTGTCCATTTGGAAGACCCATTTGCGACCAAGCTTTAACTTCCTGACTGATCTCTTGACGTGTTGCTTCAATATATCCCCATAATTTTCCTTCCTCTTGATGCCATCTATTTTGTGAAGTGCACCAGTCCCTCCTGCAGCAAAGCACCCCCACAGCATGATGCTGCCACCCCCATGCTTCACGGTTTGGATGGTGTTCTTCGGCTTGCAAGCCTTCCCCTTTTTCCTCCAAACATAATGATGGTCATTATGGCCAAACAGTTCTATTTTTGTTTCATCAGACCAGAGGACATTTCTCCAGAAGGTACGATCTTTGTCCTCATGTGCAGTTGCAAACCGTAGTCTGGCTTTTTTATGGCGGTTTTGGAGCAGTGGTTTCTTCCTTGCTGAGCAGCCTTTCAGGTTATGTCGATATAGGACTCGTTTTACTGTGGATATAGATACTTTTGTACCTGTTTCCTCCAGCATCTTCACAAGTTCCTTTGCTGTTGTTCTGGGATTGATTTGCACTTTTTGCACCAAAGTACGTTCATGCCTAGGAGACAGAACGCGTCTCCTTCCTGAGCGGTATGATGGCTGCGTGGTCCCATTGTCACGGATGCCGCCGAGGCTGCTCCTCCTCCTTGCTCGGGCAGGCTTCGGCGTTCGTCGTCCCGGAGTACTAGCTGCTACTGCTCGATGTTTTCGATGTTTGTTTTGTAATGTCTAGTTGGTACACCTGTTTCGTATTCTGTATTGATTATGTTACATATAAGTTTCCTTGTTTTATGTTTGCCTTTGTGTGTTATTGTCCGCGTGTCCTGTATGTATGGTTGTTATTGATCATCCTGTTTATTACGCACTCCGCGTATTATCCTCCTCTTGTGTTTTGGAGGCTTTTGTTTTGTGCGTATTTTTGGAAAGTAAAGCAGTCGTTACTGATCTTCTGTGTCCTGCGCCTGACTTCACCGCTGCATACACTTCAGCAATTTGACAGAATAACACACCACCCATGGAGTCAGCAGGAGCAGCGGCGGTGACCGAGTCACTGGAGGATCGGGTCAGCAGCCAGGACGCCATGATCCATAGACTCGGCTCCGCCATGCAAGATGTGATGGACACCCTGTGCCGATGGGAAAGAGGAGGCTTGCCCACACCACCTCCTACATTACCACCACCATCGGCCAGCCCCATCGTACCATCTCCGGAGTCCAGTGGGATTCGGCTCTCGCTCCCGAGGGCATATGATGGCACCGCAGCCGGGTGTCAGGGGTTCCTACTTCAAGTGGAACTCTACCTGGCAACCATACACCCGGCGCCCTCGGGATACGAGAGCATTTCCGCCCTCATCTCCTGTCTATCCGGCAAGGCGTTGGAGTTGGCCAATGCCGAATGGAGGGGAATAGACGCCGCCACCATCAGCTACGCAGAGTTCTCCCGCCGCTTCAGGGCTGTTTTCGATCATCCCCCAGAGGGTGGCGGGGGAGCGTCTGTTCCACCTCCGACAGGGGAAGAGGAGCGCACAAGAGTTCGCCCTGGACTTCCGGACTCTAGCGGCGGATGCGGGGTGGAATGAGAGGGCCCTCATCGACCACTATCGGTGCAGCCTGCGAGAGGACGTTCGATGAGAGTTGGCCTGCAGGGACACCAATCTAAACTTCGATCAGTTGGTGGACATGTTGATCCGTCTGGATACCCTGCTGGCTACCCGCGGACGTCCGGAGTTGGGGCCGTCCATTCCATCCCCCAGCACCTCCGAGCCGAGCCCTATGGAGCTCGGGGGTGCTGGCGCTAGAGAGAGGAGGAGAGAGATCCGGAGGGAGGCCGTCCTCTGCACCAACTGTGGCCGTAGAGGACACACTGTGGTTCGGTGCTGGGGAGGGCCTCCAGGGGATCGAGGCAATAGGCCACGCACTGGGGAGTCATTCCTGGTGAGTAGGCGCCCAACTCACCCAGAGCTCTCTGTTGTTCACCTGTGTATACCAGTAGTATTTCCCCAGGTTGCATCTCATTCCCAGCATAAGGCGCTAGTCGATTCAGGCGCAGCTGGGAATTTTATTGATCGTAATTTTTGTGTTAAGTTAGGGATTCCCCTCCTACCAGTAGATGTGCCCTTTCCTATTCATGCCCTAGATAGCCGTCCGTTGGGATCTGGGTTGATTAGGGAGGTCACAGCGCCACTAAAGATGAAGACGCAGGGGGATCATGAGGAGATCATTCAGTTGTATCTGATCGACTCTCCTGCGTATCCCGTGGTGCTGGGACTTCCTTGGTTAATCTCCCATGACCCCACCATTTCGTGGCAACAGAGGGCTCTCAAGGAGTGGTCTGACCAGTGTGTCGGGTGGTGTCTAGGTGTTTCCGTAGGGGCGACCACGGTGGGAAGTCCGAACCAAGTGCCCGCACTGCACATTCCTCCTGAGTATGATGATTTGGCACTCGTGTTCAGCAAGACGAGGGCGACGCGATTGCCACCTCATAGACAGGGGGATTGTGCGATAGACCTCCAGGCAGGTGCTGCACTTCCGCGTAGTCATGTGTATCCTCTGTCTCAAGAGGAGACGGCGGCTATGGAGACATACATAGCCGAGTCTCTGAGACAGGGATACATCGCCCCTCCACTTCTCCTGCGTCCTCGAGTTTCTTTTTGTGAAGAAGAAGGAGGGAGGGTTGCGCCCGTGTATTGATTACCGTAGTCTCAATCAGATCACTGTTAAATACAGTTATCCTCTCCCTCTGATTGCGAGTATGACGGAATCATTACACGGAGCGCGTTTCTTCACAAAACTGGATCTCAGGAGCGCCTACAACTTGGTGCGCATTAGGGAGGGAGATGAATGGAAGACAGCATTTAGTACCACCTCGGGTCACTATGAGTATCTCGTCATGCCATACGGGTTAATGAATGCTCCTTCAGTCTTCCAATCCTTTGTGGACGAGATCTTCCGGGATTTGCATGGGCAGGGTGTAGTGGTGTATATTGACGACATTCTAGTGTACTCTTCCACTTCACCGCTGCATACACTTCAGCATTTTGACACCCATGGTGTTTATACAATAATAATAATAATAATATGCCATTTAGCAGACGCTTTTATCCAAAGCGACTTACAGTCATGCGTGCATACATTTTTGTGTATGGGTGGTCCCGGGGATCGAACCCACTACCTTGGCGTTACAAGCGCCGTGCTCTACCAATTGAGCTACAGAGGACCGCATAAAGCGTACTATTGTTTGTACAGATGAACGTGGTACCTTCAGGTGTTTGGAAATTGCTCCCAAGGATGAACCAGACTTGTGAAGGTCTACCATTTTTTTTCTGAGGTCTTGGCTGATTTCTTTTGATTTTCCCATGATGTCAAGCAAAGAGGCACTGAGTTTGAAGGTAGGCCTTGAAATACATCCACAGGTACACCTCCAATTGACTCAAATGATGTCAATTAGCCTATCAGAAGCTTCTAAAGCCATGACATCATTTTCTGGAATTTTCCAAGCTGTTTAAAGGCACAGTCAACTTCGTGTATGTAAACTTCTGACCCACTGGAATTGTTATACAGTGAATTATAAGTTAAATCATCTGTCTGTAAACAATTGTTGGAAAAATTACTTGTGTCATGCACAAAGTAGATGTCCTAACCGACTTGCCAAAACTATAGTTTGTTAACAAGAAATTTGTGGTGGTTGAAAAACAAGTTTTAATGACTCCAACCTAAGTGTTTGTAAACTTCCGACTTCAACTGTAGCTAGCAAGCTAGCCAACTTTAGCCAGTTAGCTTGGGTGCTTGACTGCCATTGTGAGATCAAACCGCTCTGACCTAACCTACTCCTGGGCCAGAGCATCCAGTGTGTGCTCTGAACACACTGAGAGCTGAACGCTCTGAGAGCGAAACACTCTCTGAATTTACAAACGGACAATCTGATAATACTTACGATGGCCCAGAGTGCCCTTTGACAAACTGGAGGCAATTTACGAACACACACACAGTATAAGCCCAAAACAGTTTAGAGTTTAAATTGCATTTCAACTGGTATTCAGTATGACAGTTAGACAATTTTTTGTAAAACACAGAACATGCTGGCAAACTTTAGAAGGCGAGGGGGAACATTCAAATCTATTTCTACTTGCCTTTTATCTACAGTAGTCATCACGATTACATGTTCTCATGCTTTGAGAGTAAAGTCATAGCTTGTAAAAGCAGTGATTACCTCACCCCATTATACACGGACTGTGAGGGGAGGAGAGCGGCCTGTTCCAAAGAGAGAGACATTCTTTCCACTTTAGTAGGGAGAGAGATGGTAATTAGACCACCCTGAACAACCAAAGAGACCAGCTTCTTCCAAATGGGAACGCTTTCTTCACACTTCCTATTTTTCCTTCCTTTTCTTACTCATTCTTACTCCCTCACTTACTCTAATTCAAACCACAACTTACTGAGAAACATGACAAACCATATTATAACGTTTTTAACACTGAGTCAATATTAGCTGGGAATTGGGGAGCTCATATAGTTATCATCAATAATAAGGCATGCTTCACTGTGATGATGTGACTGAGATGATGACCACAAAGTTCTTAGATGACTGTCGTTACTAAAGTACAGTGCATTTGGAAAGTATTCAGATGTCTTGACTTTTTCAACATTTTGTTACGTTACAGCCTTATTCTAAAATGGATTCAATAGTTTTTTTCCCTCATCAACCTAAACACAATACCCAATAATGACAAAGCAAAAATAGGCTTTTAGAAAATGTTGCAAATGTATTAAAAATAAAAACAGAAATTTACATTTACAAAAGTATTCAGACCCTTTACTCAGTATTTGTCACGCCCTGGCTCTGGGGACTCTAGTATGTTGAGCCAGGGTGTGAGTTTTCATTTGTTTTTCGTTCTAGTTTAGTATTTCTATGTTGGCCAGTGTGGTTCTCAATCAGAGGCAACGTGTATCAGCTGTTGCTTGTTGTCTCTGATTGGGAACCATACTTAAGCAGCCAGTTTTCCCACAGTGTTTGTGGGATCTTTTTCCAATTAGGTTTGTGTTTGATCCAAGGACGTCACGTTATCGTTTTGTTGTTTTTGTTTGTGTATCATTTAATAAAAAGTATGTTCACCTTCCACGCTGCGCCTTGGTCCTCTGTTCCCGACGATCGTGACAGAAGATCCCACCATACCTGGACTAAGCAGCGTGAAGAGGAGAGAGGATGGACTTTGGAGCAGTGGAGTAAGAGTCTCGACTGGGCCAAGCCAAATGAAGAGCAGAGAGGTTGGACTTTGAAGCAGTGGAGTGAGTGTCTGGCTAGAGACATGGAGGCCTGGTCCAAGAGGAGAGCCGCCCAGAAATTTTTTAGGGGGGTGCTCACGCCGTGGACGACGGGGCAGCAGGAGGCCGCGATAGAGCGGTCCAGCGGGTTGGCAGAGGAGGCCGCCAGGTTAAGGGGGCCACTGGTCACAAAGGGGAAGGAAAGTGTAGAGGCACGGCGAGAGGTACTGGGGTTGTTACCAGTCCGGTCCGGCCCGTTCCTGATCCCCGCGTAGGGCCAGTGGTGTGTGTCCCCAGTACGGTCCGGCCTGTTCCTGTCCCTCGCATCGAGCCTGTGGTGCCCGTCGCCAGCCCGGTCCGGCCTGTTCCTGCTCCCCGCATCGAGCCTGTGGTGCGCTTCGCCAGCCCGGTCCGGCCCGTTCCTGCTCCCCGCACCAAGTCAGTGGTGCGCTTCGTCAGCCCGGTCCGGCCCGTTCCTGCTCCCCGCACCAAGTCAGTGGTGCGCTCGTCAGCCCGGTCCGCCCGGGCTCCTGCTCCCCGCACCAAGTCAGTGGTGCGCTCGTCAGCCCGGTCCGGTCCGCTCCTGCTCCCCGCACCAAGTCAGTGGTGCGCTTCGTCAGCCCGGTCCGGCCCGGCTCCTGCTCCCCGCACCAAGACAGTGGTGCGCTCGTCAGCCGGTCCGCCCGCTCCTGCTCCCCGCACCAAGTCAGTGGTGCGCTTCGTCAGCCCGCTCCGGCCCGCTCCTGCTCCCCGCACCAAGTCAGGGGTGCGTTTCGTCAGCCCGGCTCGGCCCGATCCTGCTCCCCACACCAAGCCAGTGGTGTGCGTCGTCAGTCCGGCACAGCCCGTGCCTGTTCCACCGGTGCCTGGTTCGGCACGGGTCAGCTGCTTCACGCCGGAGCTAGAGCAATCCGCTCCACCAGTGTGCAGTCCAGCTCCGGTCAGCAGGGCCAGACCGGACCAGGGGTACTTTGGGGGGTTAGAGAGGGAGTGGGGATCATGCCCGAGCCGGATCCGCCGCCAAGGCGGAGTGCCCACCCGGTCCCTCCCTGTGGTGTTTGGTTGGCGTGGTCGGAGTCCGCGCCTTTGGGGGGGGGTACTGTCACGCCCTGGCTCTGGGGACTCTAGTATGTTGAGCCAGGGTGTGAGTTTTCATTTGTTTTTCGTTCTAGTTTAGTATTTCTATGTTGGCCAGTGTGGTTCTCAATCAGAGGCAACATGTATCAGCTGTTGCTTGTTGTCTCTGATTGGGAACCATACTTAAGCAGCCAGTTTTCCCACAGTGTTTGTGGGATCTTGTTCCAATTAGGTTTGTGTTTGATCCAAGGACGTCACGTTATCGTTTTGTTGTTTTTGTTTGTGTATCATTTAATAAAAAGTATGTTCACCTTCCACGCTGCGCCTTGGTCCTCTGTTCCCGACGATTGTGACAGTATTTTGTTGAAGCACCTTTGCAGCGAGTACAGCCTCGAGTCTTCTTGGGTATGACGCTAGAATTTTGGCACACCTGTATTTGGGGAGTTTCTCCCATTCTTCTCTGCATATCCTCTCAAGCTCTGTCAGATTGGATGGGGAGTGTCGCTGCACAGCTATTTTCAGGTCTCTCCAGAGATGTTCGATCGGGTTTAAGTCCGGGCTCTGGCTGGGACACTCATTTACATTTACATTGACATCATTTAGCAGACGCTCTTATCCAGAGCGGCTTACAAATTGGTGCATTCAACTTATGATAGCCAGTGGGACAACCGATTTTCTTTTTTTCTATTTTTTATGGGGGGGGTAGAAGGATTACTTTATACTATTCCAGGTATTCCTTAAAGAGGTAGCGTTTCAAGTGTCTCCAGAAGTGGTCAGTGACTCTGCTGTCCTGGCGTCGTGGGGGAGCTTGTTCCACCATTGGGGTGCCAGAGCAGCGAATAGCTTTGACTGGGCTGAGCGGGAACTGTCCTTCTGTAGAGGTAGGGGAGCTAGCAGGCCAGAGGTGGATGAACGTAGTGCCCTCGTTTGGGTGTAGGGTCTGATCAGAGCCTGAAGGTAAGGAGGTGCCATTCCCCTTACAGCTCCGTAGGCAAGCACCATGGTCTTCTAGTAGATGCAAGCCTCAACTGGAAGCCAGTGGAGTGTGCGGAGGAGCGGGGTGACATGAGAGAACTTGGGAAGGTCGAACACCAGACGGGCTGCGGCGTTCTGGATAAGTTGTAGGGGTTTAATGGCACAGGCAGGGAGCCCAGCCAACAGCGAGTTGCAGTAATCCAGACGGGAGATGACAAGTGCCTGGATTAGGACCTGTGCCTAATCTAGTGCCTGGATTAGGACCATCCCCACACTCAAGGACATTCAGAGACTTGCCCCTAAGCCACTCCTGCGTTGTCTTGGCTGTGTGATTAGGGTTGTTATCCTGTTGGAAGGTGAACCTTTGCCCCAGTCTGAGGTCCTGAGCGCTCTGGAGCATGTTTTCATCAAGGATCTCTCTGTACTTTGCTCTGTTCATATTTCCCTCGATCCTGACTAGTCTCCCAGTCCCTGCCGCTGAAAAACATCCCCACAGCATGATGCTGCCACCACCATGCTTTACTGTAGGGATGGTGCCAGGTTTCCTCCAGATGTGACGCTTGGCATTCAGGCCAAATAGTTCAATCTTGGTTTCATCAGACCAGAGAATCTTGTTTCTCATGGTCTGAGAGTCCTTTAGGTGCCTTTTGGCAAACTCCAAGCTGGCTGTTATGTGCCTTTTATTGAGGAGTTGCTTCCGTCTGGCCACTCTACCATAAAGGCCTGATTGGTGGAGTGCTGTAGAGATGGTTGTCCTTGTGGAACGTTCTCCCATCTCCACAGAGGAACTCTGGAGCTCTGTCAGAGAGACCATCAGGTTCTTGGTCACCTCCCTGACCAAGGCCCTTCTCCCCCGATTGCTCAGTTTGGACGGGCGGCCAATTACTTTGACCTCATGGCTTGGTTTTTGCCCTTACATGCACTGTCAACTGTGGGACCTTATATCAACAGGTGTGTGCCTTTCCAAATCATGTCAAATCAATTGAATTTACCACAGGTGGACTCCAATCAAGTTGCCCTTGAGCTCAATTTCGAGTCTCATAGCAAAGGGTCTGAATACTTATGTAAATAAGGTATTTCTGTTTTTAAAAAATATATACATTTGCAAAAATTTCTCAAAACCTGTTTTTGCTTTGTCATTATGGGGTATTTTGTGTAGATTGATGAGGAAAACATTTTAGAATAAGGCTGTAACGTAACAAAATGTGGAAAAAGGGAAGGGGTCTGAATACTTTCCGAATGCACTGTATAACTACGAGGCCATGGCCAGAGTGCTGGTAGTGAGATGCTCCTCATTACATGGTAACCCAGTTGGATGACTGTCAGTGTTATACAGTGCATTCGGAAAGTATTCAGACCCCTTGTCACGCCTATTTCCTCTCCCCCTCTCCAGCGCTCGACATCGCCGGTCTACTAGCCACCGGTCCTGGCAACCATCATTACGCACACCTGCTCCCCATCATTACACACACCTGCTCTCCATTATTACGCACACCTGGACTTCATCATCATCTTGATTACCTTCCCTTTATTTAGCCCTCAGTAGCCTCAGTCATCAGGCAGTATTGGTTTGCTTTCATGTTCAGTATGCATCTCCTGTTTTGTTCATTTGCCTTTCATCATTGTTTTTAAACTCTTCTTCTGCACCTGCTTCCTGACTCCCTGTGTAGACGTGACGGAATACTGCCTCGCAATTTGGAAGCAACAGAAGATAAAACCATCTTCCAGACGGTCAATGAACAGGTTCATCTACTCCACCAACACCACGACCAGCTGGTGCAACTGGGTACGGCCATGGAGGAGGTCCTCCGCGTTCTCCACCGTCTCAACACCACCAGCGAGGCTCTCCATACCCCTGGTCGTCACAGTGAGCCAGTCCCCCAGCCTACCCAGCCGTCCGCCCAGGTCAGCGATGCCCGACTGTCCCTTCCGGAGAAGAAGTGGGTAACGGCCGCCTGTGGGCTATGGCCGTCTGGAGTGGGCTATGGCCGTCTGGGTGAGAGGAGAGGAGGAGCTGAGTTCCTATGAGAGGTTCATGGCTCTGTTCAGGGCAATCTTCGACCATCCTCCAGAGGGCAAAGAGGGAGGTGAGCAACTTCTCCAACTCCAGCAGGGTGCCCAGAATGTTGCAGTGTACGCCCTCACCTTTCAGACTGTGGCAGCCTCCAGCGGATGGAATGAGCCGGCGCTTCCAGCCCATCAATCGTTCCTCCCGTATCGTTGGCCCCGTGTTTTGGGACGTAAATGTGGACATCCCCAGGCTCTGGAGAGGGAACCCACTCCTGCTACCTGCCCTCAGAACGCATCTACGTCCCCACGGAGGTAAGAGATCGACTGTTGACCTGGGCACACACATCCCTTGCCGCTGGACACCCAGGTATCACCCGCACTATCCAATCTCTCTTGGCGCAGGATGTAGCCCGCTCTGTCAATCCTGCTCCATATATGCCCAAACGAAATCTTCCCAGCACGCTCCAGCAGGGAAACTACTTACCCTTCCCGTGTCTCAGCAGCCTTGGTCCCATCTGTTCATAGACTTCGTTACTGATCTCCCCCCGTCTGATGGTTTCACCACTGTTATGGTTGTTGTGGACAGATTCTCAAAATCCTGCCATTTTATCCCTCTCTCTGGTCTCCCTACAGCTCTCCAGGTCACCGAGGCACTGTTCCAGAAGGTCTTCCGGCACTATGGCCTTCCGGAGGACATCGTCTCCGACCGTGGCCCTAATTCAGGACACTAGTGCCACGTCCAACCTCACATCTGGGTACCGGCCTCAGTCCAACAGGCAGGTGGAGAGGACCAACCAGGAGCTGGGGAGGTTCCTAAGGAGTCACTTCGAGGACTGACAGGGGAGTGGGCCCAGTTCCTTCCCTGGGCAGAGTACGCCCAGAACTCACTTTGTCACTCCTCCACCGGGCTGACTCCTTTCCAGTGCGTCCTGGAATATCAGCCGGCCCTGGCTCCGTGGACTCCGAGCCAGACTGAGGCCCCTGCGTTGGGTGAGTGGTTCCGGATCACTGTATTGCAGTGCAGTGTAGTTAGGCTCTCGTCTTCCATCCTGGTGATCACGTCTAGCTCTCCACCAGGAACACCCACTCCACCTGCCCTGCCGGAAGCTGAGCCCCCAGTTTGTGGGTTCCTTCAAGGTCCTCCGGAGGGTCAATGAGGTAACATACCGTTTACAACTTCCCACCAACTACCGGATCTCACCCTCTTTTCATGTTTCCCTCCTCAGGCCGGTGGTTCCTGATCCCCTGGCTGATGCCATTCCATGCGACACCCCTCCACCTCCCCTGGACATCGATGGAACCCCTGCCTACGCCATCAGGTTCCTATTGGACACTCGACATCATGGGGGTCTGCTTCAGTACCTGGTGGACTGGGAGGGGTAAGGCCCAGAGAAGCGCTGTTGGGTCCCGGCGGCCGACATCCTGGACCCTAACATCGTCCGGGATTTCCATCTCCGCCGTCCGTCCCGCTCTTCGCCCTCGGGTCCGTCCTCCTGGCCGGCGTCGTCCTGTGGCTGGAGCCGCGCGTCGGGGGTACTGTCACTCCTACTCCCTCTCCCCCTCTCCAGCCAGCGCTCAACGTCGCCGGTCTACTAACCACCGGTCCTGGCAACCATCAGTACGCACACCTGCTCCCCATCATTACACACACACCTGCTCCCCATCATTACACACACCTGCTCCCCATCATTACGCACACCTGCTCCCCATCATTACACACACACCTGCTCCCCATCATTACACACACCTGCTCCCCATCATTAAACACACACCTGCTCCCCATCATTACACACACCTGCTCCCCATTATTACGCACACACCTGCTCCCCATCATTACGCACACCTGCTCCCCATCATTACACACACCTGCTCCCCATCATTACACACACCTGCTCCCCATCATTACACACACACCTGCTCCCCATCATTACACACACCTGCTCCCCATTATTACGCACACACCTGCTCCCCATCATTACACACACCTACTCCCCATTATTACGCACACACCTACTCCCCATCATTACGCACACCTGCTCCCCATCATTACACACACCTGCTCCCCATCATTACACACACCTGCTCCCCATCATTACACACACACCTGCTCCCCATCATTACACACACCTGCTCCCCATTATTACGCACACACCTGCTCCCCATCATTACACACACCTGCTCCCCATTATTACGCACACACCTGCTCCCCATCATTACGCACACCTGCTCCCCATCATTACACACACCTGCTCCCCATCATTACACACACCTACTCCCCATCATTACACACACCTGCTCCCCATCATTACACACACCTACTCCCCATCATTACACACACCTACTCCCCATCATTACACACACCTACTCCCCATCATTACACACACCTACTCCCCATCATTACACACACCTACTCCCCATCATTACACACACCTACTCCCCATCATTACACACACCTACTCCCCATCATTACACACACCTACTCCCCATCATTACACACACCTACTCCCCATCATTACACACACCTACTCCCCATCATTACACACACCTGCTCTCCATTATTACGCACACCTGGACTTCATCATCACCATCATTACCTTTCCTTTATTTAGCCCTCAGTAGCCTCAGTCACCAGGCAGTATTGGTTTGCTTTCATGTTCAGTACGCATCTCCTGTTTTTTTCATTTGCCTTCCATCACTGTTATTAAACTCTCCTTCTGCACCTGCTTCCTGACTCCCTGCGTATACGGTGACACCCCTTCCCTTTTTCCTCATCAATCTATACACAATACCCCATAATTACAAAGCGAAAACAGGTTTTTAGAAGAAAAACATCTAGGAAACCATACACAAGATTAATAATATGACCAAATATTGAGAAAGAGGTAATCATTTCATGGAGTCTGTGAAGGAAGAAACCACATGAAAAAGTGGTAAACAAGTTAAATAAATAAAAACGGATTTTCACAAAGTCAAATTAATTTATTGTGTTAAAGGTTTGGTTTTCTAAACCAGAGTACTGTATATTGTTTTATACATCAGTTGGGGTCTCTATAAGCTACAATATGAGGTCCTAAACCTAGCATGAAGTACATCCTTGTAGCTGTGTGGGCTAATAGTCAACATGTTTGCCTTGGGGTAAGTTGAGCCAATGGCAATAGGGTAAGTTGAAGGAATGGCCACCATACCCCATACAAATAATGATTACATTTAGTCAGTTTATGCATAATATGCATGGTATTTTTGCAATGTGTCATGCATATGAACTCAAGATAGTGGATTGTTATTGTTACAGAGCAGACATCATCATGCCCTGTGTATAAAAACGTAAAACAAGCAGGGTTCTAGCCACCCTTGAGGTTCTTAATAGAGCAGCCAAGGCAGTGAGAGAAGGGAAGAAGTCAATTTGAGCAGCAGCAAGGGATGAAAAAATAGACTGAATGACACTGAAGAGGTACATTGACAAAAAAAGAAAATGAACATGAACCTGTGCGAAAAAGAGGCTATGATAGTCACACAAGGTCTTATCTGATGACATGGAGTCTGAGCTTGCTAAACACATCTAGAATCTCGCGGACCAGTTTCATTGGCTTAGTAGCCTCCAATGCACAGAACTTGCCTACGAATTGGCACATCGAAACAACATCCCTGTCCCAGCCAACTGGTCAAGAAATGGAAGGGTAAGTGACATTGAAGAGAGCGCTCTACACTGAATGGCCAAAACATTAGGACCAGAGGTTCCCAAACCTTTTCACTCAGGGCCCCACTTCCAGCATTGGGGAACATTGGTCCTCTGTAGCTCAATTGGTAGAGCATGGCGCTTGTAACGCCAGGGTAGTGGGTTCGATCCCCGGGACCACCCATACATAAAAAATTTATGCACACATGACTGTAAGTCGCTTTGGATAAAAGCGTCTGCTAAATGGCATATTATTATTATTATTATAACATCCTGCGCCCTCCCCTGTGTGCGCACGCATGCGCCACGCCTATTTCTATGGGCACAAGCACTGTTCATGACACAAACTGTTCACACCCTTCTTGTTGGTGGAGAGAATTTTGCATTTTTAAAGCTTATTTCCTGCAATTCTACACATTTTGTCATGGGTTGCAAATAAAATGTTGCAGTGTTAAAGCAAAAAAAAAATGCAATTCTATACACAAAATTACAACAATATCTATGGGCTAAAAAACCTAAATAAAAAAAATTTAAGCTGACATGGGCTAGTTGATCTGGACATGCAATGACTAACATGACAAGAGGAACTGATGATGCACTACCCAATTCCGAAATTGCACCTTGCGCATTCTACTATTACAACTTTAAAGAGTTTGGGAACCACTGTAAGACTGACCAGGTGAATCCAGGTGAAAGCTATTATCCGTTATTGGTGTCACCTGTTAAATCCACTTCAATCAATATAGATGAACGGGAGGAGACAGGTTAAAGAAATATTTTTAAGCCTTGGGACAATCGAGACATTGATTGTGTATGTGTCCCATTCAGAAGGTGAATGGGCAAGACAAAATATTTAAGTGCCTTTGAACAGCGTATGGTAGTAGTTGCCAGGCACACCAGTTTAAGTGTGTCAAGAACTGCAATGCTGCTGGGTTTTTCATACTCAACAGTTTCCTGTGTGTATCAAAAATGGTCCACCACCCAAAAGACATCCAGCCAACTTGACACAACTGTGGGAAGCATTGGAGTCAACATGGGCCAGCATCCCTGTGGAACGCTTTCAATACCATGCCCCAACAAATTGAGTCTGTTCTGAGGGCAAAAGGGGGTGAAACTCAATAAGGAAGGCGTTCCTTATGTTTTCTACACTTAGTGTATATCTGAATATAGCATACATTTAAGATATACAATATACCACACCCCCATTACATGAATGAAACTTTCACCTACCAGCACCATCACCCACTGTCACAGAACATCATCACCCACTTACCCCAAGGTGGCTCAACTTACCCTGTCCCTATACTCAATTTACTCAATACCCTGGGTCAATTGTTCCAAGATACCACTTTTTTTGGGCAAGCTATGTTTTCAAAACTGTTTACATTAATTCTGATTATTTCCTGGGATACACAACATCCTGAAATATACAGTTCCTTCAGAAAGTATTCACACCACTTGACTTTTTCCACATTTTGTTGTGTTGATTTAAATGTCAATGATCTACACAAAATACTCTGTAATCTCAAAGTGGAAGAAAAATTCAAACATTTGTAAAACACTAATATACAGAATCTTGATTAGATAAGTATTCAACCTCTTGAGTTAATCCATGTTAGAATCACCATTGGCAGCGATTACAGCTGTGAGTCTTTCTGAGCTTTCTAAGAGCTAAGAACTTTCCACACCTGGATTGTGCAACATTTACCCATTCTTCCAGCTCTGTCAAATTGGTTGTTGATCATTGCTAGACAACCATTTTAGGTCTTGCCATACATTTTCAAGCAGATTTAAGTTAAAATCTGTAGCTCAGACACTCAGGAACATTCACTGTCTTCTTGGTAAGCAATTATAGTGTAGATTTAGCCTTCTGTTTTAGGTTATTGTCCTGCTGAAAGGTGAAATCATCTACCATTGTCTGGTGGAAAACAAACTGAACCAAGTTTTCCTCTAGGATTTTGCGTGTGGTTAGCTCTATTCTGTTTCTTTTTCATTCTGAAAACCCCCACAGTCTTTAACAATTTCCAGCATACCCATAACATGATGCAGCCACCACTATGCTTGAGAATATGGAGAGTGGTAATTAGTAATGTGTTGTATTGAATTTTCCCCAAACATAAAACTTTGTAAATCTTGACAAAAAGTTAATTGCATTGCGAATTATTTTGCTGTATTACTTTAGTGCCTTGTTGAAAGCAGGATGCATGATTTGGAATATTTGCATTCTGTACAGGCTTCCTTATTTTCACTCTGTCAATTAGGTTAATATTGTGGAGTAAATACAATGTTGTTGATTCATCCTCAGTTTTCTCCTATCACAGCCATTAATCTCTGTAACTGTTTTAAAGTCACCATTGGCATCATGGTGAAATTCTTTAGTGTTGTCCTTCCTCTCTAGCAACTGAACTAGGAAGGACGCTTGTATATTTTTAGTGATTGATACACCATCCAAAAAGTAATTAATAACTTCACCATGCTCCAAGGAGTATTCAATGTCTGCTTTTTTTTTTTTTACCCATCTACCAATGTGTGCCCTGCTTTGTGAGACTTTGGAAAACCTCCCTGGTCTTTGTGGTTGAATCTGTGTTTGAAATTCACTGCTCGACTGAGGGACTTTACAGATAATTGTACAGTGGGGGAAAAAAGTATATAGTCAGCCACCAATTGTGCAAGTTCTCCCACTTAAAAAGATGAGAGAGGCCTGTAATTTTCATCATAGGTACACGTCAACTATGACAGACAAATTGAGACTTTTTCCCACCAGAAAATCACATTGTAGGATTTTTAATGAATTTATTTGCAAATTATGGTGGAAAATAAGTATTTGGTCACCTACAAACAAGCAAGATTTCTGGCTCTCACAGACCTGTAACTTCTTCTTTAAGAGGCTCCTCTGTCCTCTACTCGTTACCTGTATTAATGGCACGTGTTTGAACTTGTTATCAGTATAAAAGACACCTGTCCACAACCTCAAACAGTCACACTCCAAACTCCACTATGGCCAAGACCAAAGAGCTGTCAAAGGACACCAGAAACAAAATTGTACACCTGCACCAGGCTGGGAAGACTGAATCTGCAATAGGTAAGCAGCTTGGTTTGAAGAAATCAACTGTGGGAGCAATTATTAGGAAATGGAAGACATACAAGACCATTGATAATCTCCCTCGATCTGGGGCTCCACGCAAGATCTCACCCCGTGGGGTCAAAATGATCACAAGAACGGTGAGCAAAAATCCCAGAACCACACGGGGGGACCTAGTGAATGACCTGCAGAGAGCTGGGACCAAAGTAACAAAGCCTACCATCAGTAACACACTACGCCGCCAGGGACTCAAATCCTGCAGTGCCAGACGTGTCCCCCTGCTTAAGCCAGTACATGTCCAGGCCCGTCTGAAGTTTGCTAGAGTGCATTTGGATGATCCAGAAGAGGATTGGGAGAATGTCATATGGTCAGATGAAACCAAAATATAACTTTTTGGTAAAAACTCAACTCGTCGTGTTTGGAGGACAAAGAATGCTGAGTTGCATCCAAAGAACACCATACCTACTGTGAAGCATGGGGGTGGAAACATCATGCTTTGGGGCTGTTTTTCTGCAAAGGGACCAGGACGACTGATCCGTGTAAAGGAAAGAATGAATGGGGCCATGTATCGTGAGATTTTGAGTGAAAACCTCCTTCCATCAGCAAGGGCATTGAAGATGAAACGTGGCTGGGTCTTTCAGCATGACAATGATCCCAAACACACCGCCCGGGCAACGAAGGAGTGGCTTTGTAAGAAGCATTTCAAGGTCCTGGAGTGGCCTAGCCAGTCTCCAGATCTCAACCCCATAGAAAATCTTTGGAGGGAGTTGAAAGTCAGTGTTGCCCAGCGACAGCCCCAAAACATCACTGCTCTAGAGGAGATCTGCATGGAGGAATGGGCCAAAATACCAGCAACAGTGTGTGAAAACCTTGTGAAGACTTAGAGAAAACGTTTGACCTGTGTCATTGCCAACAAAGGGTATATAACAAAGTATTGAGAAACTTTTGTTATTGACCAAATACTTATTTTCCACCATAATTTGCAAATAAATTCATTAAAAATCCTACAATGTGATTTTCTGGATTTTTTTTTCTAATTTTGTCTGTCATAGTTGACGTGTACCTATGATGAAAATTACAGGCCTCTCTCATCTTTTTAAGTGGGAGAACTTGCACAATTGGTGGCTGACTAAATAATTTTTTGCCCCACTGTATGTGTGGGGTACAGAGATGAGGTAGTCGTTCAAATATCATTTTAAACACTATTATTGCACACACAGTGAGTCCATTCAACTTATTATAGGACTTGTTAAGCACATTTTTACTCCTGAACTTATTTAGGCTTGCCATAACAAAGGGTTGAATAGCTATTGATTCAAAACATTTCCGCTATTCATTTTTAATGAGTTTGTAAACACTTCAAAAAAGATTATTCCAACATTAAGGGGTATTGTGTGTAGGCCAGTGACACAAAATCTACATTTAATTCATTTAAAATTCAGGCTATAACACAACAACATGTGGAAAAACTCAAGGGGTTTCAATACTTTCTGAAGGCACTGTATGTAGATATCTTTGTTAGAAAGAATACTATATTTCCCTTGACGTAGTGATGCTGAATGTAAAAAAATGGCTCATCATACCACTCTCTGCCCTATAAGTGGGATGGGAGGTTGTAAACACCATGAGGGGCCCTGGCCCTCTTCGGCCCAAAGTCAGGAAGGCTGGCTATAGGCTATAGCCAAACTGTGTTTGGACGATGGCTTATTCATGAATGGCAGCCGTGCCTCGGCTCCTTGGGTCAGTGTGGTTGCCAGGGACAATGGGGTCTTTGCAGTGCCCAGGGGGATAGGCAAACTGGTCATGGGGTCAAGGGCTGAGGGGAGCGCTGAGGGAACAGGTGGGCTGTGTGGGGGCTTCTCGAAACAGACCGACTGGCCACACCTGCCCCTACTGTCAATCAACGTACAACCCTGCGCCTGTGGCTACAGAGGGCTGTGGCTCAGTCGGCACACGGTAGAGAGAGGGAGACAGAGAGATAGTGTGTGTGAAGAGGGTACATGAGTGCAGAGATAAGTCACTGTTTAATCAGTTAATTGAAACAGTTAAGCCTGATAGTGTAATCTACTCCAAATGAGCTTTACACAGCCGACAGGCAGAGGGTAATGAGATTGGAAAACGCTCTTCCTATACTATTTCAGCATGGTAAAAGGAGTCCTGTAGAAACAACACAACTAATTTCAACCAAGATAATGTCTGTCTCCACATAACCAGAGGACTACAACACCGTATTTCACTAAAACTGGCCCATATGAATGCTTAAATCTTAGACGAGAAAAAAGGTTGATGGATCACTGAGGCACTCTGACTCATAGAGGCTGCTCGCTAAGAACACTTGACCAGAAGAAATGGCGGACAGGTCCACGGAATACAGTGCCAGGCATTTGTGGTCGATTGAGGACTTGTACTCCTTTATTTCTCTTACTTCGTGGAAAATGAGGTGTCATTCCAATTGTCTGCCTGTCCGTCTCTCAGTGGACCGTCCCCTGTAACTAGTAAAACTCCCTGGAGTGTGCT
Organism: Coregonus clupeaformis; assembly: GCF_020615455.1. Classification (NCBI taxonomy): domain Eukaryota; kingdom Metazoa; phylum Chordata; class Actinopteri; order Salmoniformes; family Salmonidae; genus Coregonus; species Coregonus clupeaformis. Next base: position 3,280,066 of record NC_059210.1, on the reverse strand, counting down.
ACAGGACAGGAGCACACTACAGGACAGGAGCACGCTACAGGACAGGAGCGCGCTACAGGACAGGAGTGTGCTACAGGACAGGAGCGCGCTACAGGACAGGAGCACGCTACAGGACAGGAGCGTGCTACAGGACAGGAGCGTGCTACAGGACAGGAGCGCGCTACAGGACAGGAGCACGCTACAGGACAGGAGCACGCTACAGGACAGGAGCACGCTACAGGACAGGAGCACGCTACAGGACAGAAGCACGCTACAGGACAGGAGCGTGCTACAGGGTCTCAAGGCCACTCTGTGGGTGAGCCTTTGGGAGTCATGCGGTTAGTGTGGTGTTCAGTCGCAGAGGCTCTGGTACTTATGAAGACACTCAGATCGACAGGTTGGCTGCTGAGTGTGTCTGTGTGTGTGTGTTTGTGGATACACACTCCAGTGAGTCAGCAATCTCAGGCAGGATGAATATCCAGTGTTTGTTATCGATAAAACAAACTGTTTTTGTTTCTGGTCAATAGGGCCTGACAACAGTGGGAAGAAGTGATGATATGGTTTTGTATGCAGACTAAATGGTGTGTTAATAAAAATCTAAATCATTGTCTTCTGTCTATCAAATCCCATTCCTTTATCGTGAAAAAGATTCCACTCAAGGGCAATGTGAAAGACGGAGTTAAAATGAAGAGTCTTCTGACAGCCTCTAGAGGGCACTGTCCCTGCTGTGTGTGTATGTGTGTATGTTGGCTCATCATGTATCCGTCCGTCCATGTGTGCGTTTTGAAGGCCATGAGGGAGTCTGGGATTCTCCAGTTGCAGGCCGGGTAGACTGGCTGGCACCCCGAAAGAAGCTTCTTCATCCTGGGCACAGCTGTTGTCTCCGTGACGACACGAGTGGCCAATGAGGAGCGGGGCCAGAGAAGAGGAGGGCGGAGGTAGGGGGAATATATTTGTGTGTGTGTGTGTGAATGTGTGTGTGTGTGTGTGTGGTGGTGGGGGGTGGGGGGGGGTGGGGGGTAGGGGGCGCAGCAACAGTGTTACTGGGTTCACTTGGCTTGGGACAGTAAACACCATTCCTATACTACAGCCTGGCTAGCTGTAGAGGGAGAAAGGTAGTTTGGTGTTCATACAACAACAAGCTATGAAACCTCCACCTCACAGGAACACACACTGTGTAGAGTGTAGGGTCGTTCTCACTGTTCAACCTGATCTGAAGATAATGTGAAGATACCACTTCCTCAGCTGTTGTCTAGACGTAAACCATGAATTATCTAGACTCATCTGCTATACTAGAAATATATACTAGTATTCAAGCTTTGTATGTACAGAAACTGTATGCAACTCAGTGCTAATGACTTCGGCAACACTTGCATAGACAGAATTTACCTTCAACATGCAAATCTTATATAAAAAGGCCACAATATATCAAGGCAGAAGGTGAAAGTGAATGGGGGTATATCAGGAAATTACCCTGTGTGTACATTTTTACATTTAATCATTTAGCAGACGCTCTTTTCCAGAGCGACTTACAGGAGCAATTTGGGTTAAGTGCCTTGCTCAAGGGCACATCGACAGATTTTTCACCTAGTCGGCTCAGAACCAGCGACCTTTCGATTACTGGCACAATGCTCTTAACCACTAAGCTACCTGCCGCCCAGTGAGGTGAGGGGAAAACAACATTATATTCTTGCCATTGACAGTCCTGAGGACAACTGGTGTTAATGGCAGAGTGCGTATTGTGATGAATGAATTCTTCCATTGACGTCAGTTGGCGGAGACACAACCATGGACAGGTGATGTTTACTACAGAGGTGGTGAAGAGGGCAGTTACAAGAGCTGCGAGGACAACTCTTGTAGGCCAACATTTATTCTTAATATGCTTAAACAATTTGGACACTTTGGAATGGAATAAATCTAATATCCTTGGCAGGTATTTTATTTTCTTGGAATAAGACTATAGCCTTCATAATTTCAGATACATTTAAAGGAAATACTGTATTTCTGAAAGACATTTCTACAAATGTCAAGGTCGGCACCTGTACAAGGAAGCGGGCACAGCATGGCTCACGTCACTGAGTCCCACTGTGCAATGAGCTGGGCCCCGGGACCCCTGGACCTGATGCAGTCTACAGACCACTAGAGCCACACTGTGAGATCATCCCAGTGCTCTACCTCCATGACCACCCTCCACCCTCCCACACTTCCCAACACACCTACCACCAACACACCACCCTGTGTACTACCACGATCACCACAACCACCCTTCACCCACCCCACACCCAGCCTCACCCCAGGTGCTCTGCTCCCCCATGGTGATGTTCCTCTCCCTGGCTTTCAGAACCACATTGTCCAGGGCTGAGGAGAGCTCTGGCCTGGCCCTGATTCCCGTGACTCCCGAGGCAGCTGGAGCAGGCTTGCTGCCACTAAAACACCCATAAATCTTATCAGCACCAAACAGGAACAGGGTCCAGCTACTAACTAACTAACACAACAATATCCCACTGTCTGTTTGCTACCTTCAGTAGCATAATGCGAGTGGTAGAGACGTTTTTACAACAATGGTACTAATTAAATGATTACTGTATTATGATCAAATGGCCCAAATGAATGAGCCAGACAAAAATAATAGATACAAAAAATGCTTGACTTCACATAAATTAGGGCTAAGATCAAATGTTATATCTACACTGTAGTTTAGGGATGCCATATCAACACTGTACTTTGAAACATTAAACAATTCTTTAAACATGTTAATTAGTTACTCTATCAAACATTCACAACAGAGGCACATAAATTACAACCCAACTGTCACAACCTTGTTTGTAAACCTTAGAAAAGGCTGGTTGGTATAATTTACATCTGGGAGAAGATGGTGGTGGTCACAGTGTGGGAAACCATCCTAATGACGTAATCATATAAGGACCTCAGCCTCTAACGATGACAGGAACCACTGCCATGTGTGTGTGTGTGTGTGTGTGTGTGTGTGTGTGTGTGTGTGTGTGTGTGTGTGTGTGTGTGTGTGTGTGTGAGTGAGTGTCATCAACGCAGGGTGGCAGCAGGAAAGTGACTAGCCATGTGACATCAAATCAGTGAGAAAGTCATGACATTTGTCCCCCGGCCACCTTTACAGGAAGTGACCTTGTGACACCTCCTTCTGGGGAGGAGGAGAAAAAGCTCCTTTGTTTGGCCAGTTATCCTTTTCTTAACCTCTGTAACCTGGGACAGGGGAACACGCTGGTCTCTGCTACAGGTGTGCGGAGGACAGATAATGATCCCTCACAGGTCTCTGACTTTGAAATGGATGGGAGGATAAATGCATTTACCGCTTGTCACGGATACAAAAATAGATATCCATGATAATAATTATATTCCACGTTTATTTTGAACCACATAGAGATTCAGGACTGACAGTTCTGGATTGTCATATGACTGTGACGGTCCTGGATCGTCTTGAATCGGTACTGGATCATCATATGACTACGTTGATCCTGGATCATATGATGCTGGGGTTTCATTGATATGTTCACTTGTATGTGAGGGTTGTCAAAGATGTATGCTGCCCTCCTGCCCCGACACAAAATTCTCTCTCTCTCTCCTGCTGTCTGATGATGTGTGCAATTAGACCACTTTTCGCGCAGCCCAGAGGACCCCAACCTGAACCCAGGCCTAGGTCTGGCAGGCCTATGAAAGAGTCTGTCAATGCTAGCTGGATGTGGATTTAGCAGGGAGCAGAGAAACATCCCTCTGGCCATCCTCTAAACCTCTAATAAGGGTATGTATCAAATGGCACGCTATTCCCTATATAGTGCACTACTTTTGACCAGTGCCCTATGGAGGAATAGGGTGACATTAGGGACATAGCCTAATCCGCTAAACATCTGGTTCTCCTCCACCATTCCAGCATCCATTGTGACATCACGCCTCCATTACAAGAGCCAAACACAGAAACCCAACACTAACGACCAAGGAACCGGGAAGAGAAGTCTAGGAGAAGGTCAAGGCCAACGTCCAAATACACCAGAAACAAATGATCATCGACAAAGAGGTGTTGTAGGATAAGTGCACGACCCGGCAGGATAAGTGCACGACCCGGCAGAGATACGCATCACATACAGTACTACTGCCACAGGAAAAGCCACAACCAACCAATGGGACTGAGACTAAGGGTTATAGATGTATCAGAAAGAAGAATTATAATACTGGAACATGCCTGTGTTTCTGTAAGAGTGCAAGCACACTAATAACCTAAATAACACTAGTTTTCTTAGTTTTCTTCACACAATGAATACTTTTTTGGACTCTGTTTGAATTGACAAGCTCATTAAATCAGGTTTGAGGTATTATACCATGGGCAGCTGAAGAACTTGGGCCACCGACAGTGGCATGTCTCCCTGTGCCGGTCACCTTCAAATTGTTGTCCCATAAATTCACAACTCTAACTGACCTTTGCCAAGACAGAACAACAAGCACTCGCCACGAGGTCGCTGCAATCTGGGCTGGAATTACACAGGAAGCTGCCATTGTGATGTCACTGTTAGAAACGATGAGCTACATACGGTAGCTTTCATAGCCTGTTTAAGTTATGGCACTGGTTCAAGATATTGGCTACTTTTCAGCTGGGTAGGAGTAGGTTGACAATGTAAAAGCATTCCTATGCACTTATAATACTTAGACCAGTTCTAATAATATACCGTCATCATTATCATAAATTACATTGATGTAATTTTCATCTTTTTTAAAATCATCATCGTCATCGTCTTCATCATCTCAGAGCAAGTAGTGCAACCAATTTTGGCCTTTTGTTTTCCAAAGAAGACTTGCATACAAGTTGTTTTGTGTACATCAGCAAAATTTGGAACTTTCCTAAATTACACAGCCAGTTTATTCTCAACCAAATGGAATCTACTGATAGTAGCCCTTGGCTAAGGATATTTACCTCAAAATATTATAAAACAAAACCTTTTAGCTTAGGAATTTTACAAAAGTGGAGAATGCTGATAGAGCATAAAACTAACATGTGAATAAAATGTTTAGAAAGCACTTGTCAAAACACCTCTTAGCCAGATCGGATTACCTCTGCAATATTTTTTTTTTGTAAAGCAGTGGAATTTTAACTAGCTGAGGGTTAGATTTGTATTGATACAGCAAAAACCAAACATTTGTGAAATTTGAGGAAGTCGACTACTGACAGATGTACTGTACCTACCCACTGTACAGAATTTTATACTCATACTAGCGGCACCCTGCCCTTGCGTGTGGTAAATCATTGGACATTTATATTTTGATTCAATGCAACTCCCCCTTCCTGCAAATCAAACAGCCTGTGTGTTTGTCTGTTCAGCTTTTTGGTCTCTGGATAAGTTACCAATATTCTCAATGCTGGAGCATTCAAAAAACTTGTAGGCTTGGATCTACTATTTTTGTAGGCACTTGCTTTCTGGACCATTTCTGGATAGGATATCAACATTTGCAACTCCGCCCACTTAGCAAAATGTAGTTGAAAAGACGTCTATGCCCGACTTCCAATCTATGTCGGTTTTGGTTGAAAGTGAAAGTTGAAAATATGTATTTTTGATGTCGTTGAAAATACGTATTTTTGATGTAGAAGACGACTATACAAAGACGTCCGTCTACGTTCGGTTTTGGTTGAAAGTTAAAGTTAAAAAGACTTCTCTTTCAGGTCGTTGTTTCAACGACTTGGAAACAACGTAATTGCAACGTACTTGCATACACATGGACACAGTATAAAAACTTGGTCTATGAAGAATTTGATTAACAATCATACATCACTCCAGTATTTGCACACAGGATTTATTTACAACATTCAAATGCTAATTGTCTTTATTCCACTATGAAGAAGCATGACTCAAATCACCTACTCATATTTCAAACATCCAGCATGACAAAATATACATTTTTAATTATTCCATGCCTCACCATTAAGTTAATTATTGCTAATACATATTAACAAAGGGGTTTCCATTCAGTTTTGATATTTTGTATTTACATTTCATGTAACATTTAGTAATCATAATTATTTATGCAACTAACTGAGAATTTATTTGTACAGTTATATTGTTTACAAACAATGGAGTAAACAAGCATATTTGTCGGGTTGGACATGGCATCCCATTCTTACTCTTTAAATCAATGGCATCAACATATTGGAAAACCAATGAACCGACCAATCAACCAACTCTTGCAAAGTCAATGAACAGATATGTGGAAAAAGCAACACATATCTTGGTCCATCTTAGTATGAAAAACTGTATAAATGCAGTATGTATCTTCCACCTTGTCAAAATTGAGGGTACAAAACGTTATGGACACCTGATCTTTCTATGACAGACTGAGCAGGTGAATCGAGGTGAAAGCTATGATCCCTTATTGATGTCACTTGTTAAATCCACTTCGATCAGTGTAGATGAAGTGGAGGAGACGGTTTATAGAAGGATTTTTAAGCCTTGAGACAATTGAGACATAGATTGTGTATGTGTGCAATCCAGAAGGTGAATGGGCAAGACAAAATATTTAAGTGCATTTGAACGGGGTATGGTAGTAGGTGCCAGGCACACCGGTTTGTGTCAAGAACTGCAACGCTGCTGGGTTTTTCACACAACAGTTTCCCGTATCAAAAATGGTCCACCACCCAAAGGACATCCAGCCAACTTGACACAACTGTGGGAAGCACTGGAGTCAACATGGGCCAGCAGCCCTGTGGAACGCTTTCGACACCTTGTATAGTCCATGCCCTGACAAATTGAGGCTGTTCTGAGGGCAAAAAGAGGGGGGGAGTACAACGCAATATTAGGAAGGGGTTCTTAATGTTTTGTATACTCAGTGTAAGTTTAGTTTCACTTTTCAACCAATCCAGTGCATTTATGTTGAAAATCTAAAATGTTTAAATCAACAATATGTCAAAAGATTTAACTACTGAAAACTGAATCAAACAAATGGATCAAACAAAACAAACAGATCAATCCCACTTTTCAAGCCTGCTTAAGGCGTGGTGGCGTAGTAAACAACCCCCCTGGCTCTACCATGGGCATGCTTGAGGTGGTCTCCCACAGCTCTGCATTTGTCATGTTCTGTTGCCTTGCCGTTCCATTTCTTGACTGCCCCTGCAGCACAGAAAGAAACACATGTAGTTATATTATATAAAACACTCAAAGTAATGGATATGTAGCATCTATCGCCTCTGTTACACCTGGCACTTAAATGCGACTTCTGTCATCCGATCGCTCCAAGCTGCATTAGGTCTGGATGCACGAAAGTCACACTGACCTCGCATTAGGTTCAGACCTGCCAGGATGGCAGGATGGGCATTGTGTTCGGAATTTGACATAGTCCGGACGCAATCAGGCCACTGAATATGCATAAGCAATGTAAAAAGGTGGTGAATGAGTGGGGAAAAAGTACATTTTACACAAATTACTTTCATAATAACAAAGAACAAATGTGTGTGCTGAGGGGAAATAAACTTTCATACAGCCAAAAGGGGCGAGAAATTACATGAATATCGGTAGACATTTTGCACTAATGTAAATTAACATAGATGATGGAACAAATTCCCTTTTGCTTACGAGATGAACTGCTATGGTGGCAAATAATTACCATCTAAACCATGTGTGTAACCTATCACATCACTGGCTGTAGAAGTATTCTTCCTAACCAGTCCCTCAACAGCTCTCAGACTGAGCTCTACCTTCACTGCGTCCTCAGAGGAGAGGAAAGCTGGGGAGGGATGGAAGGATGAACCGATCAATCATTCAACAACTCAGTAAAATAAATAGAGCGTTGATAAGCTTAAATGTCCATCTCCCACCCATGGAGAGACCTATATACTGTATCTTACCCTCCAGACAGTCTCGAGGCAGGGTGGCTCATCTCCTGGTCAGTAGGTGGTGAGTGAATCATCACTGGTTCATACACACACACAGGACAGGGACATATAGCCTAGTTAGTACAACACTACTATAGAGATAAATAGAAATGGCATCTTTTTGTAGGCACTAATTTCATGGTTCATTGGACAAATGAATGAACAAAACGTATAAGATATCCTTAGCCTGTGTTAACCACAGACCTTATTTTCAGCTTTTATCCCAAAACCCTATTCTTTCCCCATAGGAATGGCTGAACGAACCAGAGGTAACTCATCTGTTTTCTAGGACAAGCAGGCGAGCTCTATACCATGTCTTCTTAACTGCCAGTGGGAAGATGAATTAAGTTGTAAGGATTTGAATTAAATATAAAACTTCAGTCTCACAGACAGCATTATGTTAATTAATGTAGTGTAACAAGAGGTATTACAGAGTGTTATGGGTTTGATTATGATAATGCTATCTTTTACCTATCCAGAATCTGTGTCAGCTCCTGATTTCTGGGCCACTGAAGCAGCCTGGGATGGTACTGACTGAGAGGGTGTAGTCTGCCCTTTAACCTCTTGAGGAAGATTCAATCTGTCATCAACCGGCTCCATTTCTTCATCAGACAGTGTAGTCATCAGTGAGAGCAGCTCCTTGGTCTCCTCACCCTGAGGGAAAGGAACACTGAACACACACCCTTCCCTTTGTCCTACACAGGGCTCATAACAAGGCAGTCATAGCCTACTGTAGGGGTGCACCTCAATAGTCTACAGTGGCTTCCTCTATCTCCTTTCTTTAATTTGCACTGATCTGAACAGCAAATAGCTGAAAGAATTATGCTATTTGTTTTCACCTGTCCAGTTCATTCAGATCAGTATGAGCAGAGAACGGAATATAGTGACAGTGAGCCATTTCAGACAATTGAGATGCACCTTGGGTAAGGTGCCATTCTGTACTGTACCTCGAATTTGAACATGGCTCCGTTGATGTCCATGCAGGAGCGGAGACACTCCCCCTCCACCATGCTCCTCATTAGCACTACGCTGCTGTCCAGGTGGCTCTGCATCCCTCCCAGCATGAACTGCAGCAGCTCTGACAGGGGAAAGGACATGAGGATCATTATCATTCGGCACCAAACAGCACAAAAAAAACAAGGCGGGACTACATGGACACTTCCCATAACAAAACGCTCATAGACGTTTTACTAGGAAAAATGTTTTCCATTTCTCAAATGAACACAACCCGGAGGCGGACAGGTCAGAAAGTAGTGTGAACAACTCTGATCCTGACACAGTACTGTGCCGTAGTGTTGGGGATGTTACTTGAGCTTAGCTCCTGTAGCTCTGCATCACTCAGTAGTCCCACACACAGCAGCAGAGCCTGGCTCACATAGAGCTGCTGCTCCAGAGGGGGTTGGCCCAGGCCTGGCACAGCGACCGCAGCACCTGGACACACACACACAGTCACACTCACAATCAACAGCATTGTCATAAATACACATATATTATCCCAACACACAAGAGAGCGAGAGTTGCACCCCTTCTCAAAAAACCTACACTCGATCCCTCCGATGTCAACAACTACAGACCAGTATCCCTTCTTTCTTTTCTCTCCAAAACTCTTGAGCGTGTCGTCTTTAGCCAACTCTCCTGCTATCTCTCTCAGAATGACCTTCTTGATCCAAACCAGTCAGGTTTCAAGACTGGTCATTCAACTGAGACTGCTCTTCTCTGTGTCACGGAGGCTCTCCGCACTGCTAAAGCTAACTCTCTCTCCTCTGCTCTTATCCTTCTAGACCTATTCGCTGCCTTTGATACTGTGAACAATCAGATCCTCCTCTCCACCCTCTCCGAGTTGTGCATCTCCGGCGCTGCTCACTCTTGGATTGCATCTTACCTGACAGGTCACTCCTACCAGGTGGCGTGGCGAGAATCTGTCTCCGCACCACATGCTCTCACCACTGGTGTCCCCCAGGGCTCAGTTAAAGGCCCTCTCCTATTCTCTCTATACACCAGTCCTTCTCAAATAGTGGGGCGGGAGCGATGCCAGGGGGGGCGCGTGTGACCCCGGGGAACATGCTTTCTTTTGCCGCAGGGAGTAGGTTTTTTTTGCACCGAACAAGAGCACACAGCACAGAGCAGGAGATATGAAGTGCAGATAACAAACCCTTAAGAGACACGATGGAAAAATATTTAACAGGGATGAAAAGAAAGGCGGAGAGAGACGGAGATAATGAGACAAAGTCTCCCGAAAGCTAAGATGAGGAAATATGACGAAGCGTATGTAGCGCTTGGCTTCACTGTGACTACGGTGGGAGACGAGGAAAGACCGGTATGTTTACTGTGTCTAAAAATGTTGGCAGCGGACAGCATGAAGCCAAATAAATTAAGGCGTCAGTTAAAGACATTACACCCCAATCACGCTGATAAGCCTCTTGAGTTTTTTCAGCGAAAACGTGCCGAATATTGCCAACAATCGTCCCGCTTTGTGAATGCTACTTCAGTAAACCAGCGAGCACTGTTAGCATCATATAAGGTTGTGTACGAAATTGCTCAGTGCAGAAAACCCCACTCCATAGCAGAGGAGCTGATACTGCCTGCAGCATTAGACATGGTCTCTGTCATGCTGGATGACGCAAGTGCTGCAAAAATAAAAACTATCCCTCTGTCCAATGACACTGTCGCCAATGACACTGTCGCCAGACGTATAGATTACATTGATAACGATCTTAAAGAACAGCTGGTAGATAAACTCAAAGACAAACGTTTTGCCTTACAGTTCGATGAAGCAACTGACAGCAACAAAGACTGTTTGTTTATCATTTATGTACGTTTTGACATGACAAACTCCCTGTGTGAGGATCTACTTTTTTGTAAATATGTCAGAGACAGAGCCACAGCTGAAGAGCTATTCAAAATGCTGGACTGTTTCTTGACTGAGAATGGGCTAAAGTGGGAGAACTGCATTGGTGTTTGCAGTGATGGTGCACAGACCATGGCAGTGATGAGAAAAGGACTTTGGGCACTCATCAAGAAGGCCTCACCTAATGCTGAGTGGACACACTGTGTTATACACAGAGATGCACTGGCATTAAGGCACCTTTCCTCTGAATTAAGTGAGGTTATGACTGACATTGTAGGTGTAGTCAATTTCATAAAGACCAGACCACTAAAAACAAGAGTCTTCTCTGCTATCTGTGAGGAGATGGGAGCTGAACATCAAGCTGTGCTGTTTCACAGTGAAGCAAGGTGGCTGTCATGAGGAAAAGTATTGTCCCGAGTTTTTGAGCTCAGAGAGCAGATAAGAATGTTTTCGGAGCAGGAGCACAAGTATGACCTCGCAGAAAAATTTATTGATGAGAACTTCCTGGCAAAACTGGCCTACCTGAGTGACATATTTGGAAAGCTAAATTAACTAAATCTACAGCTTCAAGATCAGCTCTTTCACTCGAAAGCTTGCAATGTGGGGCAGGTGACTTGATGAAGGAAATACTGATTCATTCGAGAACCTGCATGAATTTGTTGACACTACTGACTATGATGCCACCTCAGTGATTCCATATATTAAGGAGCATATTTCATCACTGATGGGATTCTTTAAAAAGTACTTCCCTGAAAACAGTTCCCAATATGACTGGGTGAGAGATCATTTCAATGCACCAGCTCCAACTGGTTTCAGCTCTGCAGAGGAGGACCAGTTCATTGATATCACGTCTGACTCCACATTGAGACTGAGGTTCACATCACAGACACTGAGTGAATTCTGGCTGAGTGTAGAGAGGCAGTATCCACTCTTAGGGCAGAGGGCCATGGGCATTCTTCTTCGTTTTGCAACATCTTATCTTTGTGAGACTGGCTTCTCTGCTGTTGCTGCACTGAAGACCAAGTACAGGTCCCAGCTAAACATTGAGCAGGAGCTGAGAGTTGAAGTATCATGCTTCAAACCCCGTTTCGAAAAGCTGTGCACTACAAAACGTGCTCATTGTAGCCATTAATCCTGACTTCCTCATTTTGATAAAAAAATAAAATAATAATCAGCACAAATTGTTTTATTCATTTTTGTTTTATAGGTCAAAGTGTTTCATATATTGTGCTCCTGAGTTAATGTTGCTGATCAATTTGAATTTATTATTATTTATTGATTATATTTAAATTTAATTTTTCAGTATCAAATGGTCAAAAAATGTTTACAGTTTAAATAAGGGTTGCATTTTTTTTAAATCTCAGGCAAATTGATGCACTTTAAGTCTTTTCTGTTACAGACTAAAAAACAATGTTAATAAAGTTATTCTTTGTTGTAAGTTGATCTATATTTCTTTCTTTTTTATTTTCTTTAACGTTAATAAGGATACAATGTTATGCAGAGGTGTACATATAACACTTTTATAGACAAATGATACTATTTACAGTCGCGGCGGAGAGTTGGGGGGCGCGAAATGTTTACTTCTTCCTAGGGGGGGCGAAACAGAAAATAATTGAGAAGCACTGCTATACACCAAGTCACTTGGCTCTGTCATATCCTCACATGGTCTCTCCTATCATTGCTACGGAGACGAAACACAATTAATTTTCTCCTTTCCCCCTTCTGATAACCAGGTGGCGAATCGCATCTCTGCATGTCTGGCAGACATATCAGTGTGGATGTCGGATCACCACCTCAAGCTGAACCTCGGCAAGACGGAGCTGCTCTTCCTCCCGGGGAAGGACTGCCCGCTCCATGATCTCGCCATCACGGTTGACAACTCCATTGTGTCCTCCTCCCAGAGTGCAAAGAACCTTGGCATGACCCTGGACAACACCCTGTCATTCTCCGCTAACATCAAAGCGGTGACCCGATCCTGCAGGTTCATGCTCTACAACATTCGCAGAGTACGACCCTACCTTACACAGAAAGCGGCACAGGTCCTAATCCAGGCACTTGTCATCTCCCGTCTGGATTACTGCAACTCGCTGTTGGCTGGGCTCCCTGCCTGTGCCATTAAACCCCTACAACTTATCCAGAACGCTGCAGCCCGTCTGGTGTTCAACCTTCCCAAGTTCTCTCATGTCACCCCGCTCCTCCGCACACTCCACTGGCTTCCAGTTGAGACTCGCATCTACTACAAGACCATGGTGCTTGCCTACGGAGCTGTGACGGAACGGCACCTCCTGATCAGACCCTACACCCAAACGAGGGCACTACGTTCATCCACCTCTGGCCTGCTAGCCCCCCTACCTCTACGGAAGCACAGTTCCCGCTCAGCCCAGTCAAAGCTATTCGCTGCTCTGGCACCCCAATGGTGGAACAAGCTCCCCCCCCTGCTGGGGACAATAAAAGGCCACTCTAAAATGTGCAGTTCTGTCACACAACACAATGCCACAGAGCGTGCAATTGGCATGCTGACTGCAGAAATGTCAACCAGAGCTGTTGCCAGAAAAATGAATGTTTATTTCTGTACCATAAGCTGCCTCCAACGTCGTTTTAGAGAATTTGGCAGTATGTCCAACCGACCTCAAACCACAGACCACGTGTAACCACGACCAGCCACCCGGACAGCTGATGAAACTGTGGGTTTGCGCAACCGAAGAATTTCTGCAAAGGAAAGCTCATCTGCGTGCTCATCGTCCCCTTGACCTGACTGCAGTTCGGCGTCGTTACCGACTTCAGTGGGAAAATGCTCACCTTCGATGGCCACTGGCACGCTGGAGAAATGTGCTCTTCACGGATTAATCCCAGTTTCAACTGTACCAGGCAGATGGTGTTGTGTGGGCGAGTGGTTTGCAGATGTCAATATTGTGAACACAGTGCCCAATGGTGACGGTGGGGTTATGGTATCGGCAGGCATAAGCTACGTACAACAAACACAATGGCAATTTGAATGCACAGAGATACCGTGACGAGAACCTGAGGCCCATTGTCATGCCATTCATTTGCCGCCATCACCTCATGTTTCAGCGTGTTCCAGTTCCCACCAACTTCGCACAGCCATTGAAGAGGAGTGGGACAACATTCCACAGACCACAATCAACAGCCTGATCAACTCTATGCAAAAGAGATGTGTCGCGCAGCATGAGGCAAATGGTGGTCACACCAGATACTGACTGGGTTTCTGATCCACGTCCTTACCTTTTTTTTAAGGTATCTGTGACCAACAGATGTGTATCTGTATTGAAATCTATAGATTAAGGCCTAATGAATGTATTTCAATTGACTGATTTCCTTATATGAACTGTAACTCAGTAAAATCTTTTAAATTACTTTATATTTTTGTATATTTTGAGTTTATATTTTTGTTCAGAGAAATACAAATGGTGCAGTAATCAAATGTATCACGGCAGAAAAGTGTTTGCTGGTGCACCAACAGTAGGTACATTTAGGCAATCTCATTCCCCTCTCTTTAGCTAGCTAGCTAAATATGATAGTTGGATACCTACAGCAAGCTAGTTAGCAAACCAGCAAGCTATGCTTTCCCACCTTGTTTACTAGCTAGGTAACTTAGCATCTGACTGCAAGTAACGTTACCCAGAGTAGCTAATGTTAGCTAGCTAGCTACATAACTAAGGTTAGTTAGCTACATGCGCACACACCAATGACTAGCTATTCACCAGCAGTAGCTAGATACCTAGGTAGCTACATTTGGCCAACTCATTGTCCTCGTCTCCCCTTCTTAACGGCTTATTAATACCCCTCTCTCACAAAATATGATAGCTAGTTAGATAGCTAGTTAACCCATACAGCAAGTTAGATTGTTAGCAAATCAGTTAGCTATGCTTTCCCACCTTGTAGCTAGCCAAAGATATTTAGCTATCCACTTCTGTTTGTGTTGTAACGTTAGCAACTCTTTGCCATGAAGCCACCATAATTTAATCAATATAGGCTATGCAACATAGGCTATGCAATCCTCCCTTCTGCATATCAAAAATGTGTTCATCTGTTCATTTTTTGGGTCTTTGGATGTGTGTTGGTCCACGAAAAGTGTGCCTTTTCTGTCACTTTGATATTCTAAGTAGAAATTGTGCAAGAATATTGAATCTTAAAAGCCTGTTATATTAAATGAAGTATCCTTTAATATAGACCACATGGAGAATTCAATAAATTCACAATTTTGGCATGTCCCTCTGTGCACCCTCTGTGACTTCTAAGAACATTTTAACGCACTTAACCCTAATATTTCATTGTAATAATCATTGTAAAGCCCTAGACCCAGTTTCCCAAAAGCATCTTAATGCTAGGTTCATCGTTAGAACCTTGTAGGAGCATTGTTAAATCTCAGAGCTGTTTCCCAAAACAGACCACTCATAAAACAGCAACGTGTGTCGCTAGATGCTTTTTTGCCCTCCCGTGTCACTTAATACATAGAAGAGCTCCGCTAAACATAAAATCACATGGTGTATCAGCCTCTATGTGACCACTGATAACTTCAGAACAATATTGACTACAAATACAAAGTTGCCATTGTCTTTGCAATTGATACAAACAAGCAACGTATAAAAAGGCTTCAAATTCAAACCGAGATGACTGCATTAAAATATAAATACAGTAGGCTATAGGCTAGGCCTATTTCAATCATATTGAAATACATTTAATGATGTTCAATCAATTGAGTTATATTTTGCTACTGTCTGTAATTTGTCTCAATATATTTAATGATGTGTAGCCTAACATGCGCAATGATGTGCCAAATCTTAATTTTGTGCATTATTATAGGGTAAGCATTAGAATAAGCCGCCTCGATATTTGCAGCCATAGGTGATAATATATTTCTAGATGATCCATCGTCAGTATTGTGGAATAATTATAATGTTAAGGTAAGATTTGAATGGACAAAGCTGATCCGAGAACAGTGTTGCCTTTCGATCCTATCATTATCGACACATGCCTCAACGCACATAGCAAACGTTCTCTCTACATGGTGTTTTGGGAAATGTATGTTACGTCTTCGGCCGTTGTAGGAAAGATGCATTGTTAAAACACTCATAAGCCTAAGTTCCATCACTATCAGGAAACCGGGCCCTAGTTATTTTGTTGCTTTGACAAAGTCATTTCTGGAGATTATTATTTATTTAATGTGATTAGTGATTAATTTACTGTCCCTTTTTTTAAGGTCAACCCTGTTACATGAACTGAACTCTTGTTTTAATATGGTGAAACTATTCCTTTTTTTTTATTATTCAAAAAAGAAATATTGAACATTTAATAGTGTAAAAGCAGGTGAGCTGGTTTTACTCTTTTTGGCCATTTTCTGGTGTTTTGTGGTGGAAAACTGAAAGGATCGAGCATAACACATCAACCCCTGGTACCCATAGATAAAACAGGCTATAATGTTTTTTGTCCATTCACCCTATCACAAGAGGATTTATGGCTGATTTAAGATTAAATCGTCAACCCTGTTATATTACATTTTGTTGTGACTCGAGCGATACCTCTCCGTCCACTTAAGCAACAGGCAGCTGGATAGGGGAAATAGCTCGAGTCGCACACAAAATGTAATATAACGTTGCAGATAAAGTTTGGAATGTATTCAATTGCCACTCCCTGTTGCAAACACCAAGCTTCTATTTGCCCTGCCACAAGGGGATTTATGGCTGATTTAAGATTAAATCGTCAACCCTGTTATATTACATTTTGTTGTGACTCGAGCGATACCTCTCAGTCCACTTAAGCAGCAGGCAGCTGGATAGGGGAAATAGCTCGAGTTGCACACAAAATGGAATATAGCGTTGCGGATAAAGTTTGGAATGACACACTTTCATGTGTACAACACCTAAACCTGCATCACTATACTGAGAGCGTTTCTGTATCTATAAATATGTATTTGGATGTTTTTGGAGCATTTGTTCATGTTTTTCAGAGCCCCAGTACTGCACAACAAAAATGAGGAAGTCAATTGCTGGTTGGGGAAAGTTTCTCAAAAATAAGTGAAATCACAAAAAAAGTGTCTGGACCGTTCTATAACATGCCATTTACATCAAAAATAGAGATTTGGTTGTAAGAAAAAGCTAACTTCTCCTTTAATAGGCACTTACTAGTCATTTGTTTTATTTAACCTCTTGAGATGGGAAAAGGTGTTTTTTATGAAGTTGAACATGTGCTCTTTATGACAGAATGTAAAAATCTGGTGAAATCGAAACAAAATTGTTTACAAAGTTACACTACTCAAAAGGCACCGAATTGGTGGAATTACCCATATAGGCCCCTATAATGGTCATATTCTCAACTCCGGAGCAATTAAAAAACTCCCATAGGCCTATTTCCCATGGGATCTAACTGCACTGTCCGATTTACAGTAGCTATTACAGTGAAGAAATACCATGCTATTATTTGAGGAGACTGCACAACAACAAAGAACTTATCACGGCAACTGGTTTGATACATTCACCTCTGAAGGTAAATATTGTACTTGCATTCAGTAATCTTGCTCTGGTTTGTCATCCTAAGGGTCCCAGAGATAAAATGTAGCATTGTTTTGTTTGATAAAATCATTTTTTATATTCAAATCTAGGAACAGGGTTCTACAGTTTTAACCCCTGCTGTCTCTAGCTCCACACCCACCCCGCCCGGCCATCTAGACGTGTGAAAGTTAGTGTATAAGCTAATGATCCATCATGTATGACATTCCTGGGAGTGTGTAAACATACATTTTGTATTACCATATCATTTTTGTATGTTCTCTGTATGTACTTGAAAATGTATCAATTGACCAATTCGGCACATTTGGGCAGACTTGACACAAAATAGTCCAGTATTGCAACGCTTCACTGGATCAATCTGAAACTTTGCACCTAAACTGCAATATTATATTGTGTCCTTTCTCTTGCATTTCAAAGCTGATGGATTTTTTATATTTTTTTATAGAAAACGCATGTTTTTGTGTATTATCTTTTACCAGATCTAATGTGTTATATTCCCCTACATTAACTTCAAATTTCCACAAACCTCAAAGTGTTTCCTTTCAAATGGTATCAGGAATATGCATATCCTTCCTTCAGGTCCTGAGCTACAGGCAGTTAGATTTGGGTATGTCATTTTCGGCGTAAATTGAAAAAAAGGGTCAGATCCTTAAGAAGTTAAAGGCCCTCTTCCCCTTCCTGCCCTTCTAGCAGTAGCCTGTCCACAGCTCCCCTGTCCTCTGTCCACAGCTCCTCTGTCCACAGCTCCTCTGTTCCAATTTCATTCATCATTCATCGGATTCCTGAGCCCAGGTCCTGGCCACAGCAGAGGGTCAGGTATCGGATCTGATTAAAAAAATATATATATATATAATCCCACTCATTTGTGTGTTCCTCTGCTATAACAGCTGGCCATTCAGTTCTGATTGATAATAATGAGAAATCATTTTTGTAGTGGATCATGTAATCATGGGCTAAAACTTGTGTAAACAGGCAGAGGGCTGATCGTTTCTTCTTAAGATAAGTTAAGTGTTAATTGGGAAATCAATCCAAACACTAAATAGGCATATGTCATATATGACAAATGCATTTAATAATATAATATATAATATACCATTTAGCAGACGCTTTTATCCAAAGCAACTTACAGTCATGCGTGCATATATATTTTTTTGTGTATGGGTGGTCCCGGGGATCGAACCCACTACCTTAGCGTTACAAGCGCCGTGCTCTACCAGCTGAGCTACAGAGGACCATTTCATTGACATTAAGATATTTGGATTCAATAATATTGCAGGTTGCAATCTTCTCTCAAATCTGGTCGCATTCAAGTGGCTCTTGATAAACAGCTAACTTACTTTTTTCAATTGCTGTTCAAATACGTGATATAGATTTCAAACATTTTACATTTCCATTCCTATCATTTACTTTCGATAGTGGGAGTCTTTAAGTGTTTCACAGATATCCTTCAGTTCCTCATTTGTTTCTGCAGGGTTTTGCTGCATTTCAAGTTACCCCAAGGACTCAGACTCCTTTGGCTGCCGGGCCTCTATGGCCTCCATAACTTGGTTCAGAGCAGTCTTGAACTCTGTACGGATCATCTCCAGTTTCACCATTATCCTCATCTCCACTGCTTGAAGATATGCTAAATAATAAAGACTCAACAGTTTAGCTGCAAGCGGCGTGACGATACAGTGCTTTGCAAAAGTATTCATCCCCCTTGGCATTTTTCCTATTTTATTGCATTTCAACCTGTAATTTAAATGGATTTTTATTTGGATTTCATGTAATAGACATACACAAAATAGTCCAAATTGGTGAATTGAAAAAAATAAAAATATTCAAAAAATTCTAAAAAATAAATAATGGAAAAGTGGTGCGTGCATATGTATTCACCCCCTTTGCTATGAAGCCCCTAAATAATATCTGGTGCAACCAATTACCTTCAGAAGTCACATATTTAGTTAAAGAAAGTCCACCTGTGTGCAATCTAAGTATCACATGATCTGTCACATGATCTCAGTAAATATACACCTGTCCTGAAAGGCCCCAGAGTCTGCAACACCACTAAGCAAGCGGCACCATGAAGACCAAGGAGCT